>NC_067399.1:580911991-581228491 GCF_016432865.1 Antechinus flavipes
GGGATGGGAGAGGAAATCATAGGTACATAGATTTAGAGTTGGAAAGAGCCCTGAAGGTCACTAGAAGACTGGGCTACTTAGAAAAGGAAGATGAAGTGCTGATATCATGCAGGTCTCAAATAGCAGAGCTGGGCTTTGTAAAGTTCTTTGAAAACAAAGTTTTTCAGATCCCATACTTTTCCCACTGCACCACAAGACTACATGCATCACTTATGACTAGAGGGCCCTTCAGACAGGGTTATAAGCTTAAAATTCTCTCTGTTTTATATTGTGTGGTTGATAAAAGAGATAGTTCTTGACTTTATGAGGATAATTTTATTTCTTTGGTTCAGGAGCTGCTTAGATACTGTTCATAGCCATAGGTTCATGGGACCAGATAATAAAAGGCAGCTCCTTGTCACTATACAGCCACCAGTCACTTTAGTTTGAACTGGGCTTTGGAACTAAATAAGGTGGATGATATCATATTTGCAACTGAATAATTACCGGATAGGATGATTCTTCAAAAGTTGTTCTTTGTCCAGTTAGCACAGTCTTCATCCAGTTCCCTTCCCCAGCCCTGGAGTGCTGTTTCATACCTGAATTATTAAAAGTGTCACACCTTCCTTTCTCAGTGAGATGGCAGTCTCACATCTGGAACCCGAACTCCGAGATTCCCTCAAAGCTAAGCATGGAGACCTCATCTCTTTCGTCTACTTCAACAAAGGACTCTGAAGTTCCAATTCTTCATCTCTTGGCTTCCCCAGGCCCTCAGAATTTCCTTTCTTCCCTCTCACTTCCCAACACAGTATAAAAGCTAGGCTGAATTTGGGGGTGAGGGGGGTGGATTAGATGCTATCTATGCTCAAGCCCTGCTGCTCTTCCCACTGCAGACTGCTGTCAGAGAAAGTGTGTGATATAGTGAGAGGACAGATGCTCAAACTGAGTGACCAACTTTGAGGGCTCTGTTCCTCCAGATCCCCCCAAATTTTCATGCCTGTCACTCAGGCACACCATCAGCCTTTATACCCAGGAGCTCTAGTCTCTAGTGGAGAAAAAATCTTCTGAGATCTGGGTAAAGGAGATTAAGGAAAATACCCTGAGGGTATTTTCAAGGTAATGGGGGCTGGTACTTTAGAATTCCTGATTGCAGTCTGATCAAAGACATTTACTTGACTAAGATGGGCAGTGAAGAAATTTCCAGACTAACCCTTTCTAGTTCTAACCTCAGATGTGCTGAAAAACTTGGGACCTTTTCCCCATCTCTGACCCTTAATAGCTGGATGACCCTAAAAGAGTCATTTAACTTCTGGTGTCAGTTTAATGAAGTTAATAATAATCAAAGTATCTACCTCACAGGATTGTGAGGATCAAATGAGAGAAAGTTTATCAAAGTGCTTAGCAAGTCTTAAAGTATTCTATAAATGTCAGATTAGTATTACTCTTTGTATTCCTATTATGGTGGCCACTTTGTCTTAAATCTGTAGGAATTGGTCTGATAAAATCTCTTGCAGATCTCTGATTGCCAAATCCTTGCTTGCTGAAATCCCCCAGGGATGCAGGTGTTGAGGCTAGATTTTCCATGTCCGGGAGTGCCTGAGGCCAGTGGTCAATAGGCTGATTGTCCAGGGGTCCTCAAACTTTTTAAATAGGGGGCCAGTTCACTGTCCCGCAGACTGTTGGAGGGCCGGACTATAGTAAAAACAAAAACTTTGTTTTGCGGGCCTTTAAATAAAGAAACTTCATAGCCCTGGGTGAGGGGGATAAACGTCCTCAGCTGCCGCATCTGGCCCACAGGCCGTAGTTTGAGGACCCTATGAACAATCTCTTGGGCATTTTTATTGCTATTTGAGGTGGAAATTCACCTGATTATTAATTTTTTTTAGATAAAATTTATTGGCTATGAATGAAAGTTCTTCCCAAGAACCAGTCTATTTGGGTAGGTCTCAACTGAAACTTCTGGGCAGAAATGCATTGATATGGCATTTCTAAGTCCTGTCCCTCCCTGGCTTCTGCTAAGAAAATGGTGCTGAGTAGGAAATGGAAGAATGATTTTGATACAAACAACAACAAAAACCCTTCACTGAAGTGCTAACCCTCATTCAGCCTCTACTATCCTAAAGTCCCCACAAAGACCCAGCTGCCTTGTGTGGTTGGGGGGGGGGGGTCATTTCTTAGTCCTGGGGCTGATACAGACAAGAATTTTTTCAAAGTTTCTGCCTCTTGAGAAGATCTTACTGTGAACTGAATAAATCTTTTAAAAAGTTAATTTAAAAATTCTTGAATTAAAGGTTTAAACATTTCTTTTAAAAGGCGATCCAGTTATATCTTTTCTTAGCATATTTTGATTCTTTCAGGGTGGTGTGGAAATATGCCTAAAACCCAGAGCCTTGGCATCTGGCATCATTAAAAAGAGGAAAGAGAAAAACCTTGATTGGGTTCTTGGATCTTTTCATTTTTTCCCCTTTCCTACTCCTCCCCTCCTCCCCCCCAGTTACAGTTAATATATAGTTACAGTTACAGATAATGATATCTATCTCCTGGTTTACGTAGCATTATGAACAGTCATTTTCATTCTCATTCTCAAAAATCCAACCTCTCAAATTAGAAGAGTTCAGCATAAGCTTCCCTTTGTCCCTTTTTATATGGGGATATCAATTTACAGTTTTCACAGCATCTTCGAAGTTATGTTCTCATTTGTTTTTCATTACATCCTCATTCAATAACTGAGGCAGGTGTTCCCTTTATACAGAAAAAGAAACTGAGTCTCAGAAACATAATTTGCTTAAGCTCATCCAATAGTTGGAAGTTGATACTTCATAAAATTTACCCAGCATTTGATATGCATCATTTCATTTGATCCTTAAAATAACACTTTAGGTAATTGCTATCCAGACTTTGATGGATAAGAAAACTTGATTAAAGCAGTGAAGTGACCTATTTAAAAAATAAAAACAAGAACAAAAACCTACCAAGTGACAAAGCCTGGGGTTTGAGCCCGGGTTTTTTAAATAGTATTATACGGTACACTAGGAAGCTTCCCCCAGAAAAAATCTGGCAAAACCTATTAAACTGTTTTTATGCTTGTCCTGTCCTGTCCTTTCCTAGATTATCTGGATAAGACTTCCTTCCAAGAGACCTCTGGGAGCTGGGGGAGGGGGAAAGTGGGATTCCTGCCAAATCCAATTAATGCAAAATGTTTGCCAAACCAGACTGCCTGGCTAAATTGGCTATTTATTTTCTGGCTCCCTAATGATGTTTACAGCTAGTCCTTTGTGCAGAGGACTAATTAACCCCACCAGGACAGAATAGGGTCTCCCTGTTGTGAAATGAGCCAGGCCCCAGCTTGCTGGGCCCTACTCCCAGAGAGCACGATTTGTGGGGCTGGTGAATTTATTTCTAAGAAACTCCAAGTTGGAGAAGCGCTCTTGATACTTTTTCAGCTTGGGAGAGCAGGATATTCTGAGCTGAACTGTGTCTGGAAATTCCTGAGCCTGGGGCAAACCTTGATTCCTGCAGAGGAGGCCATTTCTTCTGTTGGGGGCCCAACTTCTGGGAAAGATGGGATTGGGTTTATTGCATCCGGCTCTAGAAAGCGGAGCTGGGAGAAACGGAGCTAAATTGCAACTTGGCTTTTAAGAAAGAGCTTCCCGAACCATCAGACCAGCCCTACCACCAGATGGTAGTCAATATCCCAGATCAGCTCCTCAATTGGAAACTAGGAAGGTGACATATTATGGAAGGGAATCCAACTACAAAGGCTGAATTGGATGATTTCTGAGATCCTTTCAATCTAGATCCCAGGAGGAGAGAAAGCTGACTCCCTTCCATATCCTGGAAGAGCGTGCTCTCTGAGACCTTCCTGTGCATGTTTGAGGGTGCCTTGAAGAGGCAAACTCCATGGACAGAACCCTTTGGTTTAGTACTGGCTCTGCCATTTTAAACTCCCGTGAGATCTGAGGCAAGTCGCTTCCATTTTTCACGGTCATGTTTTGTTTTGTTGGGAAAAGGAAGGAAAATGTAAAGTTACTTTAAACTTAAAAAAAATTTTGAGTCTCATGTAATATGGGGGGAAGAGGATTCAGTCATTTCCGCCACACCCAATAGGGCTGCCGTTTACAATGGCCCTGCCTCTTCCGGACTTCTTCCGCCACCCTCTGGGGATGGGAGAGGCCTTTCCATCGTTCCTGTCGCGTTCCACGCAGCCCGGCTTGCCTCTACTTTTCATTGGCCGATCGTTTTCAGATGGTTGTTCTAATAGGTGGTCTCGCTTTGATGGACAGGCGTAAGAATCAATGATGGAAGAGCAAGGGACCTGAGCTGAAGGTTGGAATGGCTAAGCGCCCCCATGCCTGGGAGAACCCTGGTCTGAGGGCGGTACTTTCTGTAAAGCGGGGCGGAGCCGGAAGTTGGGGCGGGGGATGAGAACGAAACAGGAAGAGGAGCAGGGAAGAAGGAAGAAGGGGGAAGAGGAGGAGGAGAGGGAGGAGGAAGAGGTGGAGGAAGAGGAGGAGGGAGGCTGTGGAGGCAGTGGAGGAGCAGGAGCCGGAGCCGGAGGGTGATGGAGAGGAGAAGGTTCCTGGGCGGCATGGCGCTCCTGCTCCTCCAGGCGCTGCCCACCCCCCTGTCAGCCAGGGCCGAACCCCCCCAGGTAAGAGGAAAAGGGTCTGGGGGAGGGGGCTATAGTACCAGAGTGGGAGAGCGGAGATGGTCGCCGTGGTGAGAAAGAAAAGGGGTCTTGAGAGGGGGCTATGGGTGCTTGATAGGGCAGTAGGAGGAGCGTCCTGAGGGGGTGCTCCAGGACCAGGAGAGGAAGCTCAAAGGGGTCCTGGGTATATGTATCCGGAGGGTGGGCGCCGACGTCCTGGGGAGGCCCTGAAGAAGCCGTGGCTTTAGGGGTAGGGCCAGATTCCGGGAAGGGTTCCCAAGGGGCACTGGTGCTGGTGGGGGGACATGAATACCAAGCTTTCGGGAAGGGGTTCTGGGAAAGGAGGAGGGGTTCCTGGCACCACAGATTAGAGAGTTAGAAGTCATCTAAGTCATGCCTCAGCCTCTCTCTCCCCTCGTCCCCGTATCCCCATTTTGCAGATGAGGGACTGAGGCCTAAAGAAATGAAGTGACTCGGCCAAGGTCACCACTGTGGTAGTAAAGGCCACTGCCAGGATCTGAATCGGGTTCTTCTGACTCCAAATCCAATACTCCCCGTGCTCCTCCTAAGAGATCCTACCCAAGGATGCACTGGTCTGGACTCCCCAGTGGCAAGGAACCTGAAGGCACATTGGGGCTCTGTTAAGTGCAAGGGGGTCCCTTCAGGGGGTAAAAGCTGTTCTGCGAAGCACATGACAGTAGGTGGAACTGGCTGCCATTTGAGCAACTTGGAGGTGAAGAATCCTTGAGGGAAGGCAAAGTGGGCCCTTTAGGTAGCAGGCACCATGGATGGCGACTTGGGCATATAGCTCACCGGGCAGGGTTGGATGGTGCTGCAGGGTTTTTGGCGGGGGAGAGAATACTAGTAAGTGGGGTGCCCTAGCTTTTCTTGCTGGGTGGTTTCTTTGCTTTCCCAGGAGAGAAGCTGTTGGTTCCGATTTCAGCCAGGGATGGCATTGCGAAACTGATGGGAGGGGTGATACTGGTGCCAGCTTGGGTGGGGAGCAATAGGGGGAATCATACTTTCTCTCCTTTACATTTGTTACCCTGCATGTGAGGCAGCTTTCCTCACTTTCTCTTCACTTGTCTTTCATTTTTGGAAACATACACAAGGAGCAATAATGGCAAACCTTAATTTAACTCTTGTCTGTGAAGTGTCACGGTCAAGATTAGGAGATTTCCAGTAAAAATACCAATTCTTTGTTTACTTTTTGTTACATTCAAACACATCTTTACTTGGACTGGGCTCTTCCTTTTTTCTTCCTGCTCCTCATTTTCTGTCTTATGTATCTATCTCCTTTAGTGCAGCTCATAATGCTCTCCATTAAGTAGGTCAATAAGTGTTTGAAACATTTAATGGACAAAAAGATCAGAAAAACCAACTTTTTAAAAAATTTAAGCCCCTCAATTCAAAGTTGATTTTTGTCTAATTTACACTTAGATTGCCTCTATTATTGCTTGGTTGTTTCTATTCTGGAGCATCAATAGAAATGTCATACCCTACTTCATCTAGAAAAGTTAAATCTTAATTCATTTCAGGGATAGGGAGGAGTGAGAGAATTTTGGGGTCCATGAGAGAATTAAGGTGAGGGCTCTAATGATTGGAATTGCCCTCCCTATACTGATACAAAAGAACCAATAATTTTGCTTTTACTTTGTAATTTGATTTTCTGAAAATTTCTAAAATTTAGTTCCTAACAATTTAACACATTAGTTAAAGATTTTAGAGAATTGATTTGGGGATGACTCTGAGTCTCTATTACCCTCTAAAGTCTTACTACTTACTAGTTGTCTTCTTTAGGTAGTGTCTTGCTGGGGGAGGGAGGTAATTGATAGTGGAAGGTAGTAGGTTCTGTACTTTTTAGCTGTAATTTTAAGATGGAATAGAGCACCTAATCATGACATTATGGACTAAGTAGCCAGAACATTAATCTCATCTATCTGCATCTTGATTTTGGTGACTCTAGGGCAGCTTGTTCCTATCATGTTCTTGACAATTTCAGTACTTGTTTTGAGGATAACCTAACCCTTGTACTTTGTTTCAAATGGTTGGATTTTGGTTTCTGTCCAGTAATTTTTATGTATCTTCAGTTCTACCCTAGAAGAGATTGAGTTTGTGTAATGGGTAATCTCTTAATTTCCCTGTCTTTCCATCCAAGTCCATTTTTATATATGTGTCACTGAAACCCCACAGACCAGTGTGTGTGTGTGTGTGTGTGTGTGTGTGTGTGTGTGTGTGTGTGTGTGTGTGTGTGTGTGTGTGTGTATTGTGTTGTCACTTGTATAGTTCTTCCCTTTTGGTATGATCTTTCAAAGAATTGATTCTATTCCATTCTCTTTACTCTTACTACATTCCATTTACCAGAGTTAGTAGTAATCTAAAATCATCACCTTGTATTTGCATGAACCTTTCCATACAGAGCCCAAGAGAAATAGCCAGCTGGTTCATTTGTGTTTACAATATTCCTGGGTGGTAGACTGGTAGCATCTCCAATTCTCGGCTCAGAAAAACTGACATCTGAGACAGTGAAAATAACTTAATTCGCCGGATTCAATTCTGTTTTGTATTTTAGAGGCCAAGTTTAATAGTTGTCAATTTAATAATGGGGGTTGGTGGTGCTTCCTGAATTCTTCGTTCTATTCAAAGAAAGAACTTTTTATTATGCTATCTTTAATGATTTCTGACATCTTGATTTTCTCCCTATCTCTTATTTTTGGACAGAAAAATCACTGTGACCAACAGGTTTCCTGTTTTTTTAAATTATCTTAATTTTTTAAAATGTTTTTAATTATCTTAAATTTAGTTTGATCTTAGATTTGGTGATATCTGCCACCAGTCAACTTTTTTGTCAGCTAACAACAAACATTTTAATTCTGAACAAAGCCCACTTTTAATCGGTAAAAAAAAAAAAAAAAAAAAAAAAAAAAAAAAAAAAAAAAAAAAAAAAAAAAAAAAAAAAAAAAAAAAAAAAAAAAAAAAAAAAAAAAAAAAAAAAAAAAAAAAAAAAAAAAAAAAAAAAAAAAAAAAAAAAAAAAAAAAAAAAAAAAAAAAAAAAAAAAAAAAAAAAAAAAAAAAAAAAAAAAAAAAAAAAAAAAAAAAAAAAAAAAAAAAAAAAAAAAAAAAAAAAAAAAAAAAAAAAAAAAAAAAAAAAAAAAAAAAAAAAAAAAAAAAAAAAAAAAAAAAAAAAAAAAAAAAAAAAAAAAAAAAAAAAAAAAAAAAAAAAAAAAAAAAAAAAAAAAAAAAAAAAAAAAAAAAAAAAAAAAAAAAAAAAAAAAAAAAAAAAAAAAAAAAAAAAAAAAAAAAAAAAAAAAAAAAAAAAAAAAAAAAAAAAAAAAAAAAAAAAAAAAAAAAAAAAAAAAAAAAAAAAAAAAAAAAAAAAAAAAAAAAAAAAAAAAAAAAAAAAAAAAAAAAAAAAAAAAAAAAAAAAAAAAAAAAAAAAAAAAAAAAAAAAAAAAAAAAAAAAAAAAAAAAAAAAAAAAAAAAAAAAAAAAAAAAAAAAAAAAAAAAAAAAAAAAAAAAAAAAAAAAAAAAAAAAAAAAAAAAAAAAAAAAAAAAAAAAAAAAAAAAAAAAAAAAAAAAAAAAAAAAAAAAAAAAAAAAAAAAAAAAAAAAAAAAAAAAAAAAAAAAAAAAAAAAAAAAAAAAAAAAAAAAAAAAAAAAAAAAAAAAAAAAAAAAAAAAAAAAAAAAAAAAAAAAAAAAAAAAAAAAAAAAAAAAAAAAAAAAAAAAAAAAAAAAAAAAAAAAAAAAAAAAAAAAAAAAAAAAAAAAAAAAAAAAAAAAAAAAAAAAAAAAAAAAAAAAAAAAAAAAAAAAAAAAAAAAAAAAAAAAAAAAAAAAAAAAAAAAAAAAAAAAAAAAAAAAAAAAAAAAAAAAAAAAAAAAAAAAAAAAAAAAAAAAAAAAAAAAAAAAAAAAAAAAAAAAAAAAAAAAAAAAAAAAAAAAAAAAAAAAAAAAAAAAAAAAAAAAAAAAAAAAAAAAAAAAAAAAAAAAAAAAAAAAAAAAAAAAAAAAAAAAAAAAAAAAAAAAAAAAAAAAAAAAAAAAAAAAAAAAAAAAAAAAAAAAAAAAAAAAAAAAAAAAAAAAAAAAAAAAAAAAAAAAAAAAAAAAAAAAAAAAAAAAAAAAAAAAAAAAAAAAAAAAAAAAAAAAAAAAAAAAAAAAAAAAAAAAAAAAAAAAAAAAAAAAAAAAAAAAAAAAAAAAAAAAAAAAAAAAAAAAAAAAAAAAAAAAAAAAAAAAAAAAAAAAAAAAAAAAAAAAAAAAAAAAAAAAAAAAAAAAAAAAAAAAAAAAAAAAAAAAAAAAAAAAAAAAAAAAAAAAAAAAAAAAAAAAAAAAAAAAAAAAAAAAAAAAAAAAAAAAAAAAAAAAAAAAAAAAAAAAAAAAAAAAAAAAAAAAAAAAAAAAAAAAAAAAAAAAAAAAAAAAAAAAAAAAAAAAAAAAAAAAAAAAAAAAAAAAAAAAAAAAAAAAAAAAAAAAAAAAAAAAAAAAAAAAAAAAAAAAAAAAAAAAAAAAAAAAAAAAAAAAAAAAAAAAAAAAAAAAAAAAAAAAAAAAAAAAAAAAAAAAAAAAAAAAAAAAAAAAAAAAAAAAAAAAAAAAAAAAAAAAAAAAAAAAAAAAAAAAAAAAAAAAAAAAAAAAAAAAAAAAAAAAAAAAAAAAAAAAAAAAAAAAAAAAAAAAAAAAAAAAAAAAAAAAAAAAAAAAAAAAAAAAAAAAAAAAAAAAAAAAAAAAAAAAAAAAAAAAAAAAAAAAAAAAAAAAAAAAAAAAAAAAAAAAAAAACTGACTTGTAAAGGATGGTGACTAAAGAAGTTGGGTTCTAGTCACATTGCCAAAACTGAGGTCTTTTCACTGTGGCTATCTTCAGCATTTCCACTAGATGGAGCATAGACTGGCTTAAACATTGTGAACAGGTTTAAGAGAGATGGAAATGACAAAGAGACATATAGATACACATACAGCTTTGGAATATAAGACATGCTATGAATATTAAATTGGCTTTGGGAAACTCCTAAATATTTCTAAAATTCTATGTCCTTGTTTTCTCTTGGTTCTCCTCACTTCCAGGAGAAGGTAAGGACTTTGCTCATTTTTTTGTGCTTATGTTTTCACTGCTTGGCATTCAGGCAAGATAGTAAGTCTTTATAAATGTTTTTTTACTTATTCTTTCTTCCTCCCTGTCTTGACTTCTCAGTCTTGTAGGATCATCCTCCATGTCCTGTCCTTTAAACATGAATGTACTCCAAGGCTTTGTTTTGGGACTCCTAGCTCTACATTATCTCTTGGTAATCTCATCATCAGGTTTCAACTGTCATCTCTGCAGGTAACTCCCTGATCAGCCCTTACTTTTCTCCTGAACTTCAAACCCAAGTTGTAGGTTGCCTTCTTGACATCTCCTCCTAGTTGCCTCTAGTTCTTCCTCTTAAATGTTCGTCTTTGTCTAGGGCATTATTCCTTTCAGTGCACCCAGGTTTACAAGGAACATAATGAACTTTTCCCTCTTTCTGGTACTCCTCATCCCAAATCTGCATAGCCAATTAATTGCCAAGTCTTATCGATCTTACCTCCACAACCCATTTGTCATTTTCCCACTACCACACTCACCATTTTAGTTAAGTGTCTTATCCTTACTTGCTTAGATTATTGTAGTAATCTTCTAATTGGTTTTCCTTCTGGTCCCTCACTTTGAATCCAGCTTCCATACAGCTAGCAGATTGTTGATCCTCAATATCTAAGATGAAACCAAACACCGGTTCAAGGAACTTCAGTGACTTCCTGTTATTTTAAGATTAAATAGCAAATTCTCCTATTTGGCATTTAAAAAACTTCACAGTCTGGCCCCAACCTCTCTTTCTTAGACTGATTTTACATTACGTATCTAATGCAGTTTACAATTCAGCTTTTTTTTTTTTTTTTTTTTTTTTTTTTTTTTTTTTTTTTTTTTTTTTTTTTTTTTTTTTTTTTTTTTTTTTTTTTTTTTTTTTTTTTTTTTTTTTTTTTTTTTTTTTTTTTTTTTTTTTTTTTTTTTTTTTTTTTTTTTTTTTTTTTTTTTTTTTTTTTTTTTTTTTTTTTTTTTTTTTTTTTTTTTTTTTTTTTTTTTTTTTTTTTTTTTTTTTTTTTTTTTTTTTTTTTTTTTTTTTTTTTTTTTTTTTTTTTTTTTTTTTTTTTTTTTTTTTTTTTTTTTTTTTTTTTTTTTTTTTTTTTTTTTTTTTTTTTTTTTTTTTTTTTTTTTTTTTTTTTTTTTTTTTTTTTTTTTTTTTTTTTTTTTTTTTTTTTTTTTTTTTTTTTTTTTTTTTTTTTTTTTTTTTTTTTTTTTTTTTTTTTTTTTTTTTTTTTTTTTTTTTTTTTTTTTTTTTTTTTTTTTTTTTTTTTTTTTTTTTTTTTTTTTTTTTTTTTTTTTTTTTTTTTTTTTTTTTTTTTTTTTTTTTTTTTTTTTTTTTTTTTTTTTTTTTTTTTTTTTTTTTTTTTTTTTTTTTTTTTTTTTTTTTTTTTTTTTTTTTTTTTTTTTTTTTTTTTTTTTTTTTTTTTTTTTTTTTTTTTTTTTTTTTTTTTTTTTTTTTTTTTTTTTTTTTTTTTTTTTTTTTTTTTTTTTTTTTTTTTTTTTTTTTTTTTTTTTTTTTTTTTTTTTTTTTTTTTTTTTTTTTTTTTTTTTTTTTTTTTTTTTTTTTTTTTTTTTTTTTTTTTTTTTTTTTTTTTTTTTTTTTTTTTTTTTTTTTTTTTTTTTTTTTTTTTTTTTTTTTTTTTTTTTTTTTTTTTTTTTTTTTTTTTTTTTTTTTTTTTTTTTTTTTTTTTTTTTTTTTTTTTTTTTTTTTTTTTTTTTTTTTTTTTTTTTTTTTTTTTTTTTTTTTTTTTTTTTTTTTTTTTTTTTTTTTTTTTTTTTTTTTTTTTTTTTTTTTTTTTTTTTTTTTTTTTTTTTTTTTTTTTTTTTTTTTTTTTTTTTTTTTTTTTTTTTTTTTTTTTTTTTTTTTTTTTTTTTTTTTTTTTTTTTTTTTTTTTTTTTTTTTTTTTTTTTTTTTTTTTTTTTTTTTTTTTTTTTTTTTTTTTTTTTTTTTTTTTTTTTTTTTTTTTTTTTTTTTTTTTTTTTTTTTTTTTTTTTTTTTTTTTTTTTTTTTTTTTTTTTTTTTTTTTTTTTTTTTTTTTTTTTTTTTTTTTTTTTTTTTTTTTTTTTTTTTTTTTTTTTTTTTTTTTTTTTTTTTTTTTTTTTTTTTTTTTTTTTTTTTTTTTTTTTTTTTTTTTTTTTTTTTTTTTTTTTTTTTTTTTTTTTTTTTTTTTTTTTTTTTTTTTTTTTTTTTTTTTTTTTTTTTTTTTTTTTTTTTTTTTTTTTTTTTTTTTTTTTTTTTTTTTTTTTTTTTTTTTTTTTTTTTTTTTTTTTTTTTTTTTTTTTTTTTTTTTTTTTTTTTTTTTTTTTTTTTTTTTTTTTTTTTTTTTTTTTTTTTTTTTTTTTTTTTTTTTTTTTTTTTTTTTTTTTTTTTTTTTTTTTTTTTTTTTTTTTTTTTTTTTTTTTTTTTTTTTTTTTTTTTTTTTTTTTTTTTTTTTTTTTTTTTTTTTTTTTTTTTTTTTTTTTTTTTTTTTTTTTTTTTTTTTTTTTTTTTTTTTTTTTTTTTTTTTTTTTTTTTTTTTTTTTTTTTTTTTTTTTTTTTTTTTTTTTTTTTTTTTTTTTTTTTTTTTTTTTTTTTTTTTTTTTTTTTTTTTTTTTTTTTTTTTTTTTTTTTTTTTTTTTTTTTTTTTTTTTTTTTTTTTTTTTTTTTTTTTTTTTTTTTTTTTTTTTTTTTTTTTTTTTTTTTTTTTTTTTTTTTTTTTTTTTTTTTTTTTTTTTTTTTTTTTTTTTTTTTTTTTTTTTTTAAATTTAAACTCTTCAGCCTTTTGATTTCAGACCTAAAAGTTATTATTATTATTTTTTTAAATCATACTTGGCGAGGCTGGATAAGGGTGTAGACAGATTCTTGTGTGAAAATTAGTGCAAGGAACATGACCTTCTCATTTTTTGCTTTTCTTGAGTCTTATTGATGCTTCTGTTGTATATGTTTCTTAGTCTTCTGATTATATTTCAGGTTGAAAGTTTTGTCTCTAAAATTTTGTCTTGATATCCCCATATTCAGTTTAGAGGGGAAAAAAATCTATTGCTTCAAAGCCAGCTTAACTTCCAGTTATGAATGGAAAAGCACTGTCTTTGCCACTTCATCTGAAAGTCTTTTTATTCTCCTAAGAGAAGTAGGGCCAATTTAGGTCAGATGGGATCTTTGACTAGAGAAACTTAGGAAATGCCAAGGTGCTGAAGGAAGTGGTTTGTGACTACTCAACAAGTTGTCAGACACCTGGTCTTCAGCTGTTGAAGAATTATAAGTTTGGGCAAAGTCTCAGAGAGGAGCAGGACTAATGATCATTATAAAAATAAAGACATTTAGACTTTCAGAAAGGTCCCTTGCTCTTCTACTTAAGTTAAGCCTAAAGTCTATTTGCAGGGGGAAGTGTGCTATTCTGGGTTCCCCCAGGCTAGAAAATATGCTAATAATTTTCTCTGCTTTATGTGATTTTATCCTTTTTTTGCTAGCATTTTCTAATGTTTCCGCTCATGCTGTACTAAAGAGTGATTGGGTAGGTAGATTTGTGAAGCATCAATTTGGGATGTAACCTGTGGTTCTATAAATTAATATCAATCTTAACAGAGTCATTGTAATAACTCTCAGAAGTGAAAAGCATTTCAGAAGTTATTTCATCCATCCCATACTTGAACAGGAATTCCTTTTTTGGAATTCCCATGCATGTAGCCACCTATCATATGGTTGAAGATATTCATTGTTAGGGAATTCAGGTCAAGTTGAGACAAAATTCTGTAATGTATATAGATTATTTTGGAGAAGATTTTTATTTTTTTTTTTTTTTTTTTTTTTTTTTTTTTTTTTTTTTTTTTTTTTTTTTTTTTTTTTTTTTTTTTTTTTTTTTTTTTTTTTTTTTTTTTTTTTTTTTTTTTTTTTTTTTTTTTTTTTTTTTTTTTTTTTTTTTTTTTTTTTTTTTTTTTTTTTTTTTTTTTTTTTTTTTTTTTTTTTTTTTTTTTTTTTTTTTTTTTTTTTTTTTTTTTTTTTTTTTTTTTTTTTTTTTTTTTTTTTTTTTTTTTTTTTTTTTTTTTTTTTTTTTTTTTTTTTTTTTTTTTTTTTTTTTTTTTTTTTTTTTTTTTTTTTTTTTTTTTTTTTTTTTTTTTTTTTTTTTTTTTTTTTTTTTTTTTTTTTTTTTTTTTTTTTTTTTTTTTTTTTTTTTTTTTTTTTTTTTTTTTTTTTTTTTTTTTTTTTTTTTTTTTTTTTTTTTTTTTTTTTTTTTTTTTTTTTTTTTTTTTTTTTTTTTTTTTTTTTTTTTTTTTTTTTTTTTTTTTTTTTTTTTTTTTTTTTTTTTTTTTTTTTTTTTTTTTTTTTTTTTTTTTTTTTTTTTTTTTTTTTTTTTTTTTTTTTTTTTTTTTTTTTTTTTTTTTTTTTTTTTTTTTTTTTTTTTTTTTTTTTTTTTTTTTTTTTTTTTTTTTTTTTTTTTTTTTTTTTTTTTTTTTTTTTTTTTTTTTTTTTTTTTTTTTTTTTTTTTTTTTTTTTTTTTTTTTTTTTTTTTTTTTTTTTTTTTTTTTTTTTTTTTTTTTTTTTTTTTTTTTTTTTTTTTTTTTTTTTTTTTTTTTTTTTTTTTTTTTTTTTTTTTTTTTTTTTTTTTTTTTTTTTTTTTTTTTTTTTTTTTTTTTTTTTTTTTTTTTTTTTTTTTTTTTTTTTTTTTTTTTTTTTTTTTTTTTTTTTTTTTTTTTTTTTTTTTTTTTTTTTTTTTTTTTTTTTTTTTTTTTTTTTTTTTTTTTTTTTTTTTTTTTTTTTTTTTTTTTTTTTTTTTTTTTTTTTTTTTTTTTTTTTTTTTTTTTTTTTTTTTTTTTTTTTTTTTTTTTTTTTTTTTTTTTTTTTTTTTTTTTTTTTTTTTTTTTTTTTTTTTTTTTTTTTTTTTTTTTTTTTTTTTTTTTTTTTTTTTTTTTTTTTTTTTTTTTTTTTTTTTTTTTTTTTTTTTTTTTTTTTTTTTTTTTTTTTTTTTTTTTTTTTTTTTTTTTTTTTTTTTTTTTTTTTTTTTTTTTTTTTTTTTTTTTTTTTTTTTTTTTTAAATAATCAGTGACTGGAAGAATTAATGTATCCTTCCTTATCTACTACAGAGACCATTTAATTGCTTTTGGTGATGGAGAAGGGAGGGAAGGGGTAGGATGAGTATATGAAGAGCAACCAAAATCAAAACCTGCTCTTATCAAGGGTTGCAAGAATGTTTCAATTAGATGTGGAAAAAAGCAAGGCTTGATTGGCCCTCTTCCTCATGGCAGGCATCCAGATATTTTAAGCCTTCTTTTAGTTCCCTTGGATGACTTATGCCTGACCTAAAAGGTGTTTGGAATGTCAAAACAGTTGTAATTCAAAGGCTTGAACTGCTGAGACAGTTTCAGGAAATAGTCTTTACAGAATGAATGGAAAACTCAGAATTACATTGTAGTTTAAAGGAAAGTTTACCAAGATAGTACCTTGGAATGAGCTCTGAATTACAAGTTAGCTTTAGGTTGTAGTTAGGCTTGGCTCTGTCACTTGCTGGCTGTGTAACCTACCAGTTCACCTGACTTCCCAAAGATTCTGTGGTTTCATCTATAAAACTGGAATAATGATACTTGCCCTGTCCATCCACAGGGTTGATTTGAGGATCAAATGACATAATGGATATAAAAAGTGCTTTGAAAATCAATATGCTACACAAATAGTCATAATTATTATTAAACTTTCTCCTCAAAAGTCCTCCAATGGCTCATTGTGGGGTAGGGGTGATCCTAAGTTCTGAAACAATGTGCCAAAGAATTGCAAGCCTAGCCAGTTCTGCTAACCTGAAAAGGTTCCAAGGACAAGCCTAATAACAGTTTGTCAAAGGACCAAACCCTGTTTAGAGGGGCTCATCACTAGAAGACTGGCAGACTGGGATCCTGAAGGGTTTCTTGGCAGTAGCAACTCTTGGAGATGATTAAGGTGTAAAAAAGGGAAATGATGCATCCTCCAAGTTATTGAAATGTATAATGGCTTTCAGTTCCCAGCTCTTTTTACTCTCTGGAATAGCTTTGAAGTAGGTAGGGCCTATATTGTTTCATTCTCTTTTGTGTCATCAGATCATATCTAAGCAAGATTTTTATTCTGAATTATCCTTAAAGGTTGATTATTAGCCCTACTCCTCTCCTTCCCCACATCCCTTTCCTGTTTAGAGCTGTATGGAAAGATCAGGGTATATAAGAAAGAATTAGGAAACTGGAGTTAGGAAGAAGGTAATTAGGATGGGGGTTGGGTAATAGGGCAAGCTGACCTTGTTGTTTCTCATACTGGTGAGGATGGTTGGCTCTTAGTCTCAGTAATAACAAATAGTTTTTTCTTTACTCTTCTACTTCCATCGTGATCCAGACCCCATCTCGAGTAATTTATGGTGCTAGTTAGCTTTATATTGTTTATGTACCTCTCTGTTGTGTAGGAATGGCTGGATGTGGGAAGATTAGTAGCCTTCAGACCCTATAGCCTGTGACACTGTTTGGAAGCATTGTGATTGTCTCTGTTAGCTAGGCTATGAGTTACTCTGTGTCAGGAATGTCACTACAGATATTGCTGCCCATTGTCTTCTCTTGTCCCTCTTTTTTGCCAATAAGCCATATTGGAGTGGGCCAGGCACAACCCTGGGCAGCCCCATCCACCTATTTTCCTACTTATACATATGTAAGTCTTTTCTGCCAGCATAAAGTTTATTTTAAATATATTTTGTTGGTTTCTTGGTTTCTTTTGTTTTTTTTTTTTTTTTTTTTTTTTTTTTTTTTTTTTTTTTTTTTTTTTTTTTTTTTTTTTTTTTTTTTTTTTTTTTTTTTTTTTTTTTTTTTTTTTTTTTTTTTTTTTTTTTTTTTTTTTTTTTTTTTTTTTTTTTTTTTTTTTTTTTTTTTTTTTTTTTTTTTTTTTTTTTTTTTTTTTTTTTTTTTTTTTTTTTTTTTTTTTTTTTTTTTTTTTTTTTTTTTTTTTTTTTTTTTTTTTTTTTTTTTTTTTTTTTTTTTTTTTTTTTTTTTTTTTTTTTTTTTTTTTTTTTTTTTTTTTTTTTTTTTTTTTTTTTTTTTTTTTTTTTTTTTTTTTTTTTTTTTTTTTTTTTTTTTTTTTTTTTTTTTTTTTTTTTTTTTTTTTTTTTTTTTTTTTTTTTTTTTTTTTTTTTTTTTTTTTTTTTTTTTTTTTTTTTTTTTTTTTTTTTTTTTTTTTTTTTTTTTTTTTTTTTTTTTTTTTTTTTTTTTTTTTTTTTTTTTTTTTTTTTTTTTTTTTTTTTTTTTTTTTTTTTTTTTTTTTTTTTTTTTTTTTTTTTTTTTTTTTTTTTTTTTTTTTTTTTTTTTTTTTTTTTTTTTTTTTTTTTTTTTTTTTTTTTTTTTTTTTTTTTTTTTTTTTTTTTTTTTTTTTTTTTTTTTTTTTTTTTTTTTTTTTTTTTTTTTTTTTTTTTTTTTTTTTTTTTTTTTTTTTTTTTTTTTTTTTTTTTTTTTTTTTTTTTTTTTTTTTTTTTTTTTTTTTTTTTTTTTTTTTTTTTTTTTTTTTTTTTTTTTTTTTTTTTTTTTTTTTTTTTTTTTTTTTTTTTTTTTTTTTTTTTTTTTTTTTTTTTTTTTTTTTTTTTTTTTTTTTTTTTTTTTTTTTTTTTTTTTTTTTTTTTTTTTTTTTTTTTTTTTTTTTTTTTTTTTTTTTTTTTTTTTTTTTTTTTTTTTTTTTTTTTTTTTTTTTTTTTTTTTTTTTTTTTTTTTTTTTTTTTTTTTTTTTTTTTTTTTTTTTTTTTTTTTTTTTTTTTTTTTTTTTTTTTTTTTTTTTTTTTTTTTTTTTTTTTTTTTTTTTTTTTTTTTTTTTTTTTTTTTTTTTTTTTTTTTTTTTTTTTTTTTTTTTTTTTTTTTTTTTTTTTTTTTTTTTTTTTTTTTTTTTTTTTTTTTTTTTTTTTTTTTTTTTTTTTTTTTTTTTTTTTTTTTTTTTTTTTTTTTTTTTTTTTTTTTTTTTTTTTTTTTTTTTTTTTTTTTTTTTTTTTTTTTTTTTTTTTTTTTTTTTTTTTTTTTTTTTTTTTTTTTTTTTTTTTTTTTTTTTTTTTTTTTTTTTTTTTTTTTTTTTTTTTTTTTTTTTTTTTTTTTTTTTTTTTTTTTTTTTTTTTTTTTTTTTTTTTTTTTTTTTTTTTTTTTTTTTTTTTTTTTTTTTTTTTTTTTTTTTTTTTTTTTTTTTTTTTTTTTTTTTTTTTTTTTTTTTTTTTTTTTTTTTTTTTTTTTTTTTTTTTTTTTTTTTTTTTTTTTTTTTTTTTTTTTTTTTTTTTTTTTTTTTTTTTTTTTTTTTTTTTTTTTTTTTTTTTTTTTTTTTTTTTTTTTTTTTTTTTTTTTTTTTTTTTTTTTTTTTTTTTTTTTTTTTTTTTTTTTTTTTTTTTTTTTTTTTTTTTTTTTTTTTTTTTTTTTTTTTTTTTTTTTTTTTTTTTTTTTTTTTTTTTTTTTTTTTTTTTTTTTTTTTTTTTTTTTTTTTTTTTTTTTTTTTTTTTTTTTTTTTTTTTTTTTTTTTTTTTTTTTTTTTTTTTTTTTTTTTTTTTTTTTTTTTTTTTTTTTTTTTTTTTTTTTTTTTTTTTTTTTTTTTTTTTTTTTTTTTTTTTTTTTTTTTTTTTTTTTTTTTTTTTTTTTTTTTTTTTTTTTTTTTTTTTTTTTTTTTTTTTTTTTTTTTTTTTTTTTTTTTTTTTTTTTTTTTTTTTTTTTTTTTTTTTTTTTTTTTTTTTTTTTTTTTTTTTTTTTTTTTTTTTTTTTTTTTTTTTTTTTTTTTTTTTTTTTTTTTTTTTTTTTTTTTTTTTTTTTTTTTTTTTTTTTTTTTTTTTTTTTTTTTTTTTTTTTTTTTTTTTTTTTTTTTTTTTTTTTTTTTTTTTTTTTTTTTTTTTTTTTTTTTTTTTTTTTTTTTTTTTTTTTTTTTTTTTTTTTTTTTTTTTTTTTTTTTTTTTTTTTTTTTTTTTTTTTTTTTTTTTTTTTTTTTTTTTTTTTTTTTTTTTTTTTTTTTTTTTTTTTTTTTTTTTTTTTTTTTTTTTTTTTTTTTTTTTTTTTTTTTTTTTTTTTTTTTTTTTTTTTTTTTTTTTTTTTTTTTTTTTTTTTTTTTTTTTTTTTTTTTTTTTTTTTTTTTTTTTTTTTTTTTTTTTTTTTTTTTTTTTTTTTTTTTTTTTTTTTTTTTTTTTTTTTTTTTTTTTTTTTTTTTTTTTTTTTTTTTTTTTTTTTTTTTTTTTTTTTTTTTTTTTTTTTTTTTTTTTTTTTTTTTTTTTTTTTTTTTTTTTTTTTTTTTTTTTTAATCATAATGACCTTTAATATTGAGGTCACATATTCATTTGAGTGTATTGGAGCTATGTGGTCCATAGTATTGGCCTACTTTTAATCATTCCCACTAGTACAAAGTTTAAATAAAAATGTTTGGTGAAACAAGCTTTTATAATAATCTGGAGAACCAGCTCTTCTTATTTGAGCTTCCTGTCCAAGTAGTACTTGGCTTTGATTAATGTGTCTACTCCTTGATGAAACTTGTCTTTATCCTATTCTTATTCTAATTTTTGGCCTTTAGAGTTTTTCACCGGGAGACCCAAAATATGCCTATTGGAGATGGTCAGATCCTGAATCTTGCTGGTCCTTGGACACGTTATCTCATTTAATTTGATTTGTATTATTTACATGGCAAGGAATATCAATCAAATGTTTCGGTATAAAAACAAGGCTGCCTTTGTTGAAACTAAAGTGGTAACTTTAGGGAACAACCCATTAATTATCTGTGATAGCTAACTCTCAGGGGCATCTTTTACAGGCCAGTATTGTCTCTGAGAATAGAAACAAAAACTGGTTGTCAGAGTTGTAAATTTTTGTGGACCAATCAGTTGTCAACGGCAGAAGGATTTTCAGTTCCATGGCATGTTAAAGTGGAAAGGAATGGAACAGAACGGGAGAGAGGACAAAGAAGTTGTCCTGTTTCAGTTTTTGTTCTCTGTTTCTCTTACTTTATTCAGACTTTTGTGAGTATGCCACTGATGAGAGGCCTCACAAATTCTGCCTTCCTTTCCCTTCCTCCTTCCTTAAAAAGAGAAACAAAGCAATCCAACTTTATTATGTATGATACAAATGGGAAGAATGATGTGGTAAAACATCTCACAAAGTAGAGGAATTCTTTTATGTCCTTTTTCTCTTAGATTGATCCTATTCATGAGTAGTGTTCTTACTATGTGGCAGGAGGGGGCGGAAGCCGAACAGGTATTCTGTTAAGTTAAATATATAATGAGAGGTAGCATGGCAGAGTAAGTAGAGAGTCAGGACAGCTTGGCTTCAGAGACTCTTCTCATACATACTTGCGGGTTCTTTGGTGAGGATTTTACTTCATGGTGACCTAGAGAATTCTTTTAGAACAAACAGGAGACTATCTGCATTGGTAGAGGGATTTCCCTCACAAGAAGTTCCTCATATCAGTCAAATCACAAGTCATTTAGTTCCTCTCTAAATACATTGTATATGTGAGTGTGTATGAATATATGTAGGAATACATCTGAAATAAGTTAGCCCTCTGCTTACGTTCAAGGCTCTTTCTCCTTTCTGGTTTCCTTCTACCTCTTAAACCATATTTTTCAGCACTCCCTAGTGTCTTAAGGACTGTCTGTTCTAGATAGACTGATCTTTCTTCATGGTTTTCCATGTGTGATTTGATTAATATCTTGTTTGCTTCCCACAGTATTTTTTTTTTTTTTTTTTTTTTTTTTTTTTTTTTTTTTTTTTTTTTTTTTTTTTTTTTTTTTTTTTTTTTTTTTTTTTTTTTTTTTTTTTTTTTTTTTTTTTTTTTTTTTTTTTTTTTTTTTTTTTTTTTTTTTTTTTTTTTTTTTTTTTTTTTTTTTTTTTTTTTTTTTTTTTTTTTTTTTTTTTTTTTTTTTTTTTTTTTTTTTTTTTTTTTTTTTTTTTTTTTTTTTTTTTTTTTTTTTTTTTTTTTTTTTTTTTTTTTTTTTTTTTTTTTTTTTTTTTTTTTTTTTTTTTTTTTTTTTTTTTTTTTTTTTTTTTTTTTTTTTTTTTTTTTTTTTTTTTTTTTTTTTTTTTTTTTTTTTTTTTTTTTTTTTTTTTTTTTTTTTTTTTTTTTTTTTTTTTTTTTTTTTTTTTTTTTTTTTTTTTTTTTTTTTTTTTTTTTTTTTTTTTTTTTTTTTTTTTTTTTTTTTTTTTTTTTTTTTTTTTTTTTTTTTTTTTTTTTTTTTTTTTTTTTTTTTTTTTTTTTTTTTTTTTTTTTTTTTTTTTTTTTTTTTTTTTTTTTTTTTTTTTTTTTTTTTTTTTTTTTTTTTTTTTTTTTTTTTTTTTTTTTTTTTTTTTTTTTTTTTTTTTTTTTTTTTTTTTTTTTTTTTTTTTTTTTTTTTTTTTTTTTTTTTTTTTTTTTTTTTTTTTTTTTTTTTTTTTTTTTTTTTTTTTTTTTTTTTTTTTTTTTTTTTTTTTTTTTTTTTTTTTTTTTTTTTTTTTTTTTTTTTTTTTTTTTTTTTTTTTTTTTTTTTTTTTTTTTTTTTTTTTTTTTTTTTTTTTTTTTTTTTTTTTTTTTTTTTTTTTTTTTTTTTTTTTTTTTTTTTTTTTTTTTTTTTTTTTTTTTTTTTTTTTTTTTTTTTTTTTTTTTTTTTTTTTTTTTTTTTTTTTTTTTTTTTTTTTTTTTTTTTTTTTTTTTTTTTTTTTTTTTTTTTTTTTTTTTTTTTTTTTTTTTTTTTTTTTTTTTTTTTTTTTTTTTTTTTTTTTTTTTTTTTTTTTTTTTTTTTTTTTTTTTTTTTTTTTTTTTTTTTTTTTTTTTTTTTTTTTTTTTTTTTTTTTTTTTTTTTTTTTTTTTTTTTTTTTTTTTTTTTTTTTTTTTTTTTTTTTTTTTTTTTTTTTTTTTTTTTTTTTTTTTTTTTTTTTTTTTTTTTTTTTTTTTTTTTTTTTTTTTTTTTTTTTTTTTTTTTTTTTTTTTTTTTTTTTTTTTTTTTTTTTTTTTTTTTTTTTTTTTTTTTTTTTTTTTTTTTTTTTTTTTTTTTTTTTTTTTTTTTTTTTTTTTTTTTTTTTTTTTTTTTTTTTTTTTTTTTTTTTTTTTTTTTTTTTTTTTTTTTTTTTTTTTTTTTTTTTTTTTTTTTTTTTTTTTTTTTTTTTTTTTTTTTTTTTTTTTTTTTTTTTTTTTTTTTTTTTTTTTTTTTTTTTTTTTTTTTTTTTTTTTTTTTTTTTTTTTTTTTTTTTTTTTTTTTTTTTTTTTTTTTTTTTTTTTTTTTTTTTTTTTTTTTTTTTTTTTTTTTTTTTTTTTTTTTTTTTTTTTTTTTTTTTTTTTTTTTTTTTTTTTTTTTTTTTTTTTTTTTTTTTTTTTTTTTTTTTTTTTTTCACTCTGTTATGTGGCCATATAGAAAGGAATATCTCAGGAGAGAATTTTTACTAAGATTCCATCCCAGACTCTCTCCACCATTTCTCATTTTTTTTGCCTGTGGAAGAGAAATTCTAATTGATGTGGAAGTAAGTTTCTTGGTGTACATTCATTCTTTTATGAAAAACTCTGTGATAGGAAAGTTATAGTAACCTGTCTCCATTTCTTCAGCAGAGCCAGTAGTGACATGACAGCTGTAGGTGTTTAGGAGTTTCTTTTGGAAGGGGAAGTATTCTGTGGCAAGTCACTTTCCCTGTATTTCCCTGCAAATGGGAGACGTTTGCTTATTCTTGCATCAGCAGCCTGGCCCACATCTGCATTGGCTTAATCCCAGTACACGCATACTGCCAGTTTTTCTTAGTTTCTTGCAGCCAAGGAATTCTCAGCATCAACTGCCTTTCCAGTCACCAGAGCTAAGTTTTGCAAATCTAGTCTTCCTGGGATTAGAAGAATCCCTTTGGCATTCCCACATGATTACTTAAGAGTTTGTTGGTGCCCAAGTAAGGTTTAGTCTGTATCTATTATCACAGGGTGGATTTAGTATTTGCTTTTGAATAGGCCCAAATGAGAAAAATTTCTGAGTGGCTTGAACCTACACTTAAGCTGTTAGCTGTTTTCATTCATTTTTGTTTAGTTTTGTACATTATAGTTTTAGGCTTGCTTTTAGTGGAAAAAAAATATTGAAATTATTCTGGAAAGTTTTGATAGAGACTTGTTGGTATTTTTTAATTTGAAAGTTTTCCACTTTTTCTAGATGTTCTTGCCTCCTATAGACCTTGCCTCCTGGTCTATACTCAAAGTCCTTGAAAAACTTAGGCCAGTATGAATAATCTTTCCTATTCAAAATCCTTGATTGCTAAGTAAATCTTCCTAGTGTTGAGATATTACTTTTTTCAAATAGCATGTAAATCAAATGTATGTGGATGGAAAAATCTCAGTATCTCAGTGTGTTTGGGGAGGGAACAGGGATGCAGATATTTAGGATCAGCATATTTTTCATAGTCCTCTTTGAGTAATCAAATGGGGAACTGTTTTGTATATAGAACAGATTGAAATCTTGGCATTTTTTTTCCCTTGAAGAAAATAATGTATTTATTGACCCTTGCAAAACCTTCTGTTCCAAATTTTCCTCTCCTTCCCCCCACCCCTTCCCCTAGATGGTAGTTAGTCCAATACATGTTAAAATATATGTTAAATCCAATACGTGTACGTATCCATACAGTTACCTTGCTGCTAATTGGATCTAGAAAGAAAAAAATGCAAGCAAACAACAACAGAAAGAGTGAAAATGCTATGTTGTGGTTCATATTCAGTTTCCACAGTCCTCTCTCTGGGTGTAGATGGCTCTCTTCATTACTAAACAATTGGAACTGGTCTGAATCAATTCATTGTTGAAGAGAGCCACGTCCATCAGAATTGACCATCATAAAGTCTTGTTGTTGCCGTATATAATGATCTCCTGTTTCTGCTCCTTTCACTCAGCATTAGTTCATGTAAGTCTCCCCAAGTTTCTCTGAAATCATCCTGCTGGTTGTTTCTTACAGAACAATAATATTCCATAACATTCACATACCACAGTTTATTCAGCCATTCTCCAATTGATGGGCGTCCACTCAAGTTTCCAGTTTCTTGGCACTATGAAAACGGCTGTCACAAACATTTTTGCACATGTGGGTCCCTTTTCCTCCTTTAAGATCAATTTGAGATATAAGCCTAGTAGTAACACTGCTGGGTCAAAGGGTTTGCACAGTTTGTTAACTTTTTGAGCATAGTTCCAAATTGTTCTCCAGAGTGGCTGGATGTATTCACAATTCCACCAACAATGTATCAGTGTCCCAGTTTTCCCACATCCCCTCCAACATTCTGCATTATCTTTCCCTGTCATTCTAGCCAGTCTGACAGGTGTGTAGTGATAGCTCAGAGTTGTCTTAATTTGCATTTCTTTGCTCAATAGTGATTTGGAGCACCTTTTCATATGACTAGAAATAATTTCAATTTCTTCATCTGAAAATTATTCACATCCCTTGAGAATTGTAATGATCGCGTATTTAAAATCAGCCGGAGTCAGGAACTCAGGTTAAGGGAAAAATCTTCAGTCTTTATTCAAGTGAAAAGGTGAAAAAAGATTGCCATAGCAATATGGGCAGCTGCGACAGGAAGCCAGCTAGCAGAGCAAGTGAGGGCTGAGCTCTCCTCCCCTTCCTTTTTCACTCCCCTGCCTCCACCCACCAGAATCGTCATTTCCTACACAACACATCAGGACTTGCACAAAGAGTAGGCGGGGGCCATTCTTTCTCCAAGCTTATATATTAATAGAGTATGGTCCAATTACTATTTAGCCTCATGTGCTTGGGACCTCAGTGCATCAACTCAAGCCTCAGCCCATTACATCTCCCGCTTTCTTTTGTTTTTGAACACAGGTGATCATGCCATCCCTGACTCCTCAGGGAGGTCAGAGCCCCCAAGGGGAGGTGATCACATCCTCCCTGACTTCTCAGGAAAGGAGGTGAAAGCACCGAAAAGGAGGTGATCACGACCCCCCTGACTTCTCAGGAAGGGAGGTGAAAGCACTAAAAAGGAGATAATCACGCCCTCCCTGACATCTCAGGAAGGGAGATGAAAAGCACCAAAGGGAAGTGGGGGTTGCTAGCAGGTTTCTGGGCTCAAGGGTCTTATTATGCACAAACCCATCAGCATGGGAAGTATTACACAAGCACATAGCAACAACGCAGAGGCTATTAGTGATGACTCTCCCCACAGTCAGTGCAGGCTTGATGTGGTGTAACAAACATGAATTATTCACCCAATTAACGGTATAACAAACAATATGAATCAACATTGTGTTGTAAAAGATTGCCAGAAGTCCTAGAAGGAGAGTATGTAAACAGCAGTCACACATACATCTTCTTCAGCAGCCAAGAGATAGTCCAAAACCAATCTATTGTCCATTGCTTCACATATCAGGGAATCCAATGATCCCCCCAAGTTTTTGAAGTCCAGCAAAAGTCTTTTTATGTCTTAGGGAATCCAATGATTCCAGCAGATTTTGAAGTCCTGTAACAGTCATATCATTTCTCAGAGAATCCAATGATTCCTGAGCGCTTTCAAGTCTTATGTCTCAAAGAATCCAATGATTCCTGAGGGATTTAAAGTCCTACAACAATCTAATGTCTCAGAGAATCCAATGATTCCTGAGGGCTTTCAAGTCTTATGTCTCAAAGAATCCAATGATTCCTGAGGGCTTTCAAGTCTTATGTCTCAAAGAATCCAATGATTCCTGAGGGATTTAAAGTCCTACAACAATCTAATGTCTCAGAGAATCCAATGATTCCAGCAGATTTTGAAGTCCTGTAACAGTCATATCATTTCTCAGAGAATCCAATGATTCCTGAGGGCTTTCAAGTCTTATGTCTCAAAGAATCCAATGATTCCTGAGGGCTTTCAAGTCTTATGTCTCAAAGAATCCAATGATTCCTGAGCGCTTTCAAGTCTTATGTCTCAAAGAATCCAATGATTCCTGAGGGCTTTCAAGTCTTATGTCTCAAAGAATCCAACGATTTCTGAGGGTTTTGAAGTCCAATGATTTTCTATGTCCATGAGTCAAACGCCATAACTGCCACACTCTTTCAATGGTGAGCACAATCAGCAACAGAACCACCCGATGTTTCTTGGGTCTTCTCCTTCGTTTCAAGGGTCTGCTCCATCTCTCTGCGATGGACAAGGCGAATACGGCTCGTTGGCACCCATCTGATTCCTTCTCCACCTGTAGAGATACAAGCAAACCCTCTCCCCCAAGCAGTTAGCCTATCTGGTCCCTTCCATTCACCACTTTCTGGGTCTCTCCACATCACCTGGCGATTATCTAAAGATAGTGGAGCTGCTCGCACTGGACACTGCCCTTCCGGTGGGTTATAAAACCTGTCTGCCGGAGCCAGTGCATCTTTGTCAAAAATCAAGAAGTTAATAGTATAAAGAGCTAGATTTAGAAGCTCTCTAGGGTTACCTGTGGCTCCCCCTTTCTTTTGTTTTTGGAGCAGCGTCTTAATGTCTCTGTTTCTCCTCTCTACTATTGCCTGTCCTTGAGGATTAAAGGGTATGCCAGTGGTGTGTAAAATCTTATACTGTGCACAAAAGTGTGCAAAATGTTTGGAGGTGTATGCAGGACCATTGTCTGTTTTTATTGCTTGTGGCACTCCCATAATGGCAAATGCTTGCGTGAGGAATTCAGTGACCACTCGGGCTGTCTCTTTTGCTGCTGGTATGGCAAAAGTGAATCCTGAAAAGGTGTCTACCACAACATGGATAAAAGACAGACGACCGAAAGATTTATAATGGGTCACATCCATTTGCCAGATTTCATTGGGTCTCAAACCACGAGGGTTCTTCCCTGGAGGCAGTGTAGGAGCGTGGAAAGGAAGGCAAGCTGTACAGCTTTTTACTATGCTCCTAGCTTCCTCTTTTGTAATCCCAAATTGTAAACGCAAAGCTCGAGCAGCCTGATGGTATTTAAAATGGGATTCCTGGGCCTCCTGAAATAAAGGCGTACTGGCTAACATAGTTAAAAGGCTATCTGCCTTTGAATTCCCATCAAAAATAGGGCCTGGGAGTCCACTATGTGAGTGGACATGCAAGATATAAATCTTACCTGGATGTTTTCTCACTTGCTCCTGAAGTTCCTTAAAGAGCTGATATATATTAGAAGCTGCAAATTTTATTTGGGCTGTGGCAATTCTTTGTACCACACCTACTGAATAGGCTGAATCAGATATTATATTTATGTCTCCTGGGTAATAAGTGAGAGCTAACATGATCGCATATAATTCGTTCTGCTGAGTGGACTGAAAAGGAGTTCTGACTACTCTCTTTATCGTTAAGTCATGAGAGTATACAGCACAAATATTGTGTTTGGATGCATCTGTAAAGATAGTTGGTCCTTTAAGAGGAACTTTAGAAACTTTTTCTTCAAGAATCCATCGCCAATTATGTAAAAGTCTGGTTATCTTTAATGGAGACCCATGTGTAAAATTTGGAGCCATGGCTAATAAAATTTGCCACTCTGGGATGGTCTCACAACACACATTAATTTGTGTATTGGTGTAAAAGGTGTATATCTTATCAGGTCTTGCCCCAGATAATTGTACTGCTCACTTAATGGCCTTTAACAAAATTCTAGCCACAAGCACTGGGTAAGGAGTAAGGCTTTGTTCTGGTTGTGCCGGGAGGTTCACCCACTCTATCACACTGTCTCCTTGATGAAGGACTGCTGTGGGTGCCTCTTGTGTGGCAAAAACTGATATTTCCAGGGGTTTTTGAGTGACTCTTTCAACCACATTGGATAAAGCCAGTTCAACTTCTCTCAAAGCCTCTTGAGCTTCTTTTGTAAGCTGGCGTGGTGAATTTAAAGCACTGTCTCCCCTTAAAATATCATATAATGGTTGTAACTGATAGGTAGTCAAGCCTAACACTGGTCGCATCCATTGGATATCTCCTATCAATTTCTGAAAATCATTTAAGGTGTTTAGCTTCTCTGTTCTTAAGGACAGTTTTTGTACTGTAAGCACCTTAGGGTATACTTCATATCCTAAATATTGAAAAGGAGCATGTCTTTGAATTTTCTCTTCAGCTATGTATAATTTGTAGTATCTTAGTGTTTCTATGGTCTTTTGTAGACATGCTTCTAGCATTTGTTCCTCAGGTGCACATCCCAATATATCATCCATATAATGTAATAGCATAACTTTTGGAAATGCTTTTCTTATTGGAGCAAGAGCAGCAGCAACATACATTTGACACATAGTGGGGCTGTTTTTCATTCCCTGTGGCAAAACTGTCCATTCATATCTTTTATAAGGCTCAGCTAAGTTAACGCTGGGCACTGAAAAGGCAAATCTTTTCATATCCTCCTTATCCAGAGGGATAGAATAGAAACAATCCTTAATATCGATGACCCAAAGAGGCCACTCTCTAGGCAATTGAGTAGGAGATGGAAGTCCAGGCTGAAGAGTTCCCATAGTTTCCATCTGTTCATTCACTTTTCTTAAATCAGTGAGCATCCTCCATTTTCCCGATTTCTTTTTTACAACGAACACTGGGGAATTCCAAGGACTTAGAGAAGGTTGTAAATGCCCTTGTTCAAGCTGCTCCTGTACTATATCTAATAAGGCCTGAATTTTATCGCTACTTAAGGGCCACTGTTCTATCCACACTGGTGTATCAGTTTTCCATTGGATAGGAACAGGTGAAAGTGTTGGCAGGCCTTCAACAGCAGCCCTGCTTAAAAAACCGAAGTACTCATTTTTAACCCCAATTGTTGTAAAACGTCTCTTCCCCACAGATTGATGGGGATTTTTTCAACTATAAAAGGAGTAAAAACTCCTGTTTTGCCTTCAAAAGTCCATCTCATAGGGGCAGCACTAACTTCAGCTGCTATTGATCCTCCTACTCCAGACATATAGGTGTCTGCTTTAATCTTTGGCCAGTGACTGGGCCAACTGGCACCTCTAATAACTGTACGATCTGCACCTGTGTCTACCAATCCTTCCAATGGTAGGCCATTTATATAGATAGTGAGCATAGGTCGGTCAGCTGTTACAGCTGCTGTCCAGTATATTTCTGGATTTTGTGGTCTGGAGCCAGAATCTGGGTGACTATCACCAGGTTGCTTATTAGGATTCTGTATGAGTAAACCTGATGCTACTACTTCTCCTGGGTGATAAGTCACACATTGTCTACCTGTATTAGTGACTGGGATATTATCTACACATTCCCCAGTTTCCCACATCAGTGTGTGGATGGACACTGTTTTGTACGTACAAAAAGGAGGTGAAATGGTCAAGCCTACTGTGCCTGGAGGTAAGGGATCCATAGGCTGGAGAGGAACAGATTTCACCTCTCCAGGGGGTATCTCAGTTGTCCCAGCTGCATACAGCTCTATTCTCCCTAATTGTAATTCCTTTCTGCCATCAGGTTGCTTCCTGGCTGGTTGACTGTGTAATCCCCTTCTCCCATCATATGGCTTTCTGGCTGATTGGTCATGTCTGGGTACTGGACTTCTAGGCACTCTCTGGGTGCACCATTGGCTGCCATCATGCCCCAAGTGTTTTTTGCCTTGGGCCCTGGGGCTGGGCCCCTCATCCCGTTTCCCTGAATCTGTCTACATTCTGAGGCCCAATGGAAGCCTCTGTTGCATTTTGGACATGGGGTATTGGGTCTTGTTCTCCCACCCTGTTTTCCCATTCTATCTCTATACCAACATTGAGCTTTCAGATGTCCTACTTTTCCACACTGAAAGCATCTATGAGTCTCTCTGGAAGTCCCTTGCCAGGAGGGACTCTGTCTTCCCATGTTTGGATTTTGGGAAGTCTGCATCATAGCCTGGCTATAAAAGGCACCTGTGCCCACTGTGGCACAGCGTCTTATGAGCTCCTCTAAAGGAGCATCCTTGTGCAGTCCTAGTATAATTCTTCTGCAAACCTCATTAGCATTTTCCTTAGCAAGTTGCCTTATCAAAATGTCTGTTATTGCATTTTCTCCATTTGTTCTTGTGATAGCTGTCTGCAAGCATCCCACAAAGTCAGCAAAGGGTTCATTTGGCCCTTGTGTTATTTTTGTGAAGGCCCCACCCTTTTCATCTTTATTGTGGAGAGAAGCCCACGCTTTGATAGCATTAGCAGCAATTTGCTGATATGCTGCTACAGAATAATTAATTTGTACTGCGACATCTGCATAAGGACCTACACCTGTTAGTAGGTCACAGGTGATTGCAGTATGAACTCCACTTTGACTATTTTGTTGGGCTTGTATCCTACAGAGCTCACTATATTCAGAAAGCCACAAGTAGTTTTGTCCAGGTTCTAGGCATATCCTTGCTATAGATTTCCAGTCATTAGGGGTCAAGATTTCAAAAGACAAATTTTGTAATAGCATCTTAACATAAGCTGATGTAGCCCCATAAAGAGTGCAAGCTTTTTTCAGGTCTTTGAGGATTTCTATATCAAAAGGAGAGTATCTTCTACTTTCTTGACCTGAAGAATTAAACTGTTGAATTACAGGAAAAATGTGGTGTTGAAATTCTGATACATTTTTCCCTTCTTCTTTGGCCTTAATTAGTCCCTTTTGCAATCTACTCATAGGAGCAGCTGGATGCTGGGGGGGAGGTGCTGGATGCTGGGGGGGAGGTGCTGGTGCTGTCACTGCCCCCCCACTACCCCTCCTCCCTCCATCCCAGAGGGTGGAGTTGATGGAGGAGAGTCAATTACCTGCTCCTTAGGTGGGGCTGAAGCTGCCTCAGATTCACCCCGCCCTTGAGCCTCACTTAAGTCTCCATGCCCTGTGGGGATATGGCCATTAATCTGTTCTTTGTCTTCCTCCTTTATCTCAGGCTTCCCCATTTGGCTATTCTTAGAGTTTTTTCCTTTTCTCCTAGAACTTATACGGTATCTTAAGGCCAGCTGTATCATATTGTATAAATAGAATACCTCGATGGAAACTGAATGAGGACCGTTTTCATTATTATATGCGGAGAGCTGTTGACCAACCAATGCCCAGTTATTTAGAGAGATTTGCTCTTCCTCTAAAAACCAAGGGGAGGTGCATTTTAATGTACCCAGAAGTCTAACTGCCTGTTCCCAAGTTACAAGTAGCCCTTGATCTTCTATCAGCTTAAGTAGGCTTTCTATAGCACCACTCCTGGGTGGGGCTGGGGTTGGGGTGGTTGGGGTGGGGGATGGAGAATCTTTACCTAGGATCTGTCCCATTTCAGCCAAAAAAGGTTACTAATTTAGTCTTTAAGAAAATAAGTTCCCTGTTTGTCTTATACTCACCTAAGTTCCTGGTCACTGGAGACTTCTTCAGTGAAAGTAGGGTCCTTGGTTCCCATGCTTGGGCGCCAGTTGTAATGATTGTGTATTTAAAATCAGCGGGAGTCAGGAACTCAGGTTAAGGGAAAAATCTTCAGTCTTTATTCAAGTGAAGAGGTGAAAAAAGATTGTGATAGCAATATGGGCAAGAAGGATTGCGATAGCAATATGGGCAGCTGCGACAGGAAGCCAGCTAGCAGAACAAGTGAGGGCTGAGCTCAGAATGACTTGAACTATTATAAATTAGTGTCAATTCTCTATATAGTTTGGAAATGAGGCCTTTATCAGAACATTGAATGTAAAAATGTTTTCCCAGTTTATTGCCTTCCTTCTAATCTTGTTTGCATTAGTTTTTTTTAACTTAATGTAATCAAAATTATCTATTTTGTGATCAGTAATGATCTCTAGAGTTTTTTTTGTCACAAATTCCTATGTTCTTCTAATTTATTTATAATATCATTCTTTATGCCTAGATCATGAACCCATTTTGACCTTAACATGATCTGTTAAGTGTGGGTCAGTGCCTAGTTTCTGCCATACTAAAAACTTGGCATTCTCTTATCTTACTCAATCCTTCTCAAGAATGAAGTCAGGATAGGGAATTTGGATGCTGAGGGTCCTGGTTTTGGCTTCTTCTATTGTCTAAAATGTCAAAAATCTCACAGATTAACAGTCTTGGGACCCTAGTTCTGGACTGTTAAGAAAGTTCATTTCTATTCTATCTTTTTTCCTGATCCATTTAACATAATCCATATTTTTGGGGATTTTAGTTTCCTTAGTGTTGTGACCTTGAGTCTCTTCAAATACTATAATTTCTCCCAGAATTGGAGATAATAAATGCATATGTAAGTTATCCTCATAAATTATTGTTGTTTGCAACCAAAAGAACCTTAAAGAAGGAATATATATATCATAATGAAAAGATAAGTTTGCCTTTTACAGGTAGTTTATTACAATACAAAATTAGATGTTAACATTTCTATTACTGTTTTGTTTAGGGTGATTTGAACTGGGGGAGAAGAGAAGATGAACTGGACCACAGGAGTAAGCCTATGAAATGTTATAGGGATGATGAACAATTATAAAATTGCTACATTTATATAGAATATAACTCAATTCATAATAATAAAAAATAATAATTCTATATATTTTTCCTATAAAAAGAGGTTAGTGAATTTAGCATTGTTTGGTAGTTTGGTAGATTGCTGACTAAAGTTATTTGGAGAAAGATGTGACCTATCTATGGCATATCATGGATATGAGCCCAGATTTCTTACATAAAGGATCTTTTTTTTAAGAGATAAGAAATTGCTGATGTTTATCCTGACTTATGCATTCCAATGCTGGCTCCATCTGTCATTAGACAGATGGGCATAATAAAAGGTGAATCAGTGTGTGCTGTAATAAGGTTTGTTTTCTATTCACCAGTCCTTTTCTGTCATAAGACTGTCAGTATTAAAAAAAAACCCTCTTTTCTTTTGTATGTATATAGAATATTTTTTTAATTTTTAATTTTTTTCAAGTAATAAAAATCTTCCATCTCTCCAATCTTATCCCTCATTGAGAAAGAAACAAACAAACAAAACAAAACAAAATCCTTTTATAAACGGGGCAAGACAAATCAAATTCCCAGTTTGGCATGTTCAAAACACACACACACACAGCATATTCACATACATGTTTTTATACAACTTATGCAAAAAGGGATGTATGTATGTATGTTTGTATATCTGTACTTTGAGTCTGTGCTTCTCTGCCAGAAGGTAAGTAGCTTGTTTCATTATGAGCCCTTAGAATCATGATTATTGGTCATTATGTTGGTCAGAATTCTAAATCTTTCAGTTTGTCTTAGTGATGTTATGCTTTTATAAATTATCTTAATTCTGCTAACTTTGTTCTATGAGAGTTCATACAGTTCATTCTCATATTCCTCTGAAATAATCCTCTTCATCATTTCTTATAGCACAATAACCATTATAACATGTTTTAGCCATTCCTCAATTGATACAGACTCCCTTAGCTTCCACTTCTTTTCCATCCCCACATATATTGCTACAAGTATTTTTTCTATATCCATGTTTCCATAGCTTTCTTTGATCTTTTTGGCATATAGGGGATATAGTAGTGGTATTTTTAGGTCAGAAGGTATGCTGAATTTAATAACTCTTTGGGCAAGATTCCAGATTGCCTTTCTGAAAGGCCAAACCATTTCACAGTTTGTATAGCATGACTCTTAACTCTTTCTGTTCAGTTTTTCATCATTACACTGAAGAACAGAATTTATTGACTGAATCAAGTTTTGAGTGGTACATAAAGCAACTAATTGATTACTATTCTTGGAAAGTGAGATGTAGCTCATGATACTTCAGATTATCATCATCATTCATTTGGGACCTAGGAGGACTAGCAGCTACTGCACTGATGGTAAATGATGCTGTATTAGGGCTTATGAATTTCCCACAATTTGTTAGATATGATTCATTTTCCCAGGGAGAGCTTGGGATAGCAATATTGAACCTCACTACTCTTACTTCCATAGACCCTAGCATAATGCTACTGTCATGAAGATCCTTTTAAAGTAAATCTCTTTTATATATTATTTTATTTATAATATTACATATGAAACTATAACATAAAAAATACTTATGGTAGATGGTAAAGGAAGATAAAACATGTTGTGATAAATGCAAAAGACAGCTTTTTTAGAGCTTGAAAAATTTTAAGAAAACAAATTTGGGTTTTGTAAAATTTATTTGGCAATCTAAATGTAGAAATGTAGATACAATTCTACATGTATCAACATGTAGAAAGGTCCTGTCTGCTAATCCAAGCTAAACTATAAGAATAGTTGTCTTACACTATTATTGCCACTGGTTAGGAACCTGGATTTTGGTATTTGAGCATTAATTGATTTGGAAATAAGAGGGCAAAATGATTGCCATGTAGAGCTGGTAGTAGGTACAGAGCTGTTTGCTCTCCACAGATGAGAAAAATTGGATTCAGAAGAGAAATTTTTAAGATAATGAATATTTCAGAAGCAATTCACAGTTTAAATTTAGTTTTGTGTTTTTCTGGCCACTTGGAAGCCATGATGGGACTTGCTGTACCTCTTGTAAGGCAAGTGAAGAAAGACATTGGCATCTTGTACATGCTCAGTTTGTTTATGAAATAAGAGCTCCCTAGGGAAGAGAGGACCTTAGAAGTCAGTGTACAGATGGAACTTAGCTTTTAGGGTCTGGGTTACATAGACACCATGGTGGAGATAAGGTACTTTCTAATTTCCTTATGGCTGTTTCTGTACCAGCACTTTGGAAGATTAGGGTAGGATTAGTAGCAGCAGTGAAGGACTTGTACACACCATAAAATAATACTTTTTTTTCCCCTTAAAACTATAATGGAAGAATTTTTTGCTTAACTTCAGTTTGTTTTTTTTAGGAGAAACAGTGACTCAATTAACTCTTATCCAGAAACTTGATGGCTTTTTGTAAATCTGAGAACTTTAAATAAAGTGTTTTGATTTTTCCTAAACTGTGGAATGCTACTGAGACTGGAGTAATCCCTGACTCTGTCATGTTGCAGACTTAAATTCTCCAACAGAAACAGGGCTGGTAACTACCTGGGCATTTTCAATTTACAGCACATCCTCAGTGGTGTTCTGTAGCAGCTGTCTGAAGTGTTGGTGGTTTTTTTTTTTTTTTTTTTTTAATGTACTTGAAGTGATGTCATTTCCCCTGGCAAATGGTTTGAAGGCTTTGCTGTGTCTGAGAGATGTCACGAGAAGGGGGAGTGGGGGTGGGGGGGGTGCGGATAGCAGGGAATCGGGAGTGAGGAAAGCAGGAGAGAGAGAGGGAGCCTGCTTGGTCGATCCCAGTGCTGTTTACTTAATATTCTTTGCTAAGAAAGTCCAGTTCAAATATGATTGCAGCTACAGTCTGCTTGCATTAGATGAGACATGGTTATTAAGGACCAGACCTTTAATTTATAAGAGTCTTTTGTTCTTAAACCTAAGTGTGTGGACGATGCTGTTGCAGGATGCCTTTCCTTTGGGGTCTTAGACAGGTAATTCCATTGGTTTTGTGTTCTGTGTTTGGGGAGGTAGGGAGGGAGGGAGCTTGTTACTGTTTTGGGTAGAAGACATGTTTTATAAAATGTCTCCCAGTTTGTGTCAGGCTAGCTCCTACACAATAATTTTCTTCTTTCCCCTTACTTGGTGCTCATTTATACTCTCTCAAATCCAGTCTAGTCATAGACAGTTTTTAACTCTACCACGTGCTACTTTTTGATATAGTTGTAATAGTGGTAGTCCTGCAGAGCCCACCAAAAAACTGGATTGTGACACCTTATGAGGAAAGGAGTTTGGGTAGTTGAGGGAGAGAAATTAGTAATAGGGCTAATAATGAAAGCCTTTCCTCCTCATTTTTTATTTGACTGCCTACCTGAGACAGAATCATAGTATACATTTTTAGAAAACGTTCTCTGTGAAACCAACTTTCTTTTGAAGTCCCAGGGTATGTATTAGTTCTTGTTTACAACTTGTAGTGATGATACTGGAGCTTAGTGGACACAAGCAGGTGTCAGGAAGAATGATGTGGAAGTGGGCACAGAATACTCCTAGCACTGATTTTCCAAGCAGGTGATCCCCAGTTGCAGAGACCAGGAACAAATTGCTTTGTAAATTGCTGTGTGAAGAAGCAGCCCAAAGTTATAACTGTAAGCAGGGAATGAGCAACTTACTGTCTGCTGCTGCTTCCAAAAATTTGTCCAAGGGCTTTCTGAGAGAATCCATAGCAGGCCATCTCCCCTCCCTGCCTTACTCCTCTTTGGTCTGAGAAGCATGGCTTATGGGAATGTGTAACTCTAACCATGCTCAGAACGATGAAGGGCAGGTCAGAACTGGACTTGAAGCTTAAGCTGTGTTCTTGCCCTTGCCTGGGATAAGCAATATCCACAGAAAGACAGAGCAGTAAGAACAAACCAGAAGAGTTTAAAAGTGAGGCAGTGAACCTTGGATTACCTTTAGTTCTTTATGGTTTTCATGAGAAAGATAAATTTTTGAGAAGCTTGAAATAGCTCATTGATATTATTGTTAATTTTTGGTAATGTTTCTTCTGAGGCAGCTAACAGGCAAGTGATGGTGTTGACACTCTTCTGAACTTCCCAAAATAAAAAGGTGCCTCTTTTTTTCAGCCTAGGAGGGAGAGCAGAGAGGTCATGACCTTGGTGGCCTAAGTCTACCAGTACGCAGCAGATGGAAATCCCCCAGTACTTTTTCTGATCTCCATTGAGTTAAGACATAAGTAAGTGCACAAAGATAAGATGACTAAGTAGGGTGCTTCCTCTGGAGAGAGGAGGGAAGCTGGTGGTCCAAAGCCTGTAGCCAGGGAGAAAGTTGTATTTTATGATGTTTGTGAAAGCCATTTAATATCAGTTCTTAGTACCTCTTCTAAAATTCAAGATAACTGTATAAAGAGTAGAACCTGGTGGCTAAGTATGGTAGGGAATTGGTGGTAAGTTTTTTCCAGCTTGTGGATTCAGCGGATTAATTAATTAAGTAAGTAAGTAATAATTACTGAGGATTCTCCATCTGAAGCATGTCCTTGTAGGCCCAGCATTTGTAAGGAGAAAATGGACACAAGACTTTTCTTCAAAGAAATTCAGGTGTTCCATCAAATCTCCTGAGGCTTGGGTTGGCAATCCCTAAGGATATCTCAAAACCAGTTTTCACTTTGAACTTCATTCAATAAATATTTGTTGATTATTTGCTATCTCTAGAGCCCAGTGATAGGTATTGTAGGATTATACACAGATGATTAAGACATGATTCTCGCCTGCAAGAAATTTGCTATCTTACTGTTTAGATAAGTTTTGGACAGACAAAATGTTGTAGAAAATGTCTACCATTTTATCAGGTCAGTTCCCATGTGGCAATTCCCACTCTTTCCTTCTTTCTCCTATTTGGTACTCAATTCCTTATCTTTATCCTTAAATCCACCTTAATCAGACTTTCTTTGTACTTGTATCCTCAGTACCTAGCACAGTGCCTAGCATGTTGTAGTAGGTATTTACTTAAATGCTTGTTTGATAAGAGAGTCATAGGCAAACAACTATGAGAAGTAGAGGAAGGAGAATTCAGCTGGGAGAATCAAGGAGGTCCTTATGGAGCGATGGTATTGGAGTATCAGTGATATCAGTTGTTTTTCTATTTTTGTTATATAGTAGTTCAATTAAGTGAGTTTCTAGTGATAGGATAATGGTTCAGCTAGATAGAATATCTTACACAGCTCACCTATGAAATGTTTCCTTTCACACTGAAACTACTCTTCCCCTGCCAAAGCTCCCAGAATTGTTCAGAAGCAGATTTCCTGAGGCCAGAGGTAAATGGATTATGAAGAGGCAAAGGAGAACCAAAGAAGACTGTCTATCATTGCCTGTGGTGTAACTTTCCCAAGAAGACATTCATTATATTCCTTTATCATAAAGAGAACATGGAACTTTTTTGTTTCTATTTCTCTTTTGTTTGTGTCTTCTAACGATTTGCTGCTCTTTTGGATTATTTCTTATCAGTGACCAGGCTGATTCTGATTGGTAATTAGGGCAGCAGATCCTTGTAAATCAGGGCTTCTTAAACTTTTTTCCCCACTTCTGACCTCTTTTTGCTCGAGAAATTTTTATATGATCCCTGATATATGGGTATATAAAATAGGTATACATAGATTGATAATAAATCATGAAGAAATTTATTTTAAAAGAACTCTTTAGTAAACATATAATTTTGCCCTTTGTTAAAAATGAAAGCAAATTTGCATATTAATGAGAATAGATATGTTTATTTATTTTTATCTAAAAATTAAATCTTGGAGGAATATTTGATATTTTTAATTTTTCATGACCCCCACATTCGTTTACATGACCACATATGGGATTGAGATCTATAGTTTAAGAAGCTTTTTTTTAGATCACAAGCAGGCAAACTTACAGTCTGAAGCTATGTATATATACTTAAGAGTTAGGAATTTCTTTAAATTAATTTTTTTTCTAAATGTTTTCATATTTTTAAATGCAATAAAACTTTTGATTTAAAAAGGTAAAAACTATTCTTAGTTTGCCTGTTGTATAAAAACAAATGGGGGCCTAATCTTCTGGCAGGGTATAATTTGCTGATCCCTGTTCTGGATTAGAGGTGGCAGTCATATTCTGAGGCCTATAAAACTCCTGCGTGTGGCTCTAAATCATAACTATAAGGTTTATATATATATATATATATATATAATAGTGTTTAACAAATAAAAACCAGGATACAGCACATAAAATATTAATTTGTGGTTTTCTAAGCCAGTAGTATATGACTTGCAGAGATCCATTTCTATTTCAGCTTGATACCACTGCTCTAGATCATCAAGAAATATTGTGATAATAGCTATGGTTGCCCACATAGCCAGAAAGTATTAATGTTCTTTCTAGGAAAAAAGGAAAAAGTAAAGTATGTAGTATAAACATCCTTATTTTATGGAAGAGGAAATGGGGCAGGAGCAGTACATTGGAAAGAGAGCACTAGATTTGGAACTAAACGGTTAGAGTTTGAATTCTTTCTTTTGACACATACTGCCTATGTGATCCAGGATAAGTCAGTGAAGTTTTTGGCCCTTATATTCCTTATATGTAAATTGAAGAAATTGGACTATGTAGCTTCAAAGGTCCATTTCAATTTTAAAACTATACTCCTCTTGCTACTAAAGTCACTTATGAAGAACTACACAGATAGAACTTGGATTTGAAAGTGGATTGTCCTGACTTCAAGTCTGTCACTTTTGACTCTATCTCAGTGTATATGGTATAGAGTTTACCGGACTAAACATGGGGGTATTTGTGTTTAATCTCCTCTACTGGGAGCCAGAAGATGTTGAGCTTGAGGGTTCTGATTTTCAATTGGCTGAGTGTAGGAAGTGTCCAGGTTATCCTAAGGAGGACAAAACCAGTCTGGGTCAGACCTCTAGATAAGCAGTAGGATTGGGACTGGGAGGGGCCCCTGTGCTTCCAGCCTAGGTAGATAAGACTTAGTCTCAAAATCAAAAAAGAGAGAATCAACTGGCTTCTGTGATGCTCTCTCTCTCTCTTTTTTTTTTATTCCCCTGAGCCAGAACGGAGTGCTAAGAAATCAAATTGTGGATGTTGTGACTCAGTTGGGCTGACTTTCTTCCCTCAAAATTCTCTCCTCCAAGGTAGAACAATCAAGTGCAGTGAGAATCTGAGGTTGGAGAGGACTTCGATATACTGCAAACAGACAGTAAAGAGGATATTGTTATTTGCACTTCTAAAGGTTAAAGCCCAAATCTTAGGTTGAATTTCTTTTTTTTTTTTAAGTCCTCTAAGTAACACAACTTTAGAAAATAGATTTCTTCTCTTCCCCTGCCTTTAAAAAAATAAAAAGGAGAGACAGAGATTTCGACACTAGTCCTTTTGGATAATATATATGAATTCTTGAACTCCAACCATGTCTGCTGAAAGAGGCTATTTCAGAGGCCCATGTCTTGTTTTTCATCACATTCCTGTTATCAAAGTAAAGAGAATTCAGTTGACTGAAGAGTTCATTACTCAGTGGATAGGAGGAATGTAATTGCTGATTTTGAAACTTTAATCCTAGCTGGTGCAAAAGAAAACAATCACTTCCTCCAGCAATAACCCATATATTTAATATTCCTCTCCTTTCCCTTTCCTTGGAAAGGTAAACATGCATCCCATAAAATAGGATAATTTTGCCCTAGTTTTTAAGCTAATGCTACATTAGAAACTCTTTCCCCTTACTCCCGCATTCTTTGGCTCATAGATAACAATGTTAACAACTTTCCTCCTCTTCCTCCTTAATATTAAAAAAATTTGTTCCAGCACTGCTTGACTTTTGGCTGATTTAGATTTAGGAGTATTAAATTGAAATGGGTCCTATTCTATTGCTAGCTGCCTTTGTGGCTTGCTTTGTTGACCCCAGCCAGCATGGAACCTGGAACTTCATAAACTTCCTTAGCTTCTTGTGGCTTGATCTTAGTGATTTGAACCTGGTGATTGAATGTTGCCTGACTCTGAACCATTTTCTTCCTCTAAATAGGAACAAAGTACACATGTATTAGGAATTTTTTTTTTTTAAACATTTGTCCCTAGCCAAAGAGAGATATTTTCAAGAATGTCATAAGTGTCAAGTGGAGAGAAAATATGGATGGGGCATCTTTAATTCAGTTCAACAAAAATATACTAAGTGTTTTTTGGGTATACTTTGATGGCATAAGTGGTTTCGTTGGTAGTATTGATGTACACAGATAAATAATACATGTTAGGTGTGATGCAAGGAGGAAAAAGGATACAAAGTATTATAAGTAAATTTGAGGAAGTAAGCCAATTCCTTTGTATGACCTGCTTGGATTGAATTTTACATATATGATTGGTTCCCTCAGGATTCAGTCCAATAGAAACAGCTATTTTGTTTTTCAAGCCCCTCCCTATTTGACATTATTAGATTTAATGAGGTTTATTAGGTTTAATGAGCCTATCCCCAAAAAAGGCCTCCTGGCTCAAAGTCCTGTTTTTTAAGCATTGAACAGTTTTGTCATGTGGTTCTCATTTAGTTTGGAGATCATAGTTTAGCTACTAATCAGTACTTTGAAAGCTTCTAGAACTTCACTATGGAACTAATGAGTATGCCTAAAATAGGAACTATCACTAAAACTAGGTGGATTTCCAGACAGATTTTAGACCTCTGTTTTGTTTGATGAGGTTCTAAGTTTTGGGAAACAAGCTTGTGATTTGCGTGGTTCTTACAAGCTTGCTGTTCAGTATTTGGAACATCTCATGTTAGGGTCAGAGCGTGTAGAAATAGGCAGACTGTATTAAGTGCATAAAAGGGGCACAGATGAAATACTGGAAATGTTAAGGAAAAGAAAGAAGGACCACTCAATTTAGGAGAATCAGGGAGGGCCTCATGAAGGACATTATATTTCAGTCAAAACATTATTCTTAGTTATAACTAAAGCAACCAATAAGCTAAACTAAAATCACATAGATGCAGCCCAGATTTGAGTCTTGCTTCAGCTTGTAATGTGTAGTTAAGTGTGAACTGTTTTAAAGGGAATTTAACTGTTGAATACTATTGTGTGGTGTTAATTTCACTATCAATCAGCAGGTCTTTCTTGAGTCCCTTTCAGATGGCAGTCCTGGACTGCATTACACTGTGACAGCAACTGAGAAGGGGGTTATTCTTGTCGTCAAGGAGCTCCTCTTCTATTGGGGAAGTCACAAAACAAACACAAACCAAATAAATAACTGTATAAGTAAGACACAATTGTGTGATGCAGACTTAAGTATTGAAGTTCAGAGAAAAGTGATCTTGGTTAGTGATGACTAAGGAGAAAGGAAAGTCTGGATGAAGAGGAATCTGTACTATAGGGAGAGAATGAGTCAAAGGCTGAAGAAGGGCTAAAGTGCTTTCTTAAGTGGAAAACAGGTCTCTGATGGAAGTCAGGATGTGCTTTCTATTGTCATTCCAAGCAATGTGTTTGTCTACTTGCCTTTATATTTATAAGCAACTTAGTAGTTTAAAATCTTAACTCCTAAACTGCTCACTCAGTTAATGGCCATCAATTTAGGACTTAACCTATAGACAACAGTTGGTAGATGGTCAATTTGCCAGCAGGTAAATGCTAAACATAGCATTTCCGAAATAGAAATTGTCATTTTCCTCTCACTGGACTTTGAGTTAGGAACAATTAAGCAGTAATTCTTGATGATAATTCTTGACAATAATTCTATACTTAAAGCTAAGTTTCTTTTATAGTTTATGTTTACTGTAACTTGCCTTTTCTAGCAAGAGAAATAAGTGCCTCCTCTAAATAATCTGAAATCTGTTTTAGACTTGCAGTCTTTTAGTTTCTGAATTTTTAGTTTCTAAGGTCTGTCATTTATTCTCTCTTAGTTTGCACATTTTTTAATGTGTTTCTTGCTTTCTAAACAGAAATAAACAATTTTATAGGATCATAGATTTAGAGCTAGAAGGGACCTTAGAGGCTATGAAGTCCAACTCTTTCATTTTACAGATGAGGAAACTGAGGCACAGAGTGGTAAAGTGATTTTGCCTATGGTCTAAAAGTTACTAAGTATCTCGAGATAGGATTAGAACTCAGGTCTTTCTAACTTCAGGTTTAGTGCTCTTACTACTTCACACTGCCTTCTTGATCTAACCTGAAGTTTTTATTAACCATAAATCTGGTGCTGTCTACTACTTCACACTGCTTTCTGAACTGGTCTGAAATTTTTATTGACTATAAATCTGGTGCTGGTCTCTAGAAGGGGGGAGATGCACAAAAGAGAAGTTTGTTGGGCATTATCCTTTGGCCCCAAATAAGGCTGCTAAAGTGGAATAGAGTTTCTGAGGAAGCAGGCTTAAAGTAAAAATTACCCTTCAAATTTGTAAGATCTTAGGGGATACTAACTTCACTCCAAGGTGGTATGATAAAGTGGAATTGTTTAAAATTTTATTAAAATACATCCATAAAGACAAATTTGCATTCATATCATTTCTTAGCTCCTTAAAATATACTTCTGTGTTTAGAGATGTTTTGTTTTTACCAAGTATCCTTTAAAAAGTATAATAAAATCTCAATTAACTGAAATATTGATAATGATTGTTATTGTTTTGTTTTATTTGGAGCCAGTTGGTTTTAAGTGACTTTCTGAGAATCACTCAATTAGGAAATGTTTGAGTCTAGAACTCAGATTCTCTGAACTCCAGAGCCAGTGCTCTATCCACTTGGTTGCCCCTTACATAGAGTTTTAGGGTTGACAAAGCACTCCCCTTAGAATACCCTAATAATAAATTAATATTAGACCCTCAATTTCCCATTGAGGAAAAGAAAGTCTAACTTAAATGATATACTCAGAATCAGCACCTGGTGTTGTGCTAAGTGTAAGTGTTAGAAATGGAATTTGAATTCAGTTTTCCTGACCCCAAGTTTCTTTCTACTGCATTCCACTGCTTCTCAAGGTACTATACTTTAAAGGAAAGAATTGTAAAGTAGGATATAGGAACTTAAGTTGTAGCCCTAATTTTTTTTTTTTACTTAGTATGTGAATATAAATATAAATATGAATTCTTGGAACTTCAGCTTCATCATATGCAGATTATAAGTACCTAGATGACCTAGTTCACAGGGTTATTGTAAGGATCAAATAATGTCTCTATGAAAAAAACTTCAAAAAAAAGCAACTTGTATTACATAAAAGTTGGAGGTGACACACTTTTGAAAGAGTTCAGAAATCTTTTCTCATGATATTAGAAAGAACTATAGGTAATATTTGAAATGCAGATTTTAGTACCAAAAAAAGAGGACTGAAAAAATATCAATCAAGGTGTTGAGGTCTAGCTTTGGTGTACCTAAATGAAATTAGGGTTAAGGTCTAGCGGCAGGTTTGGGGTACAGATTCGACGCAAGGGGGTCTAGTAGCGGCGCGAGTTCCCAATAAAAGCATTTATTGGCCCAGAGAGCTAGATTGATAAAAGAGGTTTATTATTAGATAAGCAAAGTTAAAGTATAGGCGAAGGTAGAGATAAGGAGGGCACTGGACAGAGGGTCCAGTGGACAGAGGTTCCTCACATGGTAGCCATGTTTGGAATCTCTGCAAAGAGGGGTTCCCAGCGTGGCCTTTTTATAATAGGAGACTTAGCTCGAGGGGCTTTCGGGTGTAGCCCCAAAGTTGGCTCATATCCGGGTGGGGCTGGGAACAGGCCAGATCTTCTATTGGAATTCAAAAGGACCAGGATGTGTGAGTTAAAGAGCAATTTACATTATTAACTAGGAGAGGGTGGGAATCTAGAAAGCAAGCTTTCCCGCATCAAAGACACTTTTCCATCTCTACAAAATATTAGAGTGATCTGCACACATACTTAGGACATCCTTTATGAAAATATGGGGTAAAAACATGCAGACTTTCACCAGTCTTGCTATATAATAGTCTAAATCCATATAGTCAATAGAGGACTGAAATATTTAGAGAATACAAGGTTCTATATTCATGGATTATAAAAACATTTGATTCATAAGGCAGAATGCTCTCTTAAAAGCTGCCTTCCAACACATTTTTTCCCTTATAGATGTCAGACCTGTAAAAGCTTTAACAGAAATAACTTTGTTCAACTAAGTAACCCTCTGATTACTAATCAGAAGCCATGAATAGGAAGCTATATGCGCAATGAAGTTATTTGTCACTCTTATGGAGGATTTTCAGCACAGAATCCTATGGTAGAAGCATTTCTGATATGTGGGAAGGCCCTCCAGATGCTCCTCTTTGCATATAGCATTGTATTAACTACATTAAATACTGTGAATGAGATTCAGAATCACCTAAAAGAATTTCAGACTTGCTATCCATATAGGAAAAATCAAATGAATGAAAAATGTATATATTGTTCAGAATAGGATGTGAAGCTGAATGAGTGGGCTAAAGAAATAATCTACCAGTATTTATATCTTTGATAGGTACCAGAATAGACAATGAACTGGGGAGGAAATGAACAAGAGAGGAAAGGGGATTGAATTACATTTGGAAATTGAAGGGTGATTTTAATGACTCCACACTTCTTCTTGATATATAAATTCACATTTATGACAGAACCATTTTGTGGATACTATGTGACCAGTTATAAGTGGTGTGACACTAATCTCCAAAAGATTAAGGTTATGCGTCACCTAAGGGCAGGATAGAGGGACATGATTGGCACAAATGGGCTGGGATGTAAAGGCTGACATCAGAGAGACGATTGGCTAAAAAAAAAAGTTGAAATTGTGATTCAAGAGTGAGAGATAAGGAATAGTCCATATATTATATTCACACAGTGACAAGAGAAGACCTTAAGCATATTGGGTGAACTCCCTTTAGAGGAATCTAGAGAACTCAGGAACTTAAACAAAATACATGTTGGATGAGAAATTGGGGGTGGATTATCAGACAGTAAACATTGAGCATCTGCTATGTGTCAGACATTGTACTAAGCACAATAAGGAGTAAAGACTCTGCCCTCAAGGAACTCATACTCTGATGGGAGAGATGGCAAGTAATAAACATATAGAAACAAGCTATATACAGGATCAGTAATAATTGTTAGAGGGAAGACACTAGAAATAAGAGGGATTAGAAAATGCTTCCTTTAGAAGATGATATTTTCGTTGGAACTTAGAAGAAACCAGTAGGCAGAGATGAGCAGCGAATTCTAGGCATGGGAAACAGCCAGTGCCAGTGAAAATGCTCAGAGCTAAGAGATGAAGTTTTGTAGAACAGCAAGGAAACCAGTGTCATTGGAATTAAGTATTTAGATTGTGATCTGGATTGTTCAAAGGAGAACCCCACGCTGACAATCAAAATGGTTTTTCTGTTCTTGATTTATAGAAGACACAAACATTAAGCCTATGTGACCTTTATTCAAAGCAAAATATCAAAATCCCTATAAGAAGTGTCCTGAGAACCACATGCATTTATTCTGCTGTATGTTTTCAGTGATAATTAATCAGAATGATCACCTAGAGATTCTGTAGTCTCCTGAATCATCAAATGAATAGGGAATTGTATTCAGTAGTCTTGTACTGACCACAGGAGGAAAAACGCTCTTTAGAAAATAAAGGAACAAAAATGGGTTTGCTAGATTGTAAGCTCTTTGTTCACAGGATCATTATTGAGCATTGAGTATCTATAGTACAGGATAGAATCAAAGTACACACTGATGGCCCTGTAAATAGCCCCTTGCTGCTCTCCAGTATGCCAAATGGCTAACCCCCCCCCCAATATGTCACCTACTATTTCAGGCCTCACTTCGAGTGACTAGCCCCTGCCAAATGTACCAATCTTCTTGGGTGGATTATTATGGGACAGAAGTAGCTAATGATGAGGAAACTGTTGGGCTTTTTCACTGGCAGTCATAGCAAATTAAAGTGGCATGTTAACTCACATAGAGCTTAGATGTGATTGGAAACCAAATTGTCTTTTCTTTGCAGCTGCATGTAAGATAGACCCTGCAGGCCAAGTAAAAGCCTATATTTTGTTAGGCTGCTAAGGTTGAGAGGTGTACCAATGAAAACTTACTCTTCAACTAGAACTTGTTTTGAGGAAGCTGAAGCCTGGAAAGATATTATGATTTGCCCAGAGGTCTCCAGCTAGATCACTGATCCTTCCTTTATATTTGAAAACTCTTAATTGTAAGTTGTGTGATCCAGAAGAACCTTGATAGTCAGGTTTGAAGATCTCATTTAGTCTGTAGCCAGAGTCAACCCCTGTCCCACCCCTTCCCCCTTTTCCAACCCCCCCCCCCCTTTCTCCCTACCCCCCCACCCCCACCCCCGGTAAATTACCTGAACTGGTATTTGAAATAGATTGAACTCACTTGTCCAATATCATATAGTTAGCTTGAAATAAGATTTGAACTAGGACTAAGCAGGGCAAAACATTACTCTCATGATTCAGCGGACCTCCTCAAGAATGAAGGATAAACAATAAATTGTATGAAATAGGTTATCTAAGTTCAATTTAAAGAAAGGTGAATGACTAGAATAATAATGCTTCATGGAGGCAGTGAGACTTGTTTTGAAGGCAAAATAACATTAATGACTGACATTAGTGTAAAGCATTTACATATACTTTTGATTGATGGAGAGGTGGGGGCAGGACATTGTAGGCGAGGAATAAATCAGGAATATGTGAGAGGACAGTAAAGAAATGAGGTTTGTTTTGAAGAGTGGAAGATGAGATTGGGTAAGGTGGGACCAAACTTAGGAGGGCCACAAAAGCCAGCTGGAGAAGTTTCAATTTGATTCAGACAGCAGTGGGGAACCATTTTAGTTTCTTGAATAGGGGAGTGACATGATCAAGCTAATGTTTTGGGAAGGTCTATCTTTTATATTAGTAAGAGGCTTAGCTTTCATATAGATGAGCATAAGAAAAGCTCAATAGGATTTACAGAGGGAAATGAAAAAGGGACTTCTTCATGGGTATTATATCTAATTTTAAACATAATAATTAATGACTTGCATCTGGCACAAAAGACGCTTGATGTGCTGACTGGAGAACTAGTCACTCCACTCATATCTCTATTCTGATTGGTTTTATGATTGGACAAGTCCCTTAATCTTTGAAGTGATCTAAGCTAGGTATGTCAGATATGCAGGTCACTACATTACTTATTTAGATTAGAGTGCAATTGGCAAATATTTAACAAAAATAAAAATACAATGGAATATAGATAATGTTAATACGTAATTTTCTGAATTATTATGTGGCCAGCAAGGTTTCTATTTGAGTTTGACACCATTGATCTAGGAAATTCTTTAAGATTGTAAATTATAAAGTAGGTACCAAACTGCATCCATTAAGGAAGATCCTTACCAAGAGCCAGTAAAATCAAAAGGTACAGTCCCTATCCTTGACTATAATAAATAGGCTGAACACATAGTAAGGTAGTCAGTGAACACTCATTCTTTTTATGAATCTAGAAAGGAAGAAATAAAGCTTATGTGTTAGGGAAAACTTTTCACTTTTCCAATTTTGTCTAATGTTAAAATTTGTGGTAGTGGTGTTTTTTTTTTAAACACAATAAAAATCCCCAAACATTTATCTTAGAGTTCATTTCCCATAAACAGTTTATTGGTCATTAACAGAAAAGAGGTATGATATATCCTTAACCATGACAATATGATACTAAGATTGTATTTGATACCAGATTTGTTGTTTATGTTAAAAAAATTTTTTATCCCTAATGTCTTACAGTTTCTGGAATATTATAGTATGTGATTAATAATTTTTTTATTTTATAATTAAGTTACATCTTTCCCTCCTATCCCACATTAAAAAAAGAAAACCTTTATAATGAATATGCATAAGCAAAACATTACTACATTAATTCATGTCCAAAAAAAAAATCCATGTTTCATTATGCATCTTGAATCTTTCATCTATATTTGATTTTATATAATCATGATAGCCTCTTAGATTTTATGATCTATTTCAATGTTATTAATTTCCCCATCCATAATTATGAAATATAAAACTTTTCAATCTCCTAGATTTTTAAAGATGGTGTAATGTTTTATATTTAGAAAGGGCATTGATCAAGACTTTTTAAAAATCAGATTGTTTTCTACTCTTCTAGCAGGTCTTATCAAATGAGTCTTTTCCCCAGTAATTTATGCTCTTGAGTTTATCAAACACTAGCATAGTATATATGTTCTTTGGAGCAAAAAAAAAATTTTTTTTTTATTCTTCTTCCATAGGATATCTTTCAGTTGTTTAGAAAATTGCTATCATGTACACTCTTCTCCTGATTTAACCTTCCTAATTCTTCTGACCAATCAGTCTCTATTTCTCTTCCTCATCTTTATCCTACATTGAGATGCACTCTGATTTGTCAAAGTGTGACAATGGCACATGTAGTCTGAAGACAAACTGGTGGTTGTAGAGTTCTGGAATGATAGAACTGTCAAGAGTTTGATAAAAGGAAAACCAGACTCTATAACTCTTAGGGTTGTAGATTTAGAGATGGAATCAATGTATAGATAATCTAGTTCTGCCACTTCATTTTAAAAGTGAGGAAATGAAGGGCTAGAGAGGAAACTCACTTGCCTAGGATCATCCAGGTGAAAAGTAGCAGAGCCACGGTTAAAATCTTTATCTTCTAATTTCAAATCCAGTGCTTTCTCTCTGTACCATGTTAGCACTTTCCAATGATCATATGACCAGTTAATTATGGAATCAAGACTAAGAACTCCTGTCTCCTGATTCCTGACTTACTTTCCATTGTTATATACTAATTTTCTTGGAACAATATTTCTGGCCAGCAGCTTCCTTTAGTCATTTGTTTCTCTTCTTCACCATCTCTTTCACTTTGAAGGTTTTATGCCCTGAGATAATAGTGCCTTCTGTCTTGATCCTTCTCTTCCCTTTTTTTTTCCTTTCCCTTTCAACAACTCAAATCTCCAATAGTTTTCTTGTACTTCTAGGATAAAATAATAATTAAGGAAAAAAAAAAGCCTTGTGTTTAAAGCCTCTATAGTGTTGTATTTCCTACCTTTCCAGTTTTTTTTTTTTCCTGTCATCTCTCTCCCCACAACTCTCCATTCCAGTCAAACTGGCCTGAGAGCTGTTCACCGTACAGGATATTGAAACTCTTAGCTGTGTGCCTTAGCACAGGTTTTCCTCATTCCACACTTTCTTCCCTAATCTCTTATAGAATCCTTGTAGTTTCAACTGAGATGCTGTCTTCTACAAAAAAACTTTTCCTGATCTCCAGTTACTGTTCAGTTGTTTTTCAGTCATGTGAGTGAAAACTCTTTGTAACCCCATTTGGGGTTTTCTTGCCAAAGATTCTGGAGTTATTTCTCCTCATGTGTAAAACTGAGGCAACCAGGGTTAAATGACTTGTCTGGGGTCATACAACCAGTGTCTGAGACCTGGATTTGAATTCAGGAGGATGTCTTCCTGATTCCAATGCTGGCACTCTATTCACTATGACACTTAATTGGTCCAGTTGTTAGAACACTTTAAATTCATAGGCTCTTAGATGTAGAGTTAGAAAGAATCTTACTTTTTTTTTTTTTTATATATAGTAGTCATATCTTTACAGTACAATGTAATCTATTTGAGGGTTTTCACTTGTATACTTTTATTTCCAGCACTTGTCATATAGATTAGAACCTTGAATAATGTGGAGCACTTGATGAATGTTTTTCAATCATATTGAACTGAATGAAGAGAAGGAAAATAGTTTTTCTTTTAGAGTTCCACAAATATTCTCAAAGTGAATCAAAAACTACTAAATAATACTTTTAAAAATTAATTGAAACTTTCTATTCAGTATGTGCTTTGAATTTTAAATGTGGGAAATTGGAGGCTCCCCTTTTGGCTTAAGTATATGTCTCTTTCTTTTAATATCTCTTCTTGCTTCGTCCCTTAAGGGTCATTTTTTTGAATGTTACCTATATTAATCTACCAATCAGTTGATTTCTATTACATGATTCTGCTTCCTTTTTTCTCTCCAATAAACAAACCTCTCCCTTCTCCCCAAATCCAAACCCTTCAATTTTGAGTAATTTAAAATTTTAGTTCTTTGAATCAGGAGTCTTAGATACTCTTGCTGTCAGCCAGTTATTGGAAGTATTTTCCAACCCAGTAATGGCAGCAAATTAAAGTTATGATGTGTGGATCATAAACAGTGTCTCTGTCTATACATTGGTACTTTAAAGAGTTCTTCCTATGGTGAAATTGACCTTTAAATAGTTATGTCCTTCAGTTTTTGATGCTACCAGAGAAGGAAAAAAAAAATTGCATATGTATAGATAGCTGGAATGGTCATCCATTTGTTTTTAAATTTTATTTTTATTTTTTTTTAAGCACAGAGATTTTTTTTTTAAATTTTTTCCAGTTGCAAATTTTTTCCCTCCCTATATTCCTATATTTTTCTACCATTTGAGAAGGCAAGAAAAACAAAACCCCACTACAAAGATGTATAGTCATACAAAACAAATTTCTGCATTGGCTATGGTGTATTTGTTTTTGTTTTGTTTTCTTTTAAGAAAGAAAAAGATATCTTTAATCGTCCCTCACTTCTCTATTTGGAAGGGTATAGCATGCTTCATAGTGAGTCATTGGAATTGTAGTGGGTCATCGGGATGATCAGTCACAGTCTTTCAAAGTTGATGATCATACTATATTGCTAATTGATAATCTTACAATATTACTGTAACTGTGTAGATTGTCTCCCAGTTCAGCTTACTTCACTTTGCATCAGTTCATACAGTTCTTCCTAGTTTTTTCTGAAACCATTTTCTTTATCATTTCTCTACATTCATTTACTACTTTCATTTACAACATCTAATTCAGCCATTTCCCCAAATGATATGGGCATCACCTCAGTTTCCATTCTTTGCCAGTCATCATCTTTACTTTTTAAAAAAATGTACTTTCCAGTTATGTGCTTCTTTTTTTTCTGTAAAATAATTTTCCCTTTGTTCCTTATTAAACAAAATGTATATTAGAGTCACTGTTTGGGATGGGCTACCAGCACAGATTCTGAAGTGAAAAACATGAGAAGTTATCTTTGGGTTAATTGCTGATATGAAAGACTTCAGATTCATAGATTTAGTATTAAAAAGGGCTCATAATTATGTAAGCTTCTCATTTACAGAACCCCAGAGAGGATAAGTGATTTGCCTTGGTCTCATAAAGTCCATTTGGATCCAGGTCTTCTGGCTCCAAACATAGTAGCTGTTTCCCTGTCCCATGTTGCCTTTACAATAAATTCTGCAAGTCCTTAACATGTTTTGTGGGAGTGGAATTTTATCAAACTGAATTCATTTCCATACTTCTGACTTCTAGAAAGTTGGGGTATAAGTCTTTCTAGGTAAATTAGCACATGAAAAGAAATTAAGTCTCAGGTCCCCACCACCCCTCTAATCTTCTGGATCTTTCTGCACATATTTTCAATTCTTCTGTCATTTATCAGGGAATTTTTCACTCAGGGCAGAAAGCCTTTACCAGTGAAATCACATGGGTCTAGTCTCTCTTCTTCTTCCTTTTTACATTCTGTATTTAAGCCAAGTTGGGACTACAAACTGTTCCCTGAATTCTGTCCACCACCACTTGAAATTAATATAAACTGTTCTTGGCTGGGGAAGAAGGACTTCTTCGTGACCTTTGCCTTGTCTTCCTTCAGGAATCAGTTCAGGTGCTCATTCTTGGAGGTCTTCCTTCAGACTTTCAGTTATGTGTGTTCTTTCATTTATGTTATAATTGTCTGTGACATTTGTGTCTGTGATGTATCCTTTCAGTAAGATCCTTGAATCCAAGGAATTTCTTTCTATTTCTTTTTTGTTTTCTTTTTTTTTTTTTCTTTTTGGTCTTTATCTCCAGCACTTAGCATTGGTGCTTTGCACATAGTATATGTTCAATGTTTGTGAAGTCGAATTGTTTCAGTTTGTATCTGCTCTATCATTTTCAATGCAAATTATAATACTAAAAAGTTATTTTGTTATTATCGAGATCAAGAAAAATCTTTTATGTCACTGTTTGGGTGTAGTGAATTCATTGTTACTAGATCAACCCAAGTTACTGTTACAATGAATGTATAAATTGTTTTATTTTAGGGGGTGGCTTCTTTGAAGTGGTATTCATTGTAATGGAATATAATAAATATTTGTGTTGCTGCTGCTGCAAATGATTAAACATGTGTGCCTGCCACATGTCTGATGTCCCTTTTGCCCCATGGGACATGATAAATTCTTCTTTTTGCATTTTAAAGCACTTTACAACTTGGCCTGAATCAGTTTTTTCAGTTGTATTGTACCTTAAAAGGCGATTTTATTAATAATGCCTTATTAAATTTAATATGTGTAAAAAGTTTATTGTGTGTAAAGTTAAAAACTAACTAGAAATTCATAGTTTTTATATACAATCAGTTCTGTTTTAATTTGATATGTGTTCCCCCCGCAAACATCACAAAATTGTGCAATAAATCCCACAGGGTTTATGGGTAAAATGAGAGACACAATGTTTGAACATTTTGTCAGTGATACATTAAAAAAAAAAAAAGATAGACCTATCAGACCCCTTCTGCCCACAATTCCTTCTGCACAGAAAATACACAATAAATATGACATTTTCTTGTCAAAAGACCTGAAGTGTGCTTATGGAAGAGGACATCAGAAGAATTACAGATTATAATTCATTGTGACATGGCAGAAGAAATCACACATAAGCAAACCGTAGTTTGAATTATGCTTAACATGTTTCCTAATATATCAGTTGTGTTGGAACAGATTCATGTATTCAAAACTAGCTTTTTAGCAAAATTGCTTTTGCAGTTCTTTTGTTCATTGTATATTGGAATGTATGTGTTCAAGTTTTCAAAAAGAATGTTTAAGAAACAAAAGGAAAACACATGGGAGTAATTTAAAGGGCATATCTAAGTATACAAATAGTAAAACATTTCTATTTAATAAGATTTCTCTTCTCCCATTCCTACTGCGTCTTTCTACCACTGTTCCCTGTGCTTAGAACAGTTCGCACTCCCTTAGGGGTTGCTAAATAGGAGCTTGTGTCTTCTAACTGGAGGTAAGAGGTAATGTTTGTATGGGCTATTAGATTCATGAAAAGGTCGGCAGTGGATCTTTGACTATTGCTCTCTCTAAATGGTCTGTACGTCTCTTAGATGGTCTACAAGTTGGCTCCCATTCAAATGTAGAATATAGTGATGTGTGAGTGAGGTTAGCATAGAAGACAGAAGGGTACAATTCAGAGTGACTTTGCTAGAAATTCACCAACCATAATTTAAGAGTATTTTTGCAGAATTATCATACTGCTGTGGCTGCTAGCCTGAATAAAAAAGGACATAGTTATACTTTATTCTCTTTCTCTTTGAACGTAGGTTCCCTGTAACTGTCAGAGAAAGAAGAAAAGCAGGGAAGGATACTTAAATAGACCACATATTCCTTGGACACTTTGGTGATTGAGGGATTGTGTGAGTGAATGCACATGTGCCATGTTGGGGAGAAGAAAAAGAAAGAGAGTACAGTGGGAAACTGGTAGGCTATCTTGTCTTTCAGTAAACTGAAAAGTTTTGAAAAGTGCTGGTTTAGAGGAACTTGATGATTTTGATCCTGATCTTTCTGAGAAGGAAGAACTAAAGCAGGGAAAAGTCAGACTCTGCTGTCTTAGAAGGAGGGAGAGCAAAGGAAGCATCTGACAAGACATTTAAAAGACTGTGATTTAGTGAGATTTTAGATTTTCTTCTAATTCATGCTAATCTGCACACATTCAGGAGCAGTTGGCCAGCCTATATCTTTGTTCATGAGATTTTCCTGGGGATGCAGTGTCACAGGATTCTTTCATGTGTCATAGGATATGACCTCTATTAGAATCTGTGTGGCCACTTTGAACTGGGTTCTTATGAATTGGTGCCAGAAGGATGGCACTTGGAAAGGATGCTGGGTTTAATGGGAATGTTGATGCGTTCATGAAACCTGAACAATCGTTTTGCTGTGAAATTAGAGTTTGTGTGTTCTAGCAAAACCAGCAAGTGTGGATTTGCTTTCCCTAAATATAACAGGAGAGTGACTCAGCCTTAAAGGAGGCATCTCATGGAAGAGCTTCAGATTTTTACACTAGTAAAGGTGTAAATGGGCCAACTAGTGATGATAATCCCAGGTTACCTTTGATAGACCTTGCTTTTGTATGTAAATATGTTGGGTCTATTAGTTGTTATTATGTCTTTGGACCTTGGTTTCCTCATCTGTAAAATGAGGAGATAAATGACGTTTAAGGAAAATAGGACTTTTAAACTTTTCAGCTTTAAGTCTAAGGACTTATGATAGACACACACAAATTTCTTTCTTTCTTTCTTTCTTTTTTTTTTTTTTTGAGGTTTAATCCAGAGTTTTATTTATTGTTTTTTTTTTTTTTGGGGGGGGGGTGTCTGGCATTAAAAAAAATTTTTTTTTATTTTAATTGCTTTTTATTTACAAGTTATTTGCATGGGTAATTTTACAGCATTGACAATTGCCAAACCTTTTGTTCCAATTTTTCCCCTCCTTTCCCCCACCCCCTCCCCTAGATGGCAGGATGACCAATACATGTTAAATATATTAGAGTATAAATTAAATACAAAATAAGTATACATGTCTAAACCATTATTTTGCTGTACAAAAAGAATTGGACTCTGAAATATTGTACAGTTAGCCTGTGAAGGAAATCATAAATGCAAGCGGGCAAAAATATAGGGATTGGGAATTCGATGTAATGGTTCTTAGTCATCTCCCAGAGTTCTTTCACTGGGTGTAGCTGGTTCAGTTCATTACTGCTCCATTAGAACTGATTTAGTTCATCTTATTGCTGAAGATGGCCAGGTCCATCAAAATTGATCATCATATAGTATTGTTGTTGAAGTATATAATGATCTCCTGGTCCTGCTCATTTCACTCAGCATCAGTTCTTATAAGTCTCTCCAGGCCTTTCTGAAATCCTCCTGCTGGTCATTTCTTACAGAACAATAATATTCCATAATATTCATATACCACAATTTATTCAGCCATTCTCCAGTTGATGGGCATCCACTCAGTTTCCAGTTTCTGGCCACTACAAAGAGGGCTGCCACAAACATTCTTGCACACACAGGTCCCTTTTTCTTCTTTAAGATCTCTTTGGGATATAAGCCCAGTAACTGCTGGGTCAAAGAGTATGCACAATTTGATAACTTTTTGAGCATAGTTCCAAATTGCTCTCCAGAATGGCTGGATGTATTCACAATTCCACCAACAATGTATTAGTGTCCCTGTTTTCTCACATCCCCTCCAGCATTCCGCATTATTTTTCCCTGTCATTCTAGCCAGTCTGATAGGAGAGACATAAGCTGACCCTTATGTTTTAATGCTCTTCTTTTCGAATTTGGGGTTTTAAGATCCTGAGCTTAGTACTTCAACTTTGATGTATTTTCTCAATCCAGTTGTGCTTCCCACTCCCCAGATAAGTCTTATATTAGCCCAATTTCCTTGGATGGAAATCTAGTGGAAGTGATTGTTTCTGTTGCTTATATGTGCTGTTGATGATTGTTTTCGTTTGAATCTACCAAAATATAATCGTTATAGTGGTTGCAGTATTTCAAAATAGAAGACAGACAGACATATGGCACAGTGAGATAGAGCAGTACACTTAAAGTCTGGAGCCCTGGTTTTGATCCCACTAGATAAAATTACTAGCTATATGATCATGGAGAGGGAACTTAAGCTCTTAGTATCCTCTTAAGTAAAATAGAGTTAATAATAATAATTCTTACAGTGTCTGTTTCACGAGGTTATGGTAAAAATGTTCTTTGAAGTGCCAGTACGAGGAAGTGGTGGTCATATTACTATTTTGATTATTTCCTCTTCTCATAATTTATAAATGTTTTTCATCCTCCTTTCTCAAACACATCCATCCTTAGGCTTGAGACATCTGAAGCTGAGAAAACTCCTGGACTAGTTAGGGGTTGGGGGGCAAGGAATTCAGCAACCAGTATAATTGTTTTTCTGAGCCTGATCATGGGACTTGTTCTCCAGTCTTCTTCATTTAATTTAAGAGAGAATAGAGTCACTACTTGCACCAAAGCCCAAACCCTGAAAACAGTAACTCAAATGGTTTGTTTATACCGTTAGCCAAGTGGAAAAGTGTAGTAAAAGAAAATAAGGGCTGGAGCTGAGGAACCCATCATGTGACTTAAGTTTCCATTGGCAGCCTTCTGCCTGGATGTGAGCTATGTGCAAGGTCAGCTCAGGAAGCAATTGCAAACCCAGTGCTGTCATTTTGTTTTCCCTTCCAAAGAGGGCTATTTTCTTTAGGATTACTGAAGTAGGCAGAGCCGGAGGTATTAGATGACTCTGTGGAATGCATCATGCTCAAAACACTTTGCAGTCAAGATTAGTTTAAGAAAACTCTTACATCCTAATGGGAGTATGATTTTTTTTTTTCCCTCCTTCCACCCACTAGTGCATTGAAATGGAATATGGCAGCTGCTGGACTGCTGCTTAGCAACCTTTCCTTCACAACAATCCCAGACAAGCAATGGACATGAATCCTGGGACCAATATAGACTTAAGGGGTATTTTGATGAGGAAAGTTCAAATTGGAATTGAGCCAGGTTCTTAAGTGTGAAGAATTTCAGTGGCAGCAGGGTTGGGGGCCTTTTTTGAAGTAGATTGCAGTGTAATCTGCAATGAAGCCCAAGTGATCAAGTTTTATACATAGCATCCTTCCTGTCTGACTAGATCTTAATCCTGAAATAAACACTTCAGTGAATATTCCAGGAAGTTTTATGGGGAGGGGGAGGGAAAGTTTTATTTTTAAAGGCTGCTTGTTCTGTTATTTTACTATACCATCATTCCTTTTAACAATGAAAAATCCCAAGATTTTTATTTATGCTTAAGTAAGCTAAGTCATCATCTCTCTCCTCCTCTCCCTTCCCCCAAGAATGTTACTGTTTACAAATGTGCTTTGTGCCTTGGGCTTTTTACTTTAGTGAGTCATATCTGTGCTTCATTTTCTGTAACTTAAGCCCTTATGGAATGAACCACATATTGGGATAAGAGGGTTGGGTGCTGTTATTACCTGGAACATTTGGATGAGAAGAGAAACTTATTAAAAGCTCTAATATAATTCATTCAAATATTTTTTGATCTTAGGATAAGGAAACCTGTGTGGGGATCAACAACCAGAGCTACATATGTGACACAGGACACTGCTGTGGACAGTCTCAGTGCTGCAACTACTACTATGAACTCTGGTGTAAGTTCATGCTTTGGGTGTATTTGGTTTTCTATAGTCCATGTAGGCTGGCTCTGGTGTTACAGGGGCTACTGGGCTCTTTCTAGATTCTCTTGATCTGTGGAGTGGGGGAAGAGTTATCCCAGTGAAGTGTTTCATGCACCTTGGGGAAAGATGTCTTTAGGCTATGTATACAGGGCTTATGGCATCCCTTTGTCACATTGAAACGATGCCATGACTACTTCTGACACTGTGATCAGAAATCTGAGAGAGAAAAGGAGACAGTCTGCCTTAGGAAACTGTACTTTGCCTTAGAATCTTACTTTGATGTTTTGATGACTTGTACTAGAAAGACCAGTGGCCTACCTGAGAATCACTGCTAGTTTTGTACATGATCTGATGTCCTAAGCTTCCTACTCTTACTGGGGGATAGAGGGTGATCATGATTTAATGGCTTCTGTTCTCAAGAATGGAACTGCTGACATGTACAGAAGACTATGGAGAAGTCCAAAGGCAGGATTTCCTCCTTGGGATTGTTCTTTCTTCATCTACAAGTGTCAGCTTCACTTTCTTTCATTGGGTAAGGGAGGTCTCACTCACTCTCACTCTCAGCTGCAGGTAAGGATCCCCACAGCTTGTGTGGATTATACATCTGAGATTCCCTTACTTTACTTGAGAAGTGATAACAGAGTCTTTTGTTAGTACAAGACTTGATAATACTGTTTTGGTTGTATTATATGTTCATTTAACTCATCTGTGTCATCAATTGGGTTGGAAAAAGTTTACTACTATCAACTGGGGACCAAACTGGCCTCTAACCTGTGGATGGCTGGAGCCAAATACAGTAGGCTAGAGATAGAGAGTTAGGAATCAAACAAAAGTTTAATTTCAAAATGAAGGAAATGGCTTGCAAGCAAGGAGTGGATCTAGACACATGTGCCGGGGCCATGCTCCTAATGGTCCTAAGAGACCTTAATATTTATAGCTCTTACAATGAGGGGTAACTGCAATAATGTGACAAGTTTGATTCATAGCAGGGCTTCATGACCAGAACTTGTCCTGGCTTGTCCAGTGCTTGTCCGAGCTCATAGAACACCTGGTGCTAGTCAAAGTTAATACAATAATTATGCAATTTCTGCCAGATGCTGAGCCACATTCTGGGCAAAGCTTGCTTGATGGTCCTTAGGTTTAAAAAGCAGATATTACCTTGTTTGAACACCTTGAGTGCCATCTTCAGATTTTGGGGCTCTTTTAAAAAGATGTTGCCAACAGGTAAGAGCATAAGAGAGATGATCAGTATAGTCAATATTTAGTGAAAAGACTGATGGACATGGAGTCAGGGGATACTTAGTTTACAAATCCTCTTTTGACCCTTAATAGTGGTGTAGACTATGGGCAAATCACTTAACTTTTTCTGGGCTTCATTTTCCTCATCTGTAAGGTAGGGGTAACAATAATACCTGCTTTGAGGAGCTAATGAGATGGTGTTTGTGAATTGCTTTACAAACCTTAAAAAACTATTTTTATGGCCTTCTTTCAGTAGGTGGAGTAGAAAAAGTCAGTCTGAGAGCCAGAAAAATCTCAGTTCTGTTCCTTGGTTTTCACCTTGCTGACATCACTTTTTTCATTATAAAGTGAACGGCTTGGACTAGATGATCTGGATGCTTCCCACAAGTTATATGTCAGTAAAAAAATTGCGTACATTTTAATTAAAGTGAGTTAAATTTATTTGGTCTTGAAAATTTGAATTACTAACTTAAATATATATCTGATTATATTATAACACTTTTCTATCCAGAACTATCTGTGAGGATTTTGTAGCTTGTGAGCATATAGAAAGAAGAAGGATTTGTTTGATCCTTGGGGTGGTTGTATCAGTGCCTTATTTACCACTAATTTTGAAAGGCCATCTCCTAAGGGTAACTAGCTTGAAATTCTACCTCTGCTCGACTCTGAACTCTACCAATGCCTGAACTGGAAACATTATATAGGTTCTGCAGAATGTTCCTTCAGAGGGTGAGTAATTTCACTCTCCCATACTCTGAAATAGAGAGGCCTGTGAAAAACCCTGGCTGAGTTTGGAGCTGGTAGATCACCTGGCTGCAGTAGTGCTGTGCCTGAGAGTCTTTCAGTGGCTGTGTGTGTCATATTAAGGTCTCCCTTCCCTTGCTTCTCTTGTTCCAGAGGCCTCATTTCAAGGGGATTGTCATCATATATCCAGGAATCTCACTTTTTTTTTTATTAAATGTTTTATTTATGCAATCTCCTCTTTTAGTTTTGATAACTAGATGGTCTTTCTTCTCAAGGCCTGCCTGTCTATATGTACTTTTAATTTCATGCCCTCCCATTTTCTCCGTCAGATTCCACCCCACCTTGGCCTCTGCCTCCTGTTCTTTTCATCCCCATACTCTAAACTTCAGTCTCTGCCTATCTACTGGTGCCTTTCCTGATGGTTACAGACACTTCGAGGTCTTGCCAGTCCTTAACAATCTTACTTAATTGATCACACCTGCTATTGATTCTCCTTTCCTTTCTCTCTCTTAGGGAGGCATTTTTTTCTAGTTAACTTTAAAAAGTTGTTTACATTTGTTGCCTCTGCTTTTTTTGTCTTCTTAGTCTCTAAAACTCTGTAATTTAGTTTCCAGTTTCATTTCTCAATCTGAACTTTTTCTCCAGAGTTGTCAGTGATCTCTTAGTCACCAAATTTAGTGACCTTTTTCTCATTCCTTATCCTTCTTAACTTGTCTGCATCGCTATTGACTATCCTTTCTTCCTAGATGCTCCCTTTAGGTTTCTCTAACTTTTCTTGGTTTACCTTCTGCTGTTCTGCCTTCTTCCATGTTTAAATTTTTGGTGTATACCAAAGCTCTTCTCTTATTTTTTCTCTGTGTATTTGATGTACTTTTTTCTCTTGTACTTGATGACCTCCTTAGCTCCTTTGGTCCCAGATACTAATTTTGATGTAGATGATTCAAAAATCTTAAATTCATCTCTTGTCTGTCCTCTGAACTCCAGTTATACATCATAAGTTGCCTGTTGCATATTTTGATCTGGATGTTTTTTAAGCAGCACAATTTTGACATGTTCTCCTTAAACTCATGCCTGAATCAAATTTCCCTATTACAGTTAAGAACACCTCAATACTTTTAGTCATTCAGGCTCACAATTCCAGTCTCATTTTCAATTCCTCATTCTCAACCAACACATCCAGTCAGTGGACGGATCTTGTTTACTTTTCAATAATATGTCTCCCCTCACAAAATAACTATTCTAGTTAAGGCCCTCATCACCTCTCACATGGAATTCCATTGCAGAACTATAGCTTTCTAATTGGTCTCCCTGTTTCTGGCTTTTACCCATTTCAGTTTATCTTTTACACACCTTGCCAGCAATTTTCCTAAAGTAAAATCTAATCATATTCACCTGCTTTGATCAGTTAACTCTAGTGGTTCCTTCTTATCTCCAGAATCAAATGTAAATCATCTTGATTTAAAATATATATGTGTGTGTGTGTGTGTGTGTGTGTGTGTGTATGTATATATATATATAATTTTATTTTGTTTTAGGTCAACATTCTCTCCCAACTCACCTTCCTCAGAAAGCAAGAAAAACAAAACCTATTGCAAACACATAGTCAGGCATAACAGATTACTGCACTGGCCCTCTTTCTGCTGGCTTCCACAACCCTTCTCCATACAGCTTCACTTCCTACCCTTCCCCTGTCATACTTTATATCTCTCCACCTGTTCTTGATCTGGCTTCGCTGCTCTTCTCAATGTTGCTCACACATGACTCTCTACCTTCTGACTCCACGCCTTTCCATTGGATGTCTTCAGTACTTTTTCTCACCTCTAACTCCTGGCCTTTCTGACTGGCTTCCTTGAAGACTCAGCTCAAGTAGCACTTTCTATGTGAGGCCTTTCCTAGTCCTAATTACTAGTAACCTTTTCATTTAGATCATCTCCTATTTACACAATGTTTATAAGTACACAGTTATTTGTAAATACACATTTTGTCTTCCTCATTAGAATGTAAGTTCTTTTAGGTCAGGGATTGTGTATTGCCTTTTATTTAGCACACTGCATGGCTCATAATAACCTCTTTATATTTAACTGACAGAAGGACATTCTATAGGAGCTTTTGTCTGTCCTCTTCCTTATCACCTCTGCTGCTCTCTCCCTCCCCCCAAACCGTCCTCCCCTTTTCCCACTACTTCTTTCCTTTCAAAGTGAATTTCTGTTGTTATCCTTTTAGTCATGTCTGACTCTTTGTGATTCCATTTGGAGTTTTCTTGATCAGAGATATTAGAATATTTTGTCATTTTTTCCAGTTCATTTTCCAGATGAAAAAATTGAGGCAAACAGGGTTAAATGACTTGCCCAGAGTCACCAACTAGTAAGGGTCTGAGGCCATATTTGAACTTAAAAGGATAAGTCTTCCTGACTCCAGGCCCAGTGTTTTAAAACTACTACTTCATGTAAATGCTTGTGTAATCTTATCAAAGAAGAGTGATTGTCTTAATTAAGAGCATCTAATTGCCCTACCTACCTTTGAATCAGTTAAGTGATGATGAGTGTGAATGAGGACCCCTTAAAGTGGATACATATATTCCAGTTCACACTATTCAAAGTTATAATTTTGTAAAATATGGGATTCTAGCCCAATGGAAATATGCCTACAAATGTGAATAATGGGACCATTTCAGGAGATTAATTATTTGAACTAATTAAACCTAGTCTCTTGTCTCCCATGTTAGAATTATAAGCTTTTTGTGGCCAGGGACTGTTTGGCTTCTTTTATTTTGTATCCCCCTGAACCCAGAAAGTGCTTAGTAAATGCTGATTGACTGTTGATTGATGCCTTCTGTCCAGATATCACAGTCCTTTTCTACTCTTTCCTTCCAGATTGTACCTACCTTAGTGACAAAGGAAAATGATTAAGCAAAGACTTACAGCATCAAGTGACAGTATGTAAAATATTCTGGCCTGGTAGCCTCTCCTGGTTCTGCCTTGGGGGAGGAGAGCTATTTTTCATTATCTCTTCTCCAGGATGGTTAATGGTTTTCCCATTACTTAAGAACTTAGTGATTTTATCTATTTCAGTGTTCTCTTCAGTTATTAAAACAAAAAGATACCTTGCTTTGCCCATTTGGGTTATCAGCAAATGGATAAGCTGTGGGTAAATGTATATCAGGGCAACCCAGTTAGCAATTAATGGGAAATCAGTCCTGACCGTTCCCCTTTTTTGGTACAGGGTGTTTTGAGTCCTTAAGAGTTATTGATGAGATAGATGGGTTGTCATGGTATATCAAGGGAATTAATACTGAAAAATTATTTAATGTTTCTAGCATATTGGCCTTCCACAACTTAGATGAAGTAATTCCAGTTGCTAGAATTTAAATAGAAATTTTAAATTTTATTTTAGATTAGCCACATAAAGAATGAGGAAAACCTTAGGGGAACAGAAGGAGAAGTAGAAAATATTCTGCCCAGGGAGGTTATAGGTAATGAAGTAGGTTTTTCTAGGCTCTTATTGTGGCTATTTGGAGGACTGAAATCTGTAGACCACCTTCCCAGATAACTCTGTACCCTCATTTCTTCCTTCCACTTAGGAAACAATCCTCTAGTATATTTGGGGGAATGGAAGGGGGGAATTTGTCTGGCACTTAGCAGAGTGCCCTAGGCACACAAAAGAACTTCACCACTTCCTCCTTTTTCTTTTTTCTCCCTCTCAGTGTTGGGGAGGGAGTTGGCTTGAAAGGTCTCATTATTCAGAATAAAAAGAAAATTAAGCTCTTGGCTGGGATATATAGCCTTCGGACACCCACATCTTGTAGCCTATGGGAGTAGTTCCTGCAATTGAGACCTCTCCCTCTTGCTTCCCCTTTAGGACTGGTGGGAGAGCAAATCTGGAATTTCCAGAAGAGTCTGTGTGAATGGACTACCAAAAGCCTACCATCTGGTAGCTGTTTTCAGTTTCTTTTGTTTTCAGTTCTGCGGGAGATTTAAGGTTAAAAGATTTTCTTGATATACCTCCTCCACATACATGGCCAATGATTCTCTGACTTTCTTTTGCTATCCCTAAACAGCTTGCATCACTCCTATGTACTTGGCATATTGGTTTTATAAGACACTTAGCCTGTTCCTGTCTCTCCCCAACTAGGTTGTGAGCCAGAAGGTAGGGACCATGTCTTGTTGATCTTTGGTATTGCCCCCAACAAGAGAAAGGCATAGTTAGGGAGCTAGGAAGACTTGTTTGTTCCTCCAATATATATGTCGTTGTGACTCTGGGCAAGGCTTTTAACCTCTCTCTGGCCTCAGCAGCTCTTTTAAGACTGTAAGTTGCAGAGAGGTGCCAACTTGCATTAGTAGAAATAGTTCTTTCCTCTGGGAGTGAATTACTTATGCCAACCTTAACCTTATGCCAACTCTGTTCTTCTAGCACAGGGTCTTGCACAGAGTAGGAGTTTTATAATTCCATAAATGTTTGTTGGGTTGAATTGGGCCAGAAGAGAAATAGGGCAGGAAGGAAACATTTTTTCTTTTGCAGGAATAGCATCAAGAATTTGTAACTTGTACTGAAACTGACAGTGTCCAAAATTTCCCACAGTGAATATTTTCTGCAGAAGATGATTTCTCTGGAGACTGAATATAAATCTACATATGGCTATGTTCACTTTTTTTTTCTTTTCTTTTTTTTTTCCTCTCATGGTTTTTCCCTTTTGTTTTGATTTTTCTTTCCAAACATGATTTATAAAGAAATGTGTATTTTTAAAAAATAAAGGTAACTGTCTAACCAGAAAAAGAAAGGAAAAGAATAAAAAAAGGGGGAAAAAAAGATACTACTCCATCAGTCACTACATTCCTGGTATTTCACCTCCTCTCAGTGTTTTTCCTCTTTAATGTTGTTGACTTTTCTTGATGAAGAAACATTGTACACAAGCCCCACCCTAGGGAAAGAACATTGAATTTGGAATGTAGTCCCTAGTTCTCATATCAACCCTTCTGTGGCCTTTTCCATTTTGAACCTACTTCCACTATTACCTTCTAGATTTTAATTGACATGGAGAAAGTGGTAAGGATATTTTTTTCCATTCTGATAACTGTGGGGCAGGAGGGGATAGGGAAGATTGAGCTAGGAAGTCCTTGACAGAGATTGTATGTATCTAATCTAATCCTTCATAATTGTCATTACATATTGAACCAGTTTATAAGCCCAGAAATCTTGCTGTCTTTCCCCATCATTCATCTACCTTAATGAGAACAGTTAACTCCCTTCCTTTCTTCCCCTCCCCTGAAGGGTATAACTTGGGTCTCATTCCATTATCTTTTTCCTCTTGGTCTTTAATTCTCCCTGTTGACACAAGGAAAGAGGAGGTATCATCAGCCCTGAATATATCTGTAACTCTGGCTCTAATAAAGCAGTGTTGGTCAGTGTAAGGTAAAACTCCCTCAGGTCTTTGGATTGGGTGATAAATGTTTTTTTTATGTTTAGTCTTACACAAATGAGGAAACTAAAACCCAGGAAGAGTGTTTATTATTATTATTATTATTAAGTGCTTATTAACGGACTAGGTGCTAGAAATACAAAGATTAAAAACGTAGCCAATAACATACATAAATATTCTTTTAAATTGGATTCAAAACCAAATTCTGTCACTACCTGTATGAAACTTAACCTTTTTCTGCCTCAGTTTCCTCATCTATAAAATGAGGGAATAAGCCTATAGATAACTTTTCAAGATCTGTTCCAGCTTTAAATTTGTGGTCTTATGATCCAGTGATTCAAATCTGTGGCGAAATAGATAGGAAGTCTGCCTGAATAATCACAGAAAAATGCTCTTTATAAATGGTTTTACCCTGATTTTCACGTTAGTGTGAGTTGGATGTAGGGGAAAGAATTTTCTCAGGGAATTTTCTAAAGATTACATAAAGCATAATATTACTATATTCATTTAATGACTATAGCCTCATTTCCCATTATATTTATCATCCGTTTGTCTTAAGTATGTCAGTAGGTCAGTAGTGTTTACCTCAAAATTAGAATATTCTTTCTGGGTCACTTGTGTACATCATTCTGTATCCTATTTTATCCATGAACAAATCTTTGATTGGTTTTCCAAAAGACAGACAGAAATGAGAAGTTGTTTTTGACCTAATTCTTTGTCAGAAATGGTGATTTTTATATTAGGTTTTTAGGTGAAAAATAATTAAAAGATTTTTTTTTTAAATTCCCTTTTGCTGTGTTATCATTTCTACAATTTCATTTCTGCTACCAAGTTGTTTAATGATTTAAGTGATGTAATCAAACCTCCTTAATAGTCTGAACTTCCCAAGAACTGACTTTTGGAGGGAAAAGTATACAATGGAGGATTTATGGGTATCTACCTTTTGTGACAGTTTGACATGCCTTGCCCAGTCAGCATTGTCAGAAAGTCCTGTGGCTAGTTTCTAGTGGTATAACTTCATTTCTCCTGAGTCTCTTTTTACTTTTTGCCTTCTCGCTATACCAGATATCAGCCCCAAAAGTCTATCAATGAGGTATACTTTGGCGTTTTGTTAGAGAATTTCCTACCAGCAGAATGTTGACATTTTTCTAAGCTTGTAATGAACTCTAAGGTGCATGACTTGTTTCTTTTCATTGGACTGTGCTGACGTGTTTTCCATTTCCCAAAGATGACAATATTCCCCACAATGAGGTCACAGCTTCTAAAGGGTCGTTGAAGAAGGTAGTCTCTGGGTCTTTTTGGTATTTTGTTGTTGTTTGTTTAGTTTTAGTTTTCTTTTTTAAACTCTCTTTTCCAACTTGTTTGTGAAACCATACTAGAAGAAGGGAATTTCATGAGAAGTTTGCACAATTCCACAGGGATCAATCCCGACATTTCTCCTTCAAGGGGACAGTGATGCCAGTTTGACTTGGATGGGTTGCTCTAGTTAGTTTTGTGTCAGTAATAGCAGAATGCCTTCTGCCCTACTTCCCATGTATTTCTATTTAAATAGAACCTGTTCATCTGTTTTGTTTCTGCACATAGATTAGTGCCCAGTTATGCCACTAAACTGGCTTTACTTCTGGCATGGTTTCCCTCTCTGGTGTCTGAGAAACATTTTTGGTTGGTTTAACCCACCCTTGCAAACAGCTTCTGCTAACTCGCCTGAGGCAATCAGTGATAATGTTAGGGAACTGAAGAAGAATGCTGGCTTTTTATGTTTTAACTGCCTGTGCTATCTCATAAGAAAACAGATCAAAACAGTTCCTGTAGGGAAATGACTTGGGAATCAGTTTTACAAAACAAGGCTAGGTTAACTTTACCAGTTGTCCCCTTCTTTTTTCTGACCTTCATATCCCACCTCTCCCATATCTTCTCATACTGCTCAGCTTGGCTTCCTTTTTTCTACCCTAGATTGTCACTCTGGCTCTCTGGATGGCCAGCAGTAAGTGCTTGGTCTTTGTTTGGGCCCTGATTAATTCAGAGAAAATGTAAACATCAGTTGCTTCTGTTTTGGGTCAGAAATCTTGAGGATCTTCCCCTCCCAGATTTTTTTTTTTTTTTTTGTCTAGTAAAAGAGATCATTCCCTGCCTTATATCTTAACTTTGCCTTACTCAAACTGAGACCTGTTATATAGACCCCAGTTTTAAAAGACCAAGGTCTCCTATTATATTCATGGCCATTGTCCTAATCCCATGTGTTTACATAGTACTTTAAGGTGTTAAAGCACTTTGCTCATACCTTATGAGATAAGTAAGAAATATTACCCCCATTTTTTAGATAAGGAAACCAAGATTCTGAGAATTTAAAAGTGATTTGGCCCTAGTTGTGGTTGTTTAGCTAAGAAGTGTTATAGGTTGGAGATTCAAACCCATGTCTTCTGACTTGGACTCTATTCTGGTTGGTATTATATGGTGATGCTAAAAATGAGAGGTAGATTTATCTTCAGAATTGACTTGTCAGATTTTATTTTAAATACAGAAATGTGTGGCCTGGGAGATTATGATACCATTGGTTCTTTGATGGTGAAAAGATAGGTCTGTACTTATGGTTCTATCTTAATGAGCCCTCTTTCATCTTATCTACCTCTTGACCCTTAAAATACCATTTAGCTATCTCACTATTCAGCTGAGACTTTCAAATCAATATCCCTCCTCCTGAATTCTCTCTGTAGAATCTCTCCCCAGATTCCCTGCTGCATCTCAACTTTGTCATATCCAAAACTGAACTGAATGCCTCTTCTCCAACTCTGCCCTTTTCTTTTGATGGCACCGTCATTTTCCCAGTTCCTCTCCTTCATGTACTGTACATTTTAGACAAACTGGACTACTCAATGTCCATTCTGCCCTCCTTTTATCTCCATGTTTTTGATCAAATGCAGTCAAAAATCAAAACCACCTGTCTGTTTCAGTGTCTTCTTCCTCAGGTATCAAGTATGTGTAGTCCTTTCACCTGACCTGTCCCTCCTTCCTCACTAACAATGACATCTTAAATTTAATGAGGTTATGTATCTGCATTGATTAAGTCTCCATGAGGGAAGCTCTTAATTTTGTCTTGTGTGGAGAAGTAATAGTACCAAGTGTTATAAAACCCAGAATCCTTTCCCCCTCCCCCCCAGGATAATGCAACTTAGGCAACTTAGACATTAGGAGAAGGCTTATGTCCAGAGAACACCGATTGATAGTTGAATTGTGCTTTGCCCAGCTCGAACCACATTGATGGTTTGGATACCAAGTTCAAGGAGGTGTAGAGGGTAGTGATAAGGCCTCAGGTACATGCCTCATGAGAATCAGTTAAGGAGCTAGGGATGTTTAGGTTGGGGAAGATCTAGACATGAAGGAGAAGAGAAGGGGAAGGGATGATAGTAGGTTTGAAGAGTTTGGAGGATTAGACTTTTAGATTTGTTCTGCTTGGCTCTATTGGGAATCATGGCAGAATTTTCAGGGGAGATATAAAGGAAAACATCCTAACAACTCACAACAGTAGAGTGAGCTGCCTCTACAGAGCTTTCCCTGGAAAGGCTGAATGACTGACTGCTTGTTAGGGAAATTGTAGAAGTTTCTCCTGGTAAGAAATTGGTTGGATTAGATGACTCCTAAGATGCCATTCAGCTCTGGCATTATGATTCTGTGAGACCAAAGGGAGTCTTCACCTTGTTTGTATTATGGACCCTTTTGCCAGTCTGGCAAAGCCAATGGACCCTTTTCCAGAAAAATCCTTTTAAGTGCTTTTAAAAACTCTATAGGATTACAAAAGAAAACCTATTATGTGGAAGTACAATTATCAAAATACTGTGATCAGAAGGAACCAAGTTCACAGACTTTAGATTAAGAACTCCTATACTAGGGATACTCATAAGTTCTGCAGCAATGGGACTTATTTCCCAATCTGACTTCACTGGTTGGATCTGGAACACTTGGCAGACCAAAGGCAGGGAGATGTTGTACTAGGATTCTTTGGAATCCTTTCTAGCAACTGAGAGATGATGATATTGCCTTTTATTCATTGAGTCAACTTGGTGGTACAGTGAATAAAGCACCAGGTTTGAAATTAGGAAGACCTGAGTTCAAATCCAGTCTCATCTCACACATTTACTACTGTTATGATCCTGGGCAAGTCACTTAACTTCTATTTGTCTCAGTCTTTTCAGCTGTAAAATGGAGATAATGATACAGTATACCTACCTTGCAGGATTATATGGATCAAGTGAGTTAATATTTGTAAAGCATTTACACAGTGCCTGATAGATAAGTGCTGTATAAATGCTGATTCCTTCCTTTCCTCCCCTCATTATAATCACAGACAATATTTGACAAGGAAAGATATTTTTGAAAGTTTTTTAAGAGTTTTTATTCATACATTTAATAATCACCAAGAAAGATAAACATAAAATAGAGTACAAAATGTCACATAAAAACTCTAGGATTTAACAAAATGGAACCAAGCTATAAATAAAGAATGTTTATTTGGTGTCTCTTTCTATCAGAAATATTTTTATTTAAAATTTAAAAAAAATTTTTTTTGGTTATATATGAGCATTCTTTTTTTTTTTTTTAACATATTTGCTTATGAATCATGTTGAGAGAAAAAAATCAGAACAAAAAGAGAGAAACCAAGAGAAAAAAATAAAAACAGAAGAAAAAGAAAAAGAAAGTGAATGTAGCATGTGTTGATTTACATTCAATCTCCATAATTCTTTCTCTGGATACAGAGGGTGTTTTCCATCTAAAGTTTATTGGGATTGTCTTGGATCATTGAACTGCTGGGAAGAGTCAAGTCTGTCATAGTTGACTATTCCACAATCTTGCTGTTACTGTGTATAATGTATCCCTGGTTCTGCTTGTTTCACTCAGCATCAAGTTCATGTAAATCTTTCCAGGCCTTTCTAAAATTAACTTGTTCATCATTTTTTATAGAATAATAATATTTTATCACTTTCATGTACCATGATTTACTCAGCCACTCCCCAATTGGTGGGCATCTATTCATTTTCCAATTCTTTGCCACCATAAAAAGAGCTGCTACAAACATTGTCACATAGGTGGGTTCTTTTCTCTCTTTTATGATCTCTTTGGGAGACAGACCCAGTAGTGGTTCTGCTGGATCAAAGAGTATACACAGTTTTATAGTTTTTTGGGCATACATAGTTCCAAATTGCTGTCCAGAATTTGAAGTCTTTTTTAACATACTGTTATAGTCAGCTCTGGTCTTCACATGTCACTTTGGCTACACCTAAAGTTTCTTTATCTTTTTTTATGACATTGTAATGTTCTATTACATTATATTCCAATGTTTCTTTAGTTTGTCAGTCATTAGACATGGGGGCTGATTTTAGTTTGGTTTGGGTTTTTATTTTATTTTGTTTTTGCTATTACAAATAAGCAGGACAAACAGTATGATCTAGGTGACCTTTGGCTAGTCACTTGGCCTCTGGACCTCATGTGCAAAATGAGGGGGTTTGACCAGGTGGCCTTTGAGGTCCCTTCCAGCTCTGGACCTATGATTCTATTAATAATTTTTTAGAACTACAAATATTTTTATGCTGATGGGTCCTTTTTTGATATTTTAAAGTTTAAAATTCTAGCAATGAAATTACTTTTTCAAAAGGTATGATCACTTTGGTTTCCAAAATAATTGTTAGTTTATAGTTCCACTAACAATTACCAACCCTAAATTACCTTTTTTTGAGAGGGCAGGGGAAGAGGCTATATTTGCCATTCTAGTATGTATAAAATGACATCCTGAGGTTTTCTTAACTTTTATTTTTCTGATTATTGAATAATTTGAGCATGTGATTATTTATGGTTTATGGGTTGGTTTGTTTTTTTCCCCAAAATTGTGCTACCCTTCCCCCTGCAGGGAGTAATCTTTAGGGGTATAGTTCAGCCTCTTTAATAATAATAGTACATCAAAAAGCAAAGCTTAATTGTATTTCACATTCATGTAATATTTATTTGAAATTTACAGAATGCTTTCCCCATAATAATCCTGGGTGCTATTAAAAGTTATTTCCATCTTACAAAGGAGACTGACACTTTGAAAAGTTCCCTGCCTCCCCCATTACCCACCCCATAAGTTTCCGAACTTAATTGGAATCAGCCCAGTAGACTTGCTTCCATTCTAATCCTCACACAAGTGCTGAGCTGGGGAAAGACCGGAGACTGAGGCAGTATCCCTAGGCTTACCTTTTCAATGTCAAAGAGAGGAGACTAACTATCCATTAGTAGAAATCCTCTCCCCACCCTGGGGATGGCAGTTAGAGAAAATTTGGTTCCACACTGACACCTGCTGACGATTTAAGTGCTCAGACAGGCTTCTTTCCAGGGCCCACTGACAGCTCTTCTTTATTACTGTCATCTTTGGGTTTTCAGATGGGCAACTTAGAAAGAGGCTTGCAGAGGAGAGAGAAAAGGATCTTCTAGCAGCTCCTCCTTAAAAAAGGCTTTTGACAAATATTTTAGTGTGAATAGACATTTTCTGGAGAGAAAAAATCGAGTAACAAGGCAGAAATAGGTCTTTTTTAAAAGTTATCCTTTAGAGAATGGGTGTCTTTGCCTCTTTTAGGGAAACTAAAGATATATCTTTTTTAAAAATTCAGTTATATTTTCAGTCCTAAATTCTCTTTCTTCTACCTCCCTCTTCCCAACCTATTGAGATAGCCAGAAAAAGAAAACCTGTTACAAATGTGTATTATCAAGCAAAACAAATAAGATATTATTTCTTGATTTAGGACGGGGTTTTTGAACTTGTTTTTTAAATATTTTGATAATTGTATTTTACTAATAAGTTTCCATTGTAACTTGACATATTTGATACCTTTAAAAACAATGTTCTGAGAAGGAATCTGTAGGGTCATCGATGACTGCTAAAGGAGGCTCCCTAATACAAACAAAGTTCATAGCCTCTGATTAATGGTGCTAAATAGGACACTCTGAATTCTTGTTTGTATAGTTTAGACTTTGTTGGGTAAAATCTGAAAATAGCAAGAACAACAGGAAGTGAGTTGCCCATGCAGGAATTTTTAAGGAAAGCCCCAGAAGGGCTGTTATAGGCGTGCTCCTAGGCCTAGCCTCTGATGAGAGCTGGAAGGAGAGAATGATAGGGCTATTGGCAAGCTAGGAAGAAGGAAGATGATAGAAAAACATTCCTGCTACTAGACGGTTTTATTGTCCAATCAGAAAGAAGAATCCATCTAGGGAAGAGCTGGTTCTGGCGCAAGTGAGACTTTCTTGTTTGTAATTTGTGGGAATCTGTTCTGGAAGGTCCTGGCAGCTGCATGATGGAGCACATACAGTATCAAGCTCTCCAGACCTGTTTTGTGACCTTGGCCAGGGATTTTAGTTTATTTCAAAATTTGAAAGAGTTGTACTGAATGCTAATTCAGTAAACTACATCAATAAGGAAAGTTCTTGATTTTTGGTAATTAGGTAGGATTCTTAAATTGGGAGGGAACCAAGCCTCTGAAAGATTAGCTGTGCTGTGGGTATCCATGAACTTGTTTTTTGTTCTTAATGTGATTTTCTTTCTGTAAAAAATACATTTTGCATTTTTATAATTATTGTAATTTAATTGGTTTCTTTTGTAATCTTTTGTATTTTGTACATTTAAAAGGTTATTCTAGGAAGAATCTGTAGCTTCATCAGGCTGCTAACAAAGTTGTGACACCGAAATAATTTTAAACCCTGAGTGTACATATTAACTGTTGGGGACTGAGTTTGCTTTCTTCAGACATAAGAAGAGGGAGTAGGGATGAGGAGGTTTGGAGAAATATTACGAACCTTCCCAGCTTCTCTCCTCTCTTCCTCCATATACCCCACACTCCCAAAAAAGGGAAGGAAAGAACATCGTGATAGAATAACAGGCTACAGAATTAACAAGTGACCAGTGTTAACTGCTCGTGGAGTTTAATGTTCCAAGGCATTATACCAAGGATGGGAATATTAAATGAGCTAGCTTAGCATGCTTCCCTTATTTCAGAGGCCAGAGTGAACTTGGCCAGGTATCCTTATCTCAAAAAATTGTTTGTGGTGATTGACCTTTTTTGGTTCCCCAAAGCTAATTGTGGTTTTTATACCCCTCTGCTATTCTGATCAATATGACAAAAGTTTATGAGATATGTCTCCGTATTCTGTAGAGTCACTAGGTGGTCTGCAGAGTCGATTTTCCTCTGGTTGGTCTTGGGCTCTGTTCTCCCTGTCAGGAGGGGTTTGTAGCTGTGACATATTGTTTTGAAAGTTGCCTACCTCTTGCCAATATTCATTGTGTGCATGGCTGTTTGCCTCTCTCCCTCTTTCTCTCTTTCCCACCTTTGCTCCCAGGGTTCTGGCTGGTGTGGACTATTATAATCATCCTGAGCTGCTGCTGCGTTTGCCACCACCGCCGGGCCAAGCATCGCCTGCAGGCACAGCAGCGGCAACATGAAATTAACTTGATTGCCTACCGGGAAGCCCATAACTACTCAGCGCTGCCATTTTATTTCAGTACGTACATCGAAAATCGATTTCACATCACCGCCTGGGGTCTCCAGGAGCCCAGCTCAGAGGATGTGGTGTCTGGGAACAAGGGGATTGTGGGGGGAGTGGGGAAAGACTCAATGCACAACAGCAGCAGGGGTCTGCAACAGGGAGGGGGGACTGCTCCTTCCCCACAGAGAGGAGCAAGTGCCTTGGACACAGCTCTCAGAAACCCCGGGGTTGATCTAAAGCTAACAGTGACTGGTACTGATGAGCAGTGGTTTCTCATTAGACCTTTATTTCTTTATCACATTTTGGGGGCTATTTTCATTGAGAAGGTGGTCATTTGAACTGGGGTTTGGGTAAACTGGAATCTAGAGCCCAAAGCTTTTTTGTCCAATTATCAGCCTGACCCTCAGCTCCAGCCCCAAGGATCTTCATGTCTCTCCCTGGCCCTGTTCCATGAGTAAATCAAGGTTCTGGACACAGTGAACTAGTTGGCCTCACAGCCTTTAGAACAAAGAAGTTTGGTGACTCTTTTCTAAGAGGATGCACCTATTTTAGTTAAGGCTTCCCATGTGGCAAATAAGAATGGCTAACCACATTGCTCCCAGCCCACCTTACAATGCTTTAGAAAAGAAACAAAAAATAATTGTTTGAATCTCAAGTTTTTGAAAAGCTCATCTAGTTCAGGCTCTTGCCCTTATCATCCTGGAAAGAAAACTCTTTTCCCCTACCATTTCTCTCAGCATCAGAGAGAAGGGAACAGTTTGAATTTCTGAGTCCTACGTCCTCTGTACCAGACATTTTCCCAGATCATAGGCTCCTGTTATATTTAGGAGCAGGGCAAAGAATAGAAAGGGAGTGGTCTGAGAGCCATATGTTGGGAGTTCCTACTCCAAGCCCCAGACTTAAAAGGAATCTTGGCTCAAAAAATCCTCACACCAGTGAGGATCACCTGACTGATAACCATGCCATCATGTGGAAATGGCTCCATTTAAATCAGCTGGTATTGTGCACTTGCTGAATGCACCCTTCTCTTTTGCCACTTATTCAGGATTTGGGGGCTGGATGGGGTCAAATGAAAGGACCAAGGGATTTCCTTTATTCTCATCTCAGCCCCCAGAGCTGTGTCAGGCAGTACCTTTAATACCTTGAAAAACCAAATCTCTTCCCAACCTTCATCCCCAGTTTTCTCCCTCTGTACCAGATTGCCCTTGGCTTTCTCCTCTCTCTCTCCCCTTTTCTCACCGTCTCCCTCTCACACACAAACACGAAAGCACTTGCACACTCACACACTGTCTCTCCCTCTCCCTGCCCCTCTCCCTCACCTCCCCATCCTTTTCTCTCTTTCCCCCTCACACATCCACCCACACCTCTGAACATTGTAGACATCACATTAGGGGTGGGAAATGGTGCACATGCTCTTTTCATGTTGAGCTCTGTCCTGGAACCATTGCCCATGCAGTAATTTCTCCTCCCTGCCTCCCCGTTTTAGGGTTTTTGCCAAACTATTTACTACCTCCTTATGAGGAAGTGGTGAACCGACCTCCAACCCCTCCCCCACCATACAGTGCCTTACAGCTACAGCAGCAGCAGCAGCAACAGCAGCAGCAGCAACAGCAGGTGGTCCCTGTCTGCAATAGCCCCTCAGGCCCCGACCCCATCAGGGGCCTTCAGGAGGCACAAACCAGCCCACTGTCCGTGCCTGGCAGCAGCAGGAATAGCATCAGATCAAGCACTGAGGACCCTGAGCCCTCCACACTGCTGGTGGACCAAGAGGCTACCAAAGCCCCAGGCATGGAGCCAGGCAGCTCTGGGGCTTGTCTGGGGGAACTGGGTGACCCAGGGTCTTTCCTAGATAAGGACTCAGAGTGTAAGGAGGAGTTGCTGAAAGATTACAGCTCTGAGAGCTTGGAGCACAGCAGCGCCTTTCCTGACAGCAAAGACAAGACACCTGGGAGGCACCGACGCTTCACTGGAGATTCTGGCATTGAGGTGTGCGTCTGCAACCGAGGCCACCATGAGGACGACCTCAAAGAACTCAACGGGCTCCTTGACGATGCCCTGGACAGCGCCCTGGACTTCTGTGATAGTTGCCAAGCAAGACCTCCTGGGGATGAGGAAGAGGGGCTCTACCACCTTTCTGAGGAGCAAGCCCGGGAGCACGGCCACCACCACTTGTCCCGCCAGCCAGCATGCATCTTGTTGAATACGATCAATGAGCAGGACTCCCCTAATTCCCAGAGCAACAGCTCTCCCAGCTAGAGCAGGCCAGCCTCCTTAGAAAAGCAACAGGGGAAAGGCAGGGGAGGGTGAGCCAAGAGGGGAATCTTTAATTGGTTGGTAAAGAAAGTGCTGCTGCTTTTTCTTCTGTCTGTACTTCTGCCCTTCCTTCCCAAGATGTAATTGGAGGTAGGATTGCCTCTCTCCTGCAGAAGCCTGGGTGTGGATGAAGGAAAAAGGTGTTGATTCCCTCACTGTATTCTTCGTTCCTCCATTTGCCCCTCCTCCTCCCTTCTGAGCTTTCTTTTTTAATCACATCTCACCTGTCTGCCCAAGGTGGTGTGCATTTAGAAAAATGTATCTGAGAGGCCAGGATGGAATCCTTCTCTGGTTTTTGGGATGGAGTGGGATCTGCTCTTCGATTTAGGTTTAGAGACTCATTACATCCCTGTTAGTAAATAGGCAACAGGGGTTCTACCACTGGGAAAATTAAAAAGAAAAAATCCTGGCCTGGGCCTCATGTTGACCCTAGGCCTGGATTCTCAGTATTTACAGAGCTGGAATTTGATCACTTCTTGTAAAAGTTGTGTTATTAGGGGAATAGAATGGGCCACCCAGTTGTCTGGGATATATGTGGGGTTTGTCTGATCAGACTTTCCTAAGTGAATGATCAGAGCTAGGAGCCTTCTTAGGGCAAAGCTACTTTCCCAAAAGGTTCTGGCTGTTCTCAAACTAGATTAGCTTGAAAGGGTTCTGCTAGTGTTCTTTCTTCAAAACAAAACCACATCCAAATTAAGTAAGCTCAATAATATGAATGTACCTGAGTGGGAAGCGTTTAATTAGGGGCAAGTGGAGGGGGAATGACTTTTCTGGTTCAGGCCTCAGAGGACTATGAGCACCTGAGCTAAGAGAAAAGCTCTTCAATCAGGGAGATTGGAAGGGTAGGAAGAAATTATTTTTGGATTACTGGAGAGTGTAGGAAAAGGGCTGCAAACTGTTACATGTAGGAGTACAGTGGCAGAGTGAAGGGGGATGCATCTGCTCTAGGAAGAGCAGAGTCTTGCCTTCATTATTAGTAAGCACCCTTACTAAAGTGATTAATATCCTTCCCTCCAACCTCACCTTTGCATCTTCTTCACTTTCCCCCAGCCTGTGGCCTTTGTGCCTTCATACTTAACCAGTATGCCGAAGAAACGGACAAAGCAGACTGAGTGGCGCCTGGGAATTGATCCCAGCTCCCCTCAGCCTGTTCCTTAGGCAGTATTTTTCCCTTGGATCCCAAGATCCAATTTTTTATATTGAACACTTGGAAGAAATAAATAACTGAATTGTTTGGGTTTATTTCCCCCCTCTTTCTTTATTAAATGGTGGTACTTTGCTAGCATCACCTATGTATGGCCAAGTGCCCAGCTCAGGTCTGAGTGGTTGGCTTCTCAAGGAGTAGGAGACCTACTGTCGTCTCAGATCATTATTATTGAAGTTTGGCATCAGGTAACTGAGAGTTTTCTTAAGAATAATCTGAGCAGATAAGGCAAACCAAAAGCTGAAATTAACATTCCCTGACTCAATTCTGTTCATATGAAGAAGGGTTTGCCTTTTTTCACCCCCTCTCTCAAATGGTGTTCAGATTATATCACTGACATTATGGGGAAAAAAGGGGGGGGGGAAGGCTATGGGGGTGAATGAACCCCCCTGACTGTATTTGATAAAAACCAAAATCCATCTTGAACAAGGTGAAAATCAAAATACACTGACTTTTTGAATAACCTGTGTGTCTGTCTCATTGTGTGTGAGCCACGGCTACCAAAAGCCCTGTGTTTCTGTGAATATACTTTGAAGCAGCCATTGTGCGCATCTTAACCAAAATGTTTGGAGCAAATTTTGGCTCTCCCAAGGGAACTTACTTTAAGCATTTACCTGTTTACTGAGCAAAAGCCCTAGGCAGTTCTTGTATGCCTGGGGGTGTTCAGCAGAGCCCTCATTGGCAGCCCACTGTTTTTGCCAGAGAAACTTTGCTGGATGTAGAGGTTTTACTCTACCCACGGTTGCAATTTGCACATCACTGCATTAAACCCTGGAGGTCTGTGTTTTGTTTCCAGTAAGTGGAATCCTGCTCTAGATGTGTCTGCATGACCATTGTTTGCCGAGCTCCTGTCACCTCCCTGTGCTCCCCCCTGCCACTCTTAGTCCTGGGCTCAAGAGCCCCAGGGTGTGGTGCTGATGACTACGAGGGACACAAAGCAGGCCATGAGTTGCAGCTGAAGTCGAGGTTGGATTGTCAGCACCAAGTGTGGCCTGGTTGTTGCCCAGATGTCTGCCTTTACCTGGAACTGCCAGAAGAGTTGGCAGAATCTCCGGTGTGGAGTGCCTGTCACCCTTGGATGAGACTTGATCACAGTTGAGCAAGTATATAGATGAAAGAGCCATGACAGGTCTTCGATTGCCTTTTCATCTTTTTTCCCCCAAAGCAACTCACTAAAATGTCTGAACAGCGAGCAAGTTTTACCAAAGTGAATCCTGTTTCAATCAAACAGGACATTGGGATGCACTGTGGTCTCCTTGGGTTTTCTCCTCAGGTTGGAGTAGGGAGCTAGATCCAGAGTTTACTGTTGACGTCTCTACCCCAGACGTAAGAAAAACAAAAATCAAATGGTGAAACTGGGCTTGATTAATCAGCAGTGACCAGATTATGGTCCAGGGTTCAGAGCCCTGTCCATCCTGAAGAGTGAGCTGGTTGATGATAGAGTGGGAGTTGGGATGGGAAGAGGGAAGGAGGTTGAACTTACTAACCTTACCTTCTTCCTCTTACCTCCCACGGGTAGAGGTCTTGGTTTTCCTAGTGAATGAGGACAATGGGTGTGAGTTGGGTTTGGTGCTACAGTTAGATTAGCCAAATGCTGACACATTCCTGTGTGTTTGCATGTGTACAAGTGTGTTTGGCGCATTGCCACTTGTTGGGTGTTGTGAATATGTGTATTTTAAGCAATAAGATTCAGCTGGTCAGACTTCTCTGGGCAGCCTTACTGACACTTTTCCTGTGATGTGATTGTTTTTGAAGACAGAGTGGCTCCTACCACTGTGAGATGCCCAAATAAAAACCAATCCAAGATCTGTTGCTCCTTTTTTTTTTTTTTTTTTTTTTTTTAAAGAGTTCTATAGATTTCAAGTTGTAAAAACATTTCCTGATCCCATACCTTGTAACCACATGGCCCAGGGGAAACTATTGTAGGGTGAAAGGTAAATTGTATGCTCTAATTGTGACTTTTTTCTTAAGGGATCTCTTTAAACATTCCACATAATGGTGTGTAGGAAACAGATATTTCTAATGTGTGCATTACTTTGCAAATTTGCACAAGCAGGTTAAAGCCAAAAACAAGTAGACATTTTGCTGGTCCTTTGCAAGCTTTTGAAACATGATATTATTTTTTAAAAAAGGAAATAAATGTTTGGATTATTAACTTGTTGGAAATTAACAAGCATTTAGTAAAACATCTTTTTGTCTGGGGCACTTCTCCATGTGAAAGAAAGGAAAAAAACCCAATCGTACTTTCAAGGATTATATATTTAAATAAGGAAAGGGCTTAATCCCAAAATTCAGCTCAATTAAGCATTCCCACTGTTTACTCATTCCTGTGAAAGGTACCCAGGGTCCTTACTCCTACTATTATCTTACAAAGCTTAGCAGTTGGGGAAGTAAAACATTTTAATGTCAAATAGTTAACTCAAGGCCATGATTGAATAGCAATCATAGGATTTAGAATTGGATGCATCCTTAGAAATTATTCCATTCCTCTCATTTTGCAGATGAGAATGAGAAAGGAAGTCAAACATCTTAAGTGGCAGAGTCTGTTTCCGAATCCTCTACCCTTTCCAGTGCACCAATGCAAAATGTGAAGTTTTTGAGGGGAGGATAAATATGTACAGAAAACCATGGAGAAAGGGGGACAGTATTTGAACTACATCCTGAAGGATGGGTAAGATTTGATTAGACCAAAAGGAGGAAAATGTTTCCTGCATGGACAACAGTGTGTATGCAAGTAGGAATTGAGCTGGCAGGAGTATTAGTCCTTGCAGCCATTAAGACTTCTTAAAAGTGAAATTCTGTCTTCCAACTCCCACTGGAAGCTATCTGGGGAATTTTGACATTGGTGCCAAGTGCTCAGAGCACTGGACCTATTATCAGGAAGACCCGAGTTCAGATCTCAGCACAGACATTAGTTCTGGACTCTACTTCAATTTCCTCATCTGTAAAATGGGGATAGTAATAGCACCTACCTCTCAGGGTTGTTGTGAGGATCAAGGAAGATAATGTATAAAGTGCTTTGCAAACCATAAAGCATTATCTAAACTAGCTATTTTCCTTTTTCATCTTTTTTTCCCCCCCTAAATAAAATCTTAAAGTCCATTCTCACGGTCTTCTAGTAAAGTAAGTAGAGACTTTGGGGCTGGGATAAGATTCTTAATTCTGTCCCTTACCAGCTATATACTGTTACTCTCTAAGTAACTACTGTGAGTAGACATATCAATTAGGGTGCCATATTGCATGAAAGTAATAACTTGGAGGACCTAAAATTTCCAGAAATAGGGTAACATGTATAGCCTTTTGCAAACTTTAAATCTCAGTATAAACAATGGTGTTTTTTTCCTCTTAACATTTCCTCCTCTACTTCCATTTTCAGCAGTGGGGAGGAGAGGGGATAGACTGAGGAATAAACCGAGTCAGCCAGAAATAATGATTTCTTGGGATCTAGTCTATCCTATTGCTGAAGATAAGACTAAGTTGTTTTTTTCCATTCTTGGTTCCTAGGGCCTAGAGCCATACTAGGAAAATGGAACAATTGGGGTGGGGAGTAAAGATGCCCAGTCTTTCTGAGAAAAGTAATAAGGTCTAGGTCAGTGTCTTTCCCCATACAAACACATCTTGTTGGGTCTCCTTTTTTCTTGCATTCCACAAATCAAGTAAACAAGTATTAAATGCTTGCTATGTGCCAGGCAAACACTGCTAAACACTGAGTTAAAAGAGAAAGTTCCCCCAAAAGTTCCCTTGCCTAAAGGAGGGGAAAGTAATGGAGAATACAACTAGTAAACAAAGTTTTTATCAAGGATTTTAGATAGCTCATCTCAGAGGGAAAGAACTGACACCAAAGGGAACTGATAAAATCTTACAGAAGGTAGAGTTTTAGCTGAGATGTAAGAGAAGCCAGGAGGTGGAGAAGAAGAGGGAGAGCTTTGGGCATTGGGAACAACTTCTGAAAATGCTTGGAGTCACTGCAGGGAGGAAGAGGGAACATCTTGGACAATGGATAGCACAGAGACCCTTGTCACCAAATCGTAGAGTACTTGAAGGTGATGGAAGTATAATACATCTGGAAAGAATGAAAGGGACCATTTTATGGAGTCTTAAAAAGAGACATTTAATCTTGAACTTAATGGGAAATCAGAGTTTATTGAATGAGTGGGAGAGGGAGGTTAATAATGAAAAAAATGCCTACTATGGGCAAAGTTCCCTGCAAATACTTACTTGCCTTTGAAAGGTTTATATTTTGCTGGGAGAATATGATATTTCCATAAATAAGTGCAAGATAATTTAAAGAGGAAGAGAATATCAATAAGGGGGCAGGAAATAAGGGGAGCAGAAAAGGGAATGCAGTCCAGGCATTGGGGACAATTATGCCAAGGATGAAGAAGATGAAATGCTCTGAGTTCAAAGAATTGTGACTTCGAAGAAGCATGACTGGCCTGCTTAACTTGCATGTGCTTAAAGGGGAATGATTTGAGTTCTATCTGGAAAGGAAAATATATGAAAGTAAGAGAGAAACCTTCCCCTCTCCCAGTATTTTAAAATGACATATACCTATGCTTTACAAAGACTTTTGACAGTGAGAAGACAAGGAGACCAATTAGAGATAGTTAATGTAAGGGTCTCTGAGGACCTGTATTAGCAAAGTGGCTTTGTGAATGGTGAGGAGAATGTAAAAAGAGGTCGAGATTTGTAGCAATGGAATAAAGAACCTCTTTTTTTTCTTCCCCAAGTCCTGATTGGAAAGAATTCTGAGATTCCCAAACTACAGCTTAGGATTCTTTATGTTTCTGCTTATATCTTGCCTCTTTCCCCCTCCTCCTCCATTCTTCTATTATTCCCTTTCTACTACAGCAGCATGAAATGGAAAGGACATGGGACTTGTGCCAGAAAACCTGGGCAAGTAGTTTCAGAAGCTCTTTCTTCAACTGTAAGTTGGAGATGAACATGCTTTGCAGGAGGGAAATGCTTTGCAGATATTATAGTTCTAGATGGGTATAAGTTAGTATGCTCTGTCATTACCACTGAACCATTAAATGAATCATTAAGGCTAGAGAAGTTACCATGGACCTGCACTATGACCCAAGATACCACGAAATTTATGGTGGGAAGGATGTAGCCTATAATCTGGGTTGGAAGCAGTGAGTTAATACCAACTCCCCTTCTAATCTCTATCTCCTCACCCAAAAGTTAAATCTGTGGAAACATCAGAAGTAAAGGCTATTTTTTGACTTTATATCTTCTGGTGATAATTTTTTTTCCCCCTTATTGATAAAACACAAAAAGTGTTTTTTGATTTGTGAGGGAAAATTTTAAATATCAAATTTCTCCCAGCCCACACAATTTTGCCTCCCCCCCCCTTTATAATCTTATGTTTCTCCACTGCAACATTAAAGCAGCCAAATCCTGCTGAAAAATAATACACAGCTCTCACTTATGTTGCAGTCATTGAGAAGCTATTCCCTATCTATCTCCCAGCTGTTGGTTAGCAGCAAGGGACTTTGAGCCTGGAGAAGGGTGCCCAGACATGGGAGCCCTGGGGACAAGTAGGCTGAGGTGTGTTCACTTGCCCATCCAGAATATTTCTCCCTCCCTGGCAACAGAGTCAAATAGGCTTATTCTTTTTTTTCTTTCCTTAAGGCAGTTGGGGTTAAGTGACTTGCCCAGGATCACATAGCTAGGAAGTCTGAGTTCATATTTGAACTCTGGTCCTCCTGACTTCAGAGCTGGTGCTGGCTTATTCTTTTGAAAAAGACATATTTGTTATTATATGACTGGATAGTTTAAAGAATCCCCATATAACATACTTCCAAGTATTTTCAGTATACATTATTTCCCTTAATTGTGGGGTACACAACTCTGGGAAGTGAAAGGACTTAACTTGATCACACAGCTTTTGTTTTGGTGGTAGATTCTGGGTTGAAGCCCCATTGGTCCGATTAATTGAGCTTGGACTCTTTTTGCTATCCTACCCTAATTTAGAGAGTCAAATGCCATCCCTGAAACATGGCATGATAATGCTGTTCTGTTTCTGAAGATGATGGTTCTGATCCACCGTTGGCTAGTCAGACCCCCATACAGGGATGCACACTGTATTATAGAAGGACTTCCCTAGCTCCTTGTGAATAGACACTTGGGTGAGATTAGTGATACAGTCTCCAATCAACGGGAGATGGGGGTGAAAAGATGAGAATCATCCTAAGAAGATGAGAATCATCCTAATTGTTAGTTGAGGTGCCTCAGCATCTCAAGCATTTCCTCAAAGAAAGGTGCATTCAGAAACTAAAATGCCTCTCCACAACGTATCTGATCTGCACCTGATGCTTTTGAAGACCTTTAGTGAAGGATCTAAATCAGCTTTCTTGAAAGAGGGTAGGTTCTGTTAAATAAACAAAACACCCTGTGAACTGTTTAAAACAGAAGAAATCCCAGGTCCAAAAAGGAAGAGCCAAAGGGTGATCATAGTTTACAAAGCTTATCAATTCATTTATTGCTTTTGAGTTGGAACAGTGAGACAGTGTTCTCATCTATTGGGAAGAGTGACATATTTATACTTTTCCAACAAGGAAGATCAGGGAATTGGGGAGAAAGGCGGAAACTGGAGAGGTCTTAGAAAAAAATAAGGTAAGGAGTGGGAAGGGGAGGAAGTCCAAGAAATGGGGAGTAAAGAATTCCAGGTGTCAGAGCTGTAGCCCTTTGATGCACAAATCAGAAGTCATACTTGGTGATAAGCTGTCCTGGCAGTTCAAGGTTTAAACACAATAAGATAAGGGCATGTCCCCCCAAACCACAAAGCAGATACACCTGAAAGCTCCTTAGCCAACAGGGGAAACCCTGACTATAAGGATGTCCCTTGAAACTCTCAGGATCCATTTCAAAGCTGGTATGCGCTTAATCAGTTGTTGGCTTTCTGTACATCCAGCTGGGTTTCCTCTCATTGCAAAGGATTGTTATGTCAACCCTATATTTTAGCTAATACAGCCAGTCCCCATACAGTTCCTCTTGGTAATCTAGATAATTGAGGACTCAAGCAAATCAAGATAGCCAGCATTTCCATTTTCACAATTCTAAACCCTGACACCAGCTGTTAGAAAGGAATGCTATTGTCTCCACTTAAAATTAATCCTGTAAACCATCAATAGCACAAATTCACTAATTCCAGCAAATACTTATTAAGAGCCTATTATGTGCATGACCCTATGCTAGAGCTGAGCTTGTGAAAAATTGGTCATTCTTGGACCAACTCTGGAGATACTAGGACAACTTTTGAGTACTTTTAAGGGGCCCCGACAGCAAACAGAGTGGGCCATCATCTGATGCAATTAAAAAATAATAATAATAATAGCTTTTTATTTTTCAAAATACATGTAAAGATAAGTTTTCAACATTTGGCCTTCAAAACTTTGTGTTTCAAATTTTTTTCCCTCCTTCCCTACCTCCCCTCTTCTAGACAGCAAGCAATCTAATATCTGTTAAACATGTACAATTCTTCTAAACAGATTTCCACATTTATCATGCTGCACAAGAAAAATCAGATCAAAAAGGGAAAAATGAAAAAGAAAAAACAGGCAAGCAAACAAGAAAAAAGAGGGAAATACTATGTTGTGATCCACATTCAGTCCCCACGGTCCTCTCTCTGGATGCAGATGGCTCTCTCCAAGACAAGTCTATTGAAATTGGCCTCAATCACCTTATTGTTAGAAAGAGCCAAATACATCTAATGCAATTATTAAGAACGCTCCAAGTCAGTTAACTGAAGTTTATTAAGTGCCAGGCGCTGAAAGTTCAAAAAAGGCAAAAGACCAGTCTTTGTTCTCAAAGATCGCTTAGTCTATAATATGGAAGACAGCATTTAAACTACTATAAAACAAATATCTGAATTCAGATCTGGCCTCAGACATTAGTTGTGTGATTCTGGGCGAGTCACTTAATCCTGTTTGCCTCAGTTTGCTCATCTGTAAAATGAGCTGGAGAAGGCAGTGGCAAACCATCTCAGTATCTTTGTTAAGAAAACCCCAAGTGGGGTCACCAAAGGCTCCGACATGCCTGAAAAAAAATGTTGATGCAATCTCAGAAGGAAGGCACTAAGATAGAATTCTGTTTCCTTTTCTGCCTCCATGCTAGCTGGTTTTCTGTCACATTTTGGAAGTGAGAGAACAGCTAAACCTGCTTATCAGCTTCCTCCAGCAAAGGTCTAAGCCCAGCCCAGTCCCTGTGGCAAAGAGAAAGGGAGGAGGAGAGAGAATGTTGTCTTGTGGACTAGTTTTTCAAGACTACTAATGAGAGAGATGTCCAATTGCTTCAAGGCTAGTTTTAAAGGGCTTTACTCCCCTCTCACCTAACGAAAGCAGGTGGGGGTCAAGGTATGGAGTCTTCAGGTTTTGGGCCATCTCCATTGGATGCATAGTCTGGAAATAGTGTTAACTGGCATTTATTTAGTGCTTTGGGAAACAGCACAGGAGCTAGGTTTGAAGGAATAAGGATTATGGAGCAGGTGGGCTTAGAATGTTTCAGCCTGCTGGATGAAAGAGAAACAGCAAGCAATGCTGTTTGGTTTAAAGTTGATAGGACTTGGAGGGAGAGTCGGTCAACAATGAGCATTTCTTAAGCACTAAGTGTTAACTGGAATTAGTGAATTTTTACACAGCAGGTATCAGAGTTTAGAACCCACCTTCTTTCAAGAATGCAGATTTAGGTTTAATGAAATTATTTTTAAAAGCTTCCAAACAGTTTTAAGTAAAAAGAGCTGGCTCTGGATGGAAAGATTCCTTCACTAAAGGTCTTCAAACAATACCTGTACAGGTTTATTGCAGAAAAGCTTTCTTGTTCAGAGGATTAGATGGCTTCTGGAAGGCTGAGAATATGTAGCATTTACAGAGAAGCCGATTTTAGCTCAATATAATGGGAATCATACAACCAATAAGTGTCAGGAGCAGTAACTGAAATGAGTATTCCCGACCCCTGGAGCAGGACACTATCTATTGAGCCTCCAGAATTCTGGTCTCAGTCCTCTGAGCTGTTCCAGCTTGCCTTGATGTCTATTCAAGAGCCAATTCTGTAATCACTTTGAAACAAACCTCTGATTTCTGTACTGCCATGACTGGCTCCCAGCAGGAGTACTGGGATCAGATAAAGCGAGAAATTAACCTCCCCTCTCCCAACCACAGCTGCTTAATTCCCAAGGGAAGTCCAAGCTTCTGTTCTCTCCCCTTCTACCTCCCATGGCCTCTGAATGAAGGAGGCTGGAGACTGAGGAATTGTTATCAGTCATTTCAGTGCTCACTGTGACCCCACTTTGGATTTTCCCTGGCAAAGATACTGGAGTGGTTTGCCATTTTCTTCTCCAGTTCATTTTATAGATGAGGAAGCTGAGGCAAACAGGGTTAAGTGACTTGCCCAGAGTCACACAGCTAGTGTCAGAGGCCACATGAAGAAGGAGGGCTCATATCCCCAAGCTGAGGGGCAGGCTGTGCTCATGGCCTTCAGGGTCAGTTCTAGTGCCTTGGCTTTGGTCTGCTAGCAGATAATACCAGGTAATTCAGATTCTCTTATTAAGCAAGGGAACTAACCATGCTAACAGAGACTTTTATCTTCATTGTCCCCTTCACCCCTGGGACTCTTAGGGATGGCTTGGGAGACTAGGGCTGGGGTAACAAAGACTCCAGGCAGTAAAGACTAGAGTGTAATATAGGGGTGGTGACAGGAAAAGCCTCCTTTCTGAAAGTGACCACTGGAGCTGAATCTTGAAGGAAGCCAGGGATTCCAAAAGGCAGAAGTGAGGAAAGAGAACATTCCGAGCAGGGGGCACAGCCAGAGCAAAGGCTTGGAACTGGGACACGGGCGTCAGGAATGAAGGACAGCAAACAGGCCTGGACCCCAGAGTGCCAGGAGATGAGTAATGTGTAAGAAAATCAACAATTTTCTCCTTTCTTCAAGCTTTCTTCACCCAGGCCCCATACAGGCTGATCGCAATGTCTGGGGTCTCACAGCAATCAATTTAACTACAGACATTTGTGCTCTGGCTGCTTCTCTATAATAGCCACATGGCTTTTTCCAAAACAGATGGCTTCTAAAGTCCCTTTCAACTCAAAATGTTATTTAATAGGAGTTGTTATAATACCTAAATTACTCTCTGTATACCTCCCTCTGTGCTCTCTCAGGAAGTCTTCCTACAAAACAATTCTTTAAAAGAAAAGTGCTTTTAAAAAAAAGCAAAATTGATCTAGAAATCTCCAAACTCTCAGTAGGCACAGTGAAAGCCATGATCATTGGCAGGGTCTGCTTTGGTTCACTAAGCAATGAACCCAATGGAGGGGCCTTTTCCAGGTGATCTACCTGAGGGTTACAAGCTTCCCTGAGAGGAATTCACTTGAGCAAGACAGTTGTTTGGATATCCTGGGATTCCTTGAAGGAAATTGGGTTCTTGGGAATATGACCCATTTCATATCCCAGAGGTTTCCCAAATAAGACACATATGAAGGCTTCCCTTGTCATAACTAAATGGAAGATGAATGGAGAGCAGCTGCTCCATGCTGTTTGTATTTAGTTTGAATTGATAAGTGTTCATTAATCAGATTTGCTTTATAGGCTGAGCGGGATAAAGAAAACCGAGCTGGTGAATTAGTGTGTCACTGATTGGTACAAGATGGCTAAATCCATAAACACTCATGGATGGAACTATTGTCCAGCATTCTAGTGTTACAGGGATAAAAGTCAAGCCATCTGTGAAACACTGGAGGACTTTTACTGTCAGGGAAAGGGGAGTGAATAGGAAATCTCTACAGCTTGTCAAAACAGCCAGAGAAGGAGAACAGAACTTTTGAGTTGGAAGATGCTTTAAAGATGGCTTTTCCTCCTTCCTTCTCTACACAAGGAAACTGAGGCCCAAAGTAGGAAGTCCACCACTTGTTAATGATATCCTCAAACCCCAGGCAAAAGTGGTACTAAAAAAGTGAGATCAGAAGGCCCAGGGAATGGAAGGCAGTAGTAGAGACAACCCTTTGAAGGTGGTAAAAACCTCATGGGATCCTGATAATATTTGTAGAATGCCCAAACCTGGAAGCGCTGTCTGAGTGGGATCAGGAGGCTCAGACAGCTGGAGCAGAAGCCTCCAGCCCGTAATGGACTCCAGACCAGGGATGAGAAAGAAAGGAAGTGATTGTGGCTGGTGTGGCAAAGTCTAGTCACGGGTATGCTGGCAAAGGTTTATAAGCTGGCTCTCCCCAGAGTTCCACATGCTTCTAAATTTAACATACATTATTACCACTTTTCCCCATCTTTTCCTGAAGCTTAGACTACCAACAAAACAGTAAATCAAGACCTGATTTGTAGCATTTGCTGATTTCTGAGGAATAAATGTTTACACTTTAAACTTAACAAGTACCTCTGGAGAGCCGGTTCCATTGGCTCCAGCCTACCTTTGGACTGCCAATATTAAGAATGATTGTAACTGCAAAATATGTTTAAGATAACTAATAGCCCAGAGTCTAATGGGACCACCAGGCCATAGTTCTCCCTACCCCTCACATCTCCTGCATAAGGTGTCTGCAGATTGCCCCTCTCTCTCATCCTGCCAGTGCAGGTCCATGTTCACAAGGAACTTAGGAAACTAAGGCACTATGTGGAAAGTTTAATGTAGACCCTCTCCACTACGAGGATGGTGTTTGACCCCTTCCCAGTCACTGGTGGATCAGGAGCATCATCTTTGGAAGCAGAGAACAGCATAGGTTGTGTCTTTTCAGGGTGGGCATGTACCTCTCCAAGGCAGGGTGAAAAGAACACAATCTTGGGAATCAATTCGTGTCCTATAAGGTAGGTTGGAAGAAGACTAAGTAAGGAAAGGGTCCATTGGCTCTTAGTTGGATGATCCATCCTGAAACTAATGGGATACTTCCATGATTAGCAGGTGTTGGGACTGTATAGAGAGTCTCTGATTACTGGATACCATACATGGGGTAGAGTGTGCAGAATGAGACTAGGGGCTCCAGGAGGCAAGTTGGCTTTGGGGAGTACCTGTGAGTGAGTGAGTGTGTGTGTGTGTGTGTGTGTGTGTGTGTGTGTGTGTGTGTGTAGGGGGTGAGGGAGCTTCTAAATTGATGAGATTCCCATTTCCTTTGGTTGTTTCAAAACAGAGCAGCTGATGTCAGCTCTGACCCTTCCCACATAAAAGGGAACATTTTATCCAGCTTGACCTATCTACTGGTCATCACACATGTGCAAAAAGCTTTATTATTTCAGATTCTGAGGACATTTGAAATGCTTCATTCTGCCCCTCCCTTGCCTTCCAACTCACCACCCCCTCATAAATCTTTTACCCTTCCAGACAAAGAACCTGGTGGGTGGGGCAGCTGACTCTGGAGCTGATTGAGGAGTCAGTCTGGAGGATGGATTGATTCAAGGGGCCATGGTTTGGTCCCTTCCCAGCTGCTCAAATAATGAGCAAGTTGGAGAGATGGCCATGCTGTCTCTTTCAGCACCTTCCAGCAGCTAAGATCCTGAAAGTGCCTGAGAGGAGTTTTTCTTAGGTAGATTCCCAGTGGTAATATCAGTAGTGCTGAACCAGTTGTGTTTGCCCAGATCAGAACCTCATGTTAACTTGTTAAGTTGGTCCCCCATCATTTTGTTTATGATTGTTCCTCAGCTAAAATGGAGGAGAATTTAACTATTCTCTAAGCACTGAGCTGAGCCTCCCTCCAGGACTTCCGCAACTTGAACTTTAACTTGAAGGGAATAATCTGATATACCACCCCAAATTTCCCCTCTAAGGAGGGTAGTTCTCCATCGTCAGGTGCTTCCAGGTCAAATCTTTGGAGAATCCAAGACAGAAAGAGAAACAACTCTGCCCGAGCCAAGAACTCCCCAATACAGACTCGAGGTCCACATCCAAAGGGAAAGTAGCTGGCAGTTGGCATGATGAGCTGCTCCTTATTCTTGTCCAGGAATCGTTCTGTGGAACAATCAGTGAGTGGGTCAGCAAGAGGAAACAATTTCCCTCTGGAAATAAAACATGCCAGATGCCTTAAAAGCAGACTACATTTGAGGAATTCCTGGTTTAAAGAGGGAAATATAATCCTTGGATAGTCCTTGGACTAGGGAAATGACAGTCTCAACCTCAAGGAAGAGGAATAAGGAAAAAGAGGTGGCTTCTTACCTCCCAGAAATTTGGGTTTGATGTCCTAGGAGTTCAAGAAGCCCCTTGTATGGGGACCTTTGCTCTTAGCACAGTGTCTAGCATACAGAAGATTCTTGTTTTTAATTTTAATTTATTTTTTATTGAAGTTTTTTTATTTTGAAAACATATGTAAGGATAATTTTTCTATATTGACCCTTGAAAAACCTTGTGTTCCAATTTTCCCCCCTTTTCCCCGAGCCCCCTCCCCTAGATGGCATGTAATGTATGTTAAACATGGTAAAAATATGTGTTAAATTCAGTATAGGTATACCTATTTCTACAATTATCTTGCTGCACAAGAAAAATCAGATCAAAGAGAAAAAATGAGAAAGAAAAGAAAATTCAAGCAAACCACAACAAAAAGAGTGAAAAGGCTAGGTTGTGGTCTACCCTCAGTTCCCATACTCCTCTCTCTGGGTATAGATGACTCTCATCATCACAAGATAATTGGAACTGGCCTGAATTATCTCTTTGTTGAGAAGAACCACATCCGTCAGAATTGATCATTTTGTAATTTTGTTGTTGCCGTGTATAATGATCTCATACAGAAGATATTTTCCCCCCTGAGGCGATTGGGGTTAAGTGACTTGCCCAGGGTCACACAGCTGGGAAGTGTTAAGTGTCAGATTTGAATTCAGGTCCTCCACACAGAAGATTCTTAATAAATTACTCGATAATTAACTTGACTTACTCACCTGGCTTAAACTTTTCTGGCTCATCCCATTCTGTAGGGTCATGGTGGATGGACCACAGATTGATGTAGATCCTGGTGCCTTTAGGGATGGTATATTCTCCAATGCTTTGAAGAGAAGATATATCTTTCCATGTGATACTGTCCCTTCTTTTTTCCCTTCTTTCCCATGCTTAGAGCTTTCTGCATACTGTGAATGTCTATTTTTAAACTAAAACTGACCTTTCCAATATCACTAATGACTTTCTAATAACCAAACAGCCAAATTTAGTGTTCCCTTTGGTGAAGCCTCCCCCTTCTCAATCTCTCTGCAACACTGGACACTGCCAACCCTAACTTCTTTCTTAATGCCTAGTCTTCCCTTAGCTTCTATGACTGTATGCCTATGATTTTCACCTACTTCTGACAGCTTCCTCTCTATTTTCTTTCATTTCTCTTCAATAACCATCATTTTTTAAATGTAGGTATCCCATCAGCCTCTGTCTTAGACTCTCCTTTTCTCTCTATAGTTATTTTTTCCAACCTTGTAACTTTCTCCATCACCATTTTGATATATCACAGGTTGGTGTAAGAAATTAAATGAATACTAAATAGATATCTACTTAAATAAATATATATCTTAATTTTAAAACAAAATTAAATGGGAACTTTTGAGGAATTTTACAGAAGCCACAGAAGGTAAGGCCAGAAGACCACACAGAAAAAGTTTAGAAATTCAGAAATGCATAAAATATATATAGCATTGTATAGTATCAACCCAAATTTACAACAAGGTATTGTAAACACCTCATACAAGAAAAAGAAAAAAATGCAGACTTCTTCTTTAGTATGGAGGATCAAAAATATTTACTCAGATTTTTCAGATCACAGGATGCCACAACCATACTCCTGAGATATGGAAGGGAAAATCCTATTTTGTTCTTTAGTGAATTCATCTGCTCTCAGTTTCAATTATCAATTACATTGATGATCCCCAGATCCATAGCTCTAGCTCCAATCTCTTTTCCCAATTCATACCTACTTTCCCATCTGCCTCCTGGACATCTCCACTCTTAGCTTGAATCCCTTTTCTGTACTACAGAATGACCCATCCAGATCCCCTATTATATCCTTCTTCTTCCTTCTTTTCCTCCTCTCCCCCTCCTACTTCTACTACTAATCCTATTATTGCTATACACCCCTATTAGTTAAAAAAAAGTTGCATGGTGATGATGGGAGATTTTCCCAGTGGCCCCTTTGAGGCTATTGTGGTTAGATGTTAAATTAACTGCTCTCAAGGGCTGATTGGCCAGCTCAGAAGAGGGGAGATTGGAAGCTTGCACAACTGAGAGCAGAGGACTGATATGAGTGAAGGGTAGTTTTGGTTGTTTTGGAGACGAGACTTAGGACTGACTGTCTTGGGCTGGGTGGAATATAACCCATTTTCCCTCTCTCAACTTGGCTGATCCCTTAGGGTCAAGCTATACCTCCTTTGAGGGCATGTCACATCTCTTACTTTGGAGATCATTGACCTGGAAAATAACATCCATACTCTTCAGTGGTATTCAAATACAGCATGGGTTGTGTCTTTTCAGGGTGGGCCATGATCTGCCCTGAGCCCACTTTTCAGCCTTATCCCACCAGATTACTTTTCGCTTATCCTTTGGTTTCTTTCAGTTCTTTGAGAAATCATTTTGTCTTTTTCTACCTTCATATATTTCTCACAGTTTTCTTATGTTTACAATACACTCCAACCTCACCTGCCTTTTGCAATAATCCTTCCCATCTTTCAAGGCCCAACTCAATTACCATTTCTTCCATGAAGCCTTCCTTGCTCTGTACAACCAGAAGTGATCTCCTCCCACTGAGCTGTCTTAATAGTATTAAGTCTATATTTCTCCTATACACTTATCACAATCTGAATGGTATCACAGTCAAATGTGTCCCTTGCCTTATCTCCCTTATTAAATCATAGACTTATTTCTTATCTGTCCTCGTACTCCTTCTCAGAACTTAGCACAAGGTTCTGAACCTGGTATACCTAATAGATACTTGGTGAATTCATTTGGAGGAGTGGCTTAATCCCTTTCTTCCCTGGGACTTGTTTCTCCCTTTTCCTTTATCTTTTCTTTGACTTCCCAGTGGTAATATCAGTAATGAGTTGATTGATTGGTGGGTGATTAGGAGTATTGGTGGTATGTATTTCAGTAAGTGGATAAGGGAATTGGACATACCTGCTGTCAGAACATGCCATGTGAGGGATAAGCAAGGGAGCCACTGGCCGTATGCGGAGTATTTCACGTATTGTGCACTCCAGGTAGAGAAGTTGATTCCTGTCACTGAGTACAGGTGTTCGGTTAAAGCCAATTTTCTGGTCAATTTCCTTCTGGATCTTCTCCTTTACCTGGGAACCATATGGAGGTTTATATATGATGGGACTTTTAAGCTTGGGAAGCTGAATCTTGAGGTGGATGCTGTACCCTTATGATATGGGTGGAATGGGGTCAATGGAATGTTTGCCCATGGATTATAAACCTTCAAGTTCCAGGGCAAACAGCAGGGACATGAGTACTTGGGCATAGGTCCTAGGGGGCATATCTCTCTGGGATCTCTGGTCAGTGTTTGGAGAGGGATTAGGGGGCAGGGAGTTGTTGCGTAGATGTTTGCTCACACAGTTGGGTCCAGGTGGGATAACACAAGCAGCCCTAGTGCTGGAGTCATTGATCACTGGCCAGAGCCACTGCATACTGTGGACATGTCAGGAGAGGTGGAGGTAGGCAGCAGATTTTCCTGGACTCTTTCTGGGGGCCCTGGTCTGAGCACTAAGGAATGCTGAATGATAGTCTCACCTGAGGATAGTGCAGCAGGTAGGCAATGCACCACTTGACAACACTACTGGTAGTCTCCACACCAGCTCCAAAAATGTCACCCACCGTCATCAGGATGTGCTCATCTGTGATCTCTGGCTCCTGGGTCACTTGGCCATTGTGGTTCACCTTGGCTTTCAGTAGCGTATCCAGGAGGTTGTTGACAGAATCTATGTTGAATTTCTCCTGAGATGATGGGAGTGGGAAATGGATATACCTTCTGCAGAACCCTGAACCCCTTTCCCTCTCCCTATTTTTCTCCTCTTAGCTCCCACCCCACCCCAAAACCCAGCTGGGAGAACCTGTGTCCAGGAGCAGGAACACAGCCAAGGTATTCTGGCATTGTCTTCAATAGATACAGAGAATGGGGGTTCTTAACAACAGCTTCCCCCCTTCTTCCAACCCCTCCAAGCTTGCACTGTTCTGTCATGTACCTTTTGAATTTTAAGTTTTTTCTCCAGTAGCTTATTCCGTATCATGACGCTCTCCTTCAACAGTGTCAGTTCTTTGTTGGGGAACAGCTAGAAAGGTGGGAGGGATAGAAGGGTTGGTCTTTAAGGCAGACCCTCTCTCCGCTCCCACTCTCATCTCCCCCACTTCACTTCACACCCTGCCCCCCAGACTGGGCCCTCTGTCCCTGATACTCTATCTCTCCAGGGAATCTCACCCTCTGGATTCCCTCTTTATTGGACACTTCCATAACCCCTGAGGACCCACTGGGTGGGAAGAGGCCTGGTAGCCCCTTGCCATGTCTAGCTAATGGCGAGTGTGTGGATTTTTTTTTAGAATCTGTTCTGTGTAAATCCTTGTCTTTGGCAACAATTGGGGGAGAAGCAGAAGAAGTCAGTAGTCCCTGCTGCGGGGGGGCTCATGGTTCAGTTAGGCAAAGAATAGGCAAGCAACGAAAGGGTACAAAGCAGTCCCTAATTCAGGGCTGGGCTCCAAGCGGAAGAACGGCATCATTTCCCAGGAAGCAGGGACCCGCGTAGACTTCACTCATAGCTTTGTTGAGGAGGCGGCTCACGTCCGTCCTTTGCCAAAGCGCTGGGAAAGATGGCGATGAGGGGCTGGGCGCCTTGGCCACAGTGTTCCCAGGGGACGGGCGGGGGCGAGGCAGACCCCAGGGCTCTCACCTGAGCCCAGGGAAAGATGTCCACCAGGCTGTCCTGGGCCAGATTTTTGATGATGGTGTCGCTGAAGTTCATCATGATCTCGATGTCTTTGTCGTCCTGCTTCCAGGAGGTGCTGAAGCAAAACTGGCAGATGACATTGGCGGAAGCCAGGAAAAAGTCCACAGCCGGGTCCATGGTCTGGCCTTGCGAGGCGGCCAGGGACTTACAGAGCGAAGTGGCCTCTTGGCAGACTGGGGAGACGAGGAAAGGCAAGGCCGCTGAGGGCAGACCGAGGGGCCCCCGACGACCTCGCACCCGCCCGTCAGTTTGGGGACGGCCACTAGGTGGCGGCAGCAGCCTGGGAGCATTTCTTCACCCCCTCCGGGGGCTCGGGGCCCCGGCCCCTCCCTCCCGATGAGCAGCCCCCAGGTCCCGGCACTCACTGATCTTCTCAAAGCTCTGGGAGCGATCCTTAAACAAGGAGAAGGTGGACTGCACCAGCTTTCGGTACATCCGCCACTGGGGGCCGTACTGGCTGAAGGCGATGCCCTTGCCCGAGCCGCTCAGGATGTCTGTGGTTACCTAGGGATGTAGGGGCGCCACACTCTACTCCCTTCCCCAGGGGAGATTGCCATCCAGCGCCCAGGGCGCCACGTCACCTTCCCCAGGTGTACCGACTCTAGCTTCCCAGTCTCTCCTCTGTGCTCCCTTCTCTCCTCAGCCCTTCCAGGCCCGCGCTGTTCTGGGCCGCGGCCCCTACCTGAGACTCTCCAAACGCTCTACTCGGCTTCTTCAATCGTCCCCCCTCGGACCCTGCTCTACTTAGCTGATAAACTCATCTTCGGAACGAGCGGGGCTGAGCGGGTCACCCCTCCCCTCCTTACCTCCAGGGACAGAGAGAAACTCTGTTTGTCGTTCAAGGCCCTTCGTAACGTGGCAATCTTCTTATATTTCTTATTACATCGTATTTTCCCTCCCTTCACACGCCCACCCACACAGTCTGAGATCCAGGGAGCCTGGCTTTCTTGCTCTTCCTCCAGTAAGACAATCTGTCTCCAGACTGGCCGTAGTCACTGGCTGTCTTCTATGCCTGGAATGCACCTGATTTTTGTCTCCTTATCCTTCCTGGCTTTCTTCAATTCCCACTAAAATCTCTCTCTGTCTCTGTCTCTCTCTCTGTCTCTCTCTCTCTCTCTCTCTCTCTCTCTGTCTCTCTCTCTCTCTCTCTCTCTCTCTCTCTCTCTCTCTCTCTGTCTCTCTGTCTCTCTCAATCTCTCTCTCTCTGTCTCTCTTTCTCTCTCTTTCTCCCCTTCTCTCTCTGTTTCTCTCTGTGTCTGTCTCTGTCTGTCTCTCGCTCTTTCTCTGTCTCTCTCCCTTTCTCTCTCTTTCTCTCTCCTTCTTTCTCTCTCTCCTTCTCTCTCTCTCTCTCTCTCTCTCTCTCTTTCTCTCTCTCTGTCTCTCTCATTCTCTTTCTCTCTGTCTCTCTTTCTTTCTCTCTTTCTCCCCTTCTCTCTCTGTTTCTCTCTCTGTCTGTCTCTCTGTGTCTGTCTCTGTCTGTCTCTCTTGCTCCCTTTCTGTCTCTCTCCCTTTCTCTCTCTTTCTCTCTCCTTCTTTCTCTCTCTCTCTCTCTCTCTCTGTCTCTCTCTTTCTCTTTCTCCCCCTTTCTCTCTCTGTTTCTCTGTGTCTGTCTCTCTGTGTCTGTCTCTGTCTGTCTGTCTGTCTCTCTCTCTCTCTCGCTCTTTCTCTGTCTCTCTTCCTTTCTCTCTCTCTGTCTCTCTCTCTCTCTCTCTCTCTCTCTCTCTCTCACCTCTCTCTCTTTCCTCTCTCTCTCTCTGTCTCTCTGTCTCTGTCGCTGTCTCTCTGTCTCTGTCCCTCTCTATCTCCCTGTCTCTCTGTCTCGCTCGTTCTTTGTATGCTCTTCTGAAAATGGGCAGGCTGTAGGATTTCTCAGTCTGGGCCCAAAGAACCAGAGAAGAAGGAGTTTTCCAACATAACTTGGGTCACAGCTTCTATGGGAAAAGGAACTGATGCACACAGGGTAAAGTGACTTGTCCTGAATCACAAGCTACTAAGTATCTTCCAGAAATTTGAATTCGCCAAGCTAAATCTTCCTGACTCCAGACCCTGTGTTCTGTGGTGCTGTCTGTATCTTCAGAGATCTGGTACAGACCTTAGAGATGATGTAGCACTATCCCATGATTCTACGTATGAGAAAACTGAGGCTCATCAAGAGGCAATTACTTGCTAGAGGACACACAAGTAATTAATTGTACAGCTTAGTAGCAGAGCTAGGATTCTGTCAGGAATTCTGCCTCCCAAATTCATCGCTCGATTCTCAATGCTTGAGGGGGACACTTTTTTTGGGAAGATATCTGCTCTTGAAACTGTTGGTATCCCCAGGAAGGGAAAGGGTTGAGAGGAGGGTATCCACATACCCTTTCTCCCCTCTTTCCTAATTCATTTCTGCCTCCCTATCTTCAATTCCTCCTCTCTTTGCTATTGTCTAGCTTTGATGGATGCTAATCTCCATGGACAAACTCTGGAAGGAGTTTCTACTGGGGCCCTCCAAAGCTGAGATAGGGGAGAGAAAGCTGAGCATGGCCAGAGCTGGAAACTAGAGAGAAAGGGAAATTGTCATCTGGAAAAGACTGAGAAAAACTCTGAGGAAGAAAAGAGAATGTGTCAATCTTCCTGCTCAGATACTAGTTACCCCCAATTTGCAGACAAGGAAGTTGAAGCCCAGAAGGTCCTGTAATTTGGCTGATATTATTCCTTGAGTCACAGACTGAAGGAGAACTAGCAACTCGCTCTGTCATGCTACTTCTCTCCCAAGTCCAGAAAAAGGGATGTGTATCCCCTCTTGCCACACTGCAGCTCCTACCTCCCTGATCCAACCTGTTCATGGCTCTCCTCAGGGACCCTCCCCATGGGTTACTGGCAGTCATCACAATACTTACCATTCGGGGGCGGCTGGCAAAATCCTTGCCCTTCTTGAGAAGCACTTCCTTGGCCAGTGAGAACTGGTTCACTACCACAGCGTACGAAGGCCCCATCCAAAAGGCATAGATGTGGCCGTACTTTTCCTTAAGCTTGGTGAATAAGATGTGTGCTTGGTCAGAGGAGTTCAGATAGGGAAGGCTGCCCAGGATGGGCAGATAGGGCAGACAAGTGGGATATTTCTTGCCCAGAGTCCCCAGCTTTTGCCACAAATAGTATAGCAGGGTCAGCAGGGAGGCGATGAGGAACCACCACATCCTGATTTGGGATGGCTAGAGAGAAAGGGCGTGGGAGGTCGGAGCCAGGCTGGATGGATATCGGCAGCAGAGGGAAGCACGCTGGGGCTCCGCAGTCCTCAGGCTGGCTTTTTAAAGTTGGCCCCCCTCATCACCTTGACTTTTGGGATGTTTATCACACGTTCGATGAAGGTTTCCCTGGAACTGGGCCAGGCTTGGGTCCTCTCCCTCGATGCAGTAAGAGGAGGAGGGAGGGTGGAGGATTTCCCTAACAGGGGTCAGGGTCCTGTAATCTGTTTGAATTCCCAGTTGGGGGTGCCAGTTGGCCTTGTACAGTTCTCGGGCCCCTGTAGTGAAATCATATGCAATCTGGTTTGGGGAATTTTCTTTTTTTTGAGGATGTAAATCAGATCTGAATTAACTGTGGCAGTTCTCACTAAAAGCTTCCCCTGAAAGAACTGCTTTGTCCAATAATCCTTAAATCAACTAGTAGGTATATTTAACAGTGTTACATATAACTATATATATGCACATAAACTATATATATATATGCATATACACATACACACACTATATACACACAGAATATACATATATATTGATGCTGAGTATGCTCAGATCTGAGATTCTATGAAAATGTGTGTCTCCTATCCTCAAAAAGTTTATAGTTTGTTTAGGGGAACAAGTCCCCCCTTCTCTCCCCCCCCAAAACCAGAATGATTAATTATGTGGTTAATATCAACAGCTCTGGGGAAGAAGAAATCTTCTGGAGGAGGCTTCAGCAAGATAAATAAATAGATAGATAGAATTTAAGGCAGGGGTTCTTGACCTGGGGTCTATGAACTTGATTTTTAAAATATTTTGATACTATTTCAATATAACTGGTTTCCTTTATAATCCGAATGTTCTATTTACTTCCCTAGTGTCTTTCTTATTTATTTTTTGGTTACATTTATTGAGTTCTTAGAGGGGACAGTTGAAGTTCCCAATTAATATAGTTTTACTGTCTGTTTTTTCTTATAACTCATTTAACTTCTTTCTTTGTTTTTGAGAGGCAATTGGGCTTAAGTCCTCAGGGTCACACAGCTAATAAGTGTTAAATCTCTAAGGTCAGATTTGAACTCAGGTCCTCCTGATTCAGAGACTGGTCTTCTATCCACTGGGCCACCTAGCTGCCCCACTTACTTAACTTCTTTAAGAATTTGGATGCTATACCATTTGGTACATATGTGTTTAGATTGTTTTATTGTTGATGATACCTCTCAGCAAGATATAGTTTCTTTCCTTTTTAATTTATTTTTATTTTTTCATTTTATTATTATTACTTTTGTATGTGTGAGTCAATTGAAGTTAAGTGACTCACCCACGATCATACAGCTAGTGTTAACTGTTTGAGGCTGGATTTGAACTCAGGGCCAGTGATGTATTCACTGCATCATCTAGTTGCTCTCCTTCCTTATCTTTTTAAAGTAGATTATTTTGCTTTTGCTTTCTCTGAGATCAGGACAGCTATCCCTGCTTTTCTTTTCTTTTTAAGCATATGTTTTATTTAAAAAAAAAACAACAAATTTCCAAATTAGTCATGTTGTAAAAGAAAAATCAGAAAAAATATAAAAACCACACAAAAAAGCAATCAACAAAAAAAAAAAAATGGGAATACTAGGTTTTTGATCCACATTCAGTTTCCATAATTCTTTTTCTGGATGTGGATGGCATTTTCCATCCCAAGAGCAAAATCTATCATAGTTGATCATCACATAATCTTACTGTTACTGTGTACAGTATTTTCTTGGCTCTGTTCACTTCACTCAACATCAGTTCATATAAGTCTTTCTAGTAGTTTGAAATCAGCTGACTCCTCATCTCTTATAGAATAATAATTTTCCATTACATTCGTATACCATAACTTATTCAACCATTTCTCAATTTGATGGCATCCCCTTAATTTCCAGTTTATTGCTACTACAAAAAGAACTACTAAAAACATTTTTGCTTATGTGACTCTTTTATGATCTTTTTGGGATACAGATCCAGTAGAGACTCTGCTTACCCCTGCTTTTCTTCCTTCAGCTGGAGTATAATAGATTACACTCTAATCCCTTACCTTTAATCTATGTGTATTACTATGCTTCTTGTAAACAACATATTGTAGGATTCTGGTTTTTAATCTACTCTCCTCTCTACTTCTGTTTTATGGGAGAGTTCATCCCCTTCACCTTTCACAATTATGATTACTAATTGCATATTTCTCTCCATTCTATTTTTCCTTCTATTTGTCATCTCTCTGCTTTCACCTTTTCCCTCCTCAACAGTATTTTGCTTCTATCACCTCCCATAATCTGATCTTCCTTCAGTCAGTCCCTCCTACTTCTCTTTACTTAATCTCCTCCCTTCCTACTTGTCTGTTGGGTAAGGTAGATTTCTTTTCAGATAATTGTGTATCTTATTCCCTCTTTGAGCCAACACTGAAGAGAATAAGTTTCAAGTCCATCCTCCCAAGTTCCCTTCACTGTAATGTCTTTCATGTCTCTTCATGTGAAATAATTTACCCCATTCTCTCTTTCTCTCTTCCTTCTGAACCCAGTATACTTATCTTTCTCATCCCTTAATTATATTCTATTATGGTCATTCTTTCAAATTCATCTTTTACCCATACCCTCTTTCTGTGTTTATTCCTTCTACGTGTGCTATTATATATATTATTATAGCACAATAGCATTTCATCACAATTGTATACTACAAATTGTTAGCCATTCCTCAACTGGTGGTCATCCATCTCAATTTCTAATTTGTTATGACCACAAAAAGAGCTGCTATAAATATATATGCACGCATACATACATTTTTTTGTATCATATACATAACTATGTACATATATTTTCCAAAAAGGGAATTTTCTATTTTCATCTCTTTGGGATATAAACCTAGTAGTTGTATTGCTGACTCAAATGGTATGCAAAATTTTATAGTCCTTTGGGGTAGTTCCCAAATTGTTTACTAGAATAGTTGGACTAGTTACCAACTCTACCAGGAATGCAATATTGTCTAAATTTTTTCACATTCACTTCAACATTTGCCATTTTCCTTTTTTGTCATGTTCATCAGTCTAATATATGTGAAGTGGTACCTCAGAGTTGTTTTAATTTGCATTTCTCTAATCAGTAGTTATTTAAAACATTGAGAGCAGTTTTTCATGTAACTGTTGACAGCTTTGATTTTTTCTGAAAAACTCCGTTTATAGCCTTTGACCATTTATCAACTAGAGAATGATTTTTATTTTTATAAGTTTGGCTCAGTTCCCTATATATTTATTGTTTATTTTTAAATGCACATGCTAGTTTTATTATATATTTAAAAAGAACAAGTTGCATATAATAGATTTGTTGTTTCATGTGAAATCATTTTGTTAAAATTATACAACGTTATAGAAATACTTGTTTTGTTCCATAAAATGAAATAAACTCAGAGCAAATAAAATTAGTTGTAAGATATTTCACCTCACATATCAAATTTTACTAATCATTTAAAGCAAGATAGTTATTTTCTATGTAGTAATAAATTGTAATTAATAAAACATTTTTCAGCCCTTATTAAGTGAATACAAAATCTTTCCAAAGCCATTCATTCATAATTTTATTTTTTTTCAGTTTAAACACATTGTGATGTAAAATTCTTCTTCTTCTTTTTTTTTAAATAGCCTTTTATTTACAAGTTATATGTATGGGTAATTTTACAGCATTGACAATTGCCAAATCTTTTGTTCCAGTTTTTCCCCTTCTTCCCCCCACCCCCTCCTCTAGATGGCAGGATGACCAGTAGATGTTAAATATATTAAAGTATAAATTAGATACACTATAAATATACATGATCAAACCGTTATTTTGCTGTACAAAAAGAATCGGACTCTGAAATATCGTACAATTAGCCTGTGAAGGAAATCCAAAATGCTGGCAGGCAAAAATATAGGGATTGGGAATTCAATGTAATCTGCCAGAGTTCTTTCGCTGGGCGTAGCTGGTTCAGTTCATTACTGCTCCATTGGAACTGGTTTGGTTCATCTCATTGCTGAGGATGGACAGGTCCATCAGAATTGATCATCATATAGTATTGTTGTTGAAGTATATAATGATCTCCTGGCCCTGCTTGTTTCACTCAGCATCAGTTCATGTAAGTTTCTCCAGGCCTTTCTGAAATCATCCTGTTGGTCATTTCTTACCGAACAATAATATTCCATAATATTCATATACCACAATTTATTTAGCCATTCTCCAATTGATGGGCATCTACTCAGTTTCCAGTTTCTGGCCACTACAAACAGGGCTGCCACAAACATTTTGGCACATACAGGTCCCTTTCCCTTATTTAGTATCTCTTTGGGATATAAGCCCAGTAGTAACACACTGCTGGATCAAAGGGTATGCACAGTTTGACAACTTTTTGAGCATAGTTCCAAATTGCTCTCCAGAATGGCTGGATGTGTTCACAATTCCACCAACAATGTATCAGTGTCCCTGTTTTCCCACATTCCCTCTAACATTCCGCATTATCTTTCCCTGTCATTCTAGCCAATCTGACAGGTGTGTAGTGGTATCTCAGAATTGTCTTAATTTGCATTTCTCTGACTGATAATGACTTGGAGCATCTTTTCATATGGCTAGAAATAGTTTCAATTTCTTCATCTGAGAATTGTCTGTTCATATCTTTTGACCATTAACCAATTGGAAAATGGCTTGATTTCTTATAAATTAGAGTCAATTCTCTATATATTTTGGAAATGAGGTCTTTATCAGAAGCTTTGACTGTAAAAATACTTTCCCAGTTTATTGCTTCCCTTCTAATCTTATCTACATTAGTTTTGTTTGTACAGTGTTGTAAAATTCAATTGAAAAATTAAGAAACTATTAAAATTCTGGAGTTTCATACATAAAGTGAATACATAATAAAATAAAACAAAATTGGCATATGAACCCCTAAGTAGAAAACAAAATCTCTTTTATTAAAGTTTTTTATTTTCAAAACATATGCATAGATAATTTACCCTTGCAAAACTTTGTGTTTCAATTTTTTCCCTCCCTTTCCACCATCCCTCCCTTAGATGGCAAGTAATCCAATATCTGTTAAATATGTGCAATTCTTGTATACATATTTCCACAATTATGCTGCACAAGAAAAATCAGATCAAAAAAATGGAAAAAAGAAAGAGAAAACAAAATTCAGGCAAACAACAATAAAAACATAAAAATACTATGTTGTGATCCACACTTAATTCTCAGAGTCCTCTCTCTGGGTGCAGATGGTTCTCTTCATCACAAGATCATTGGGACTGACCGTGATTATCCCATTATTGAAAAGAGCCATGTCCATCAGAATTGATCATCATATAATCTTGTTTTCATTTACAATCTCTCTCTTGCTTCTACTCACTTCATTAGTATCAGTTTATGTTGAACTCTCCAGGTTTCTCTGAAATCATCCTTCTAATCGCTTCTTATAAAACAATAATATTCTATAACATTCATATGCCATAATTTATTCAGCCATTTTTGGCATCCACTCAGTTTTCAGTTTCTTGCCACTACAAAAAGGGCAGCTATGAACAAAAAATAAGACTTTTAGCAGAGAAACTGGCTGTAAAACCCCGCTCTTCCTCCCCTCACCGGTTTCTATTTTCCCTCTAATTTTGGTTGCATTAGTTTTATTTGTATAAAAGTTTTTTTTAATATCATGCAATGAAAATTATTTGTTTTATTTTTCATAATCCTCTCTGTCTCTTTATCCATAGATCTAATAGATACATTTTCCCATGCTCCTCTATTTTGCTTACAATATCATCCTCTATGTTTAAATTGTTTATCCATTTTGATCTTATCTTGGTATGCAGTATAAGATGTTAGTCTATGTCTAATTTCTGCCAAATTGCTTTCCAGTTTTCCCAGACATTTTTGTCAAATGTTGAGTTTTTACCCCAAAAGTATAGATCTTTGGGTTAATCAAACATCAGGTAACTATGACTGTTTACTACTCTGTATTATGTACTTAATTTATTCCCCTGATCATTGAGGTAGTCCTTTGATACATTTGTCCTTATAAATATGTTTGGTCCACATTTGTATTTACCTATCTCCATATATCTTGAATGCCCCAAAAGAATCTGCTTGAAGGGAGAGACAGTCTTACTTTTGCCTGGCACCTCGTGAGAACTTAATAATGCTTGGAATTGGATAAAGAGAATTGTGTAAAGTCTCTGGCTTTATATAGGTTTATCAGGAGGCGATAGCCAGTGTAATCATGAGATTATACTTTTGGTCTCAGGAAGGAAATGTATTTCCTTTTGGACAAGAACAAGGAGATTGTGATTACTCAAGCAGGTTATGGAGTTTATCACCTAAAACGAGGCAGATTACAAACATGTCATGTTTATTTTAGACCTTGAGTAAAGTCTTTTTTGCCGATTTAGAGTTGGAAGAGACCACAAAGGTCATTGAGCCTTATCCCATTATTTTACCTATGAGGAAACAGACTTGGAGAGGTAGTAAGTAGCAGAGCCCAGGACTCAAAATCCAGTACTCTTTCTACCGGGTCATACACAGAGCTCCTCTTGCTTCTAAGATAAAATACAAACTTCTCTGTTTAGCTTCTAAGGGCCTTTACTACCTGGTCTCAGACTATCTTTCCAGGTCCAATGCACAATCCTCTCCTCCACACACCCAATCGCCAGTCTATTTTTTTTTGACAGTCCTTGTGTTCCCCATATCTAGAATGCACTCCCCCTTCACCTCTACTTCATGGATTCCCTAGCTTTCGTCAGAGTTTAGCCCCTGTTCCAGAACCCATTGGTATGGGACTCCTTACTGGTGGATTTGGAAAACTCTGCCCTGGATCAAGGGGAAGGCAGAGTTGACGAGAGGCAAGAGAGCTCTAACCTTCTCCTGTCATTCTTCAAGTCCTCTTGGGGACTCTAAGCATCAAGTCATTTAAAGTGCTTTTATCTTCCAGCTTCAAGAAGGAAGATGGACAGCAGGATGATTTCAGAGAGGCCTGGAGAGACTTACAGGGACTGATGCTGAGTGAAATGAGCAGACTTGTGATGGAGAGAGGCATCTGTACCCAGAGAGAGGACTGTGGGAACTGAGTGTGGATCCCAACATAGTATTCTCATTCTTTTTGTTGTTGTTTGCCTCCATTTTATTTTCTTTCTCATTTTTTTCTTTTTGATTTGATTGTATAAATGTGTATGCATATATTGGATTTAACATTTTTTAAAATCATGTTTAACATATATTGGATTACTTGCTATCTAGGGGAGGAGGGGGAAAGAGGGAAATTGGAATACAAGGTTTCACTTGGGTTAATGTTGAAAAATTATCCATGCATATATTTTGAAAATTAAAAAACTTTAATAAAAATAATAAAAAAGAAGAAAAATGGAAGAGGTCAACCACTGTTCAGAGTGCTGAAGGAGAGGCCTCTGGGAAAGCATGAGAGAACCTGGCTGTTGCCATCATGTCCCCATTTCCAGTTTGCTACTCTAGTGACTTTGGGAAGTTTCCTGTGGTGTGTGATCCAAGATACTCTCTCTCAGTTGAGCTAAGTTATCTAGATCCTAATGGGATAGAGCTCCTTCATTTTGTATTGTTTGGTTTATATTCTTCTATGTATACTTTCTCTGATTTCTGTTTTGATAGAATTTGGACAGATGGCTAGTGGTTATATATGTTTATTGTGCAAATATTATTAAAAGGGAAAGGGCCAATCCTTGGATTTCCCTTTTTCCCTCTAAGTGATACAGTGATCAGAAGTTAATTTAAACCTAATCATACCCCCTAGACTAGTAATATTTAAGGGAGCAGATGTATATAATTCTAGCCTGGGATTTCCTCTCTGAGAGGAGTACAGCAACCTTCAGTTCCAATCTCTTGCTCCCCCTGTTAGTAGGAATGAAAGTCTCCTTTGGAGAAGGATAGAGGGAGAAGAGGCTAGCGGTAGCCATTCTGAGTCTCTTGGAGCCATACAATAGCCCTCTCTTTTGTCATAAAAGATCAGCTCAAATGCTGCCTCCTAAAGGAAATTCACCTTATCACTCCAAGTACAAGTATCCTCTTTCCATAATTACTTTGCATATATATATTATAAAATGTATTTTTCTATTTATTTAAAAAAAATTTCCCCAATTGATTAGATCTGACTTTTTTTTATTACATTTTTAATTTCCAAAACATATGTATGGATTATTTTTCAACATTGACCCTTGTAAAACCTTGTGTTTCAAAATTTTCCTTCCTTCCCCCCCCATACTCTTCCCTAGATGGCAAGTAATCCAATATATGTTAAATATGTTAAAATATATATTAAATCCAATATATGCATACATATTTATACAATTATTGTGCTGCACAAGAAAAATCAGATCAAAAAGAAAAACAATAACAAAATAAAATGCAGGCAAACAACAAAAAGAAAATTCCATACTCAGTCCCCATAGTTCTATCTCTGGGTGTAGATAGTTTTCTCATAACAAGATCACTGGAACTGGCCTGAATCACCTCATTGTTGAAAAGAGCCACATCCATCAGAATTGATCATCATATAATCTTGTTGCCGTGTTAAATGACCTCCTGGTTCTGCTCATTAAATGTATTTTTCAATATGTTGTTTCCCTTATGAAGGAAGTAGAAGGGAAGCATTTACTCAGTTTTTTTCTACATGCAGAACACTGTGTTAAAAGCACAGAGCATATGGAGAGAAAAGCAGGGGCCATAGAATGAAAGGTCTTTGAGGGTAGAGAATATTTCATTTTAGTTTTTATGTCTTTGGGCAGTTAGGTGATGCCATAGTGTACAAATTGCTGGGTTTGGGAGTCAGGGAGACTCATATTCCTGACTTCAAATCTAGCCTCAGATGCACTATGTGACCCTGGGCAAGTCACTTACCTCTCTATTGCCTCAGTTTCCTTCACTGTCAAATGAGCTGGAAAAGGAAATAATGAGCCACTCCAGTATCTTTGCTAAGAAAACCCCAAATGGGTTTATGAAGGATCAAATGCCACTTAGTAATAATGACCCAACAACAATCACAACTTTATTATAGGGAACTGATGGAGAATTTTGGATGGGGAAGTGACCTGCTGAAAACAGTACTTTAGGAAGATTTGATTCGCATTGTGAATAAGTTGTATTAAAAAAGGAGAATCTACTCAAAATGCTATTGCAGTACTCAAGAAAAGAGGTGATAAATTCCCCAAACTGTGGTTTTAGTGAGAATGGACAAAAGGAGATGCTTGTGAAAGACATTATGAAGGAAAAATCCAAAGGAATTGGTGATTGATCAAAGTGGTAAAGTTCAAATTCCCACTCAGGTTTTGCTTGTGAGGGTTTGATCCTTATAGCTTCAGGAGGGAGATAAAAGAAACTTTTTCTCAACTTTTTGAAAGCTTTCCAAGAATTCTTGGGATGGGGACAAGGTATATACAATAGTGAAATGGTTAAGATTGTCATGAAATATGCCAGTTCCTCTTTCTCTTGAGAGGCAGACTTTTACAAATCATCAAATTCAGAGCTTAGAAAGGGCTTTAAAGATTATTTAATCCAAGTTCCTCATTTTATAGAGGAGGAAACTGAAGCCCAGAGAAATGAAATGATTTGCCTGAACCTATATAACTGGCTGAGATAGTTCCATTCTTTCAAAGGATGTTGGTCCCATGATGATGATGGGAGATCTGGAATGACTAGGGAGTGATCTTTTTAGTCATCTTATTAGATTTGTTTAATCCCCCAGAGAAATACATTTGAATTTGTTAGAACTGCAGTTTCTTGCCAGTCTGGAGGTCTATTCTGTGATTTTAGAGAAAAGTTTGGATTCACTCTTATAAATGACACTCTTGGACTCAAAGTGAAAGTAAAATTTAGTTAAACAATACATGGAATAGAATGCTTACAAGAACAACTAATACAGCAAATAATACATAAAAGACAAAGAATAATGAGGATTATGATTAGGATAGATGAAAAAGAGAGAGAGAGTACATCACCGACTCAAGGGAGCTCAGGAAAGTGGCTGGGGGTCCCATTCTTCAGCTTTCAATTCGATTGGGAAAAATGGGTCCCAGGCAGATGAATATCTCCGTGGGTGAGGCTCCGAATAGAGGATGCTTTACCCACCTTTTATAGGAGTCAGGACAAAGAAGGCTTTGAGCCAAATAAAGACATCATTTAAGACAGAGAAGTACCAACAAGGGCTCCAGGTGATTGTAGTCAAGTGTTGCATCGACAAAGGGGCCAGTCCTTATCGACAATCCTTATCGCCACTGTTCCAAGGAGTGGCGAGTTCCTGGAATCATGTAGTTGGAGCTAAAGCACATGTAGTACGTTCCCAGCTTATAGGTCAAGTTCTCATGGGAGAAGGAGCTAAAACACCTGTTCTTATGGGTTAGGGAATGGTCAAGTTCCCACAGGAGAAGGAGCAAAAACATATGCTCTTATGGGTGAGGGAATAGTCAAGTTCTCACAGGAGAAGGAGCTAAAACATATGCTCTTATGGGTGAGAGAATGGTCAAGTTCTCACAGAAGTCACATCATACCTTGATTAGATTTACATGGTTCACATGGGGAAAATCATTCACATGATGATTGAGTTCACACTGTTCGAATGGAGATTAGGTCACATGGGGAAAGTCATGTTCTTACAATGATTTGAAATGAACTTACTAATAATACGGAGATTTCCTATTCAGGGTCCTATCTGGTGACAGCGATGAGAATTGTCTTAGAGCAGTCACATTCCCCTCACTAGTGACCTCTGGGAGAGAATTTCTGACTTGATGTTAGGTACTTTAAGCCACTATCATAGTCAGACTCAGCCTGACAGTTTGGATCTTTTACAACCTGGCTTCATTCTACCTTTCTAGCTTTGTCTCCCTCCATTCCCTAAAATGGACACCCTGCTCTGGTTAAACAGGCATATTTGCTGTTTCCTGAACTGAGTAAACTCATTTCTGCCTCGACTTTCTTTGCTCATACTCTTTTTCTGTCTAGAATGCTACCATGTATATCACCTCTTGCCAATCAATCTTTTAAAATCTTACCCATCTTCAAAGCACAATTCAGGAACTACTTCTTCCAGGAAATCATTCGGGATTACTGTTGAAATCAATGTATAATGGAGGATCTTTTTCTCTAAAAAAATTATCTTTTGGTTTTATTATATTTTCATTTTCTAATATAGCTCTTATCCCTCACCCAACTAGAATATCATAACTTTTGGCAAAGAATAAAAAAAGAGCAAAAATAGTAGTGTAGCAAAATTAATCCATCCATCAACTAAACGACACTATATGCAGTATTTTGTATCCGTGGCTTCCCATCTTTGCAAAAAAAGAAAGGACATATATCCTCATATCTCTTTGGCCCCAAACTTGGTTACTATAATTATACCCATTTATTTTTGCTTTCTTTCCACTTATGTTGTTGATGCTAGGTAGTGAAGTGGAATGCTAAGGTTGGAGTTAGGAAGGCTCTAGTCTCAGACACTAGTTTTGTGATCCTGGGCAAGTCATTTAACTCTGTCTCAATTTCCTTATATGTAAAATGAGTTGGAGAAGTAAATTGCAAACCATTTCATATCTTTGCCAAGAGAATCCCAAATAGAGCCACAAAAAGAGAGTTGTGACTGAAATGAGTGAATGACAAGAATTTGCTACCCAGCTAGATTTTTCCTATCTTGTGTTTGTGCATGTATCCTAAATATCTTACAAGCAAAGTAATTGAATATGGGTAGTTTTTGAAATAAGAGACACAAAAGATCAATAAACACTGGATGGAATTTTAAAACTCTCCAATAACTAGAGAAATAAAAATTAAAATAACTTTGAAATATAACCTCATGACTATTAAATTGGCAATTATATTTTAAAATTACAAAATTCATTGTTGCTATGGCTGTGGAGAATCAAGTGCATTGTTCAATACTGATGTGAACCAGTACAATCTTCTTGGAAAGTAATGTGACATTATATAATAAAACATATAAAACTTTCTATCTTCGGAGTCACTGATCTGACTGTAAGGACTGTATTCTAAGGATGTTCCTAAAAGGAAAAAAAATACATATTTTTGTTTAAAAAATTGTTCATAGTAATATTATTTATTATAGGGAAAAATAAGTCCAGTTCAGTCAATAAATATTTATTAAATGTGTGCTATATGCCAGGTATCGAGCAAAATGATGGGGCTACAAAGAAAGGTAAAAAACAGTCACTATTTCAAGAAACTCAGGGCTTGGAGCTCTGAAGTGTCAGGGGAAAAATGGGGCATATGAAAAAGATATTATGAAAGTACAGACATACTTCAAAGATATTGTAGGTTTGGTTCCAGGCCACTGAAATAAAGTATATTATAATAAAGAAACACACAAATTTTCTGGTTTCCCAGTGCATATAAAAGTTTTATTTACATTATACTGTAGTCCATTAAGTTTGTAGTGGTATTAGGTCTAAAGAAAGAATGTATATATCTTAGTTAAAAATATTTTATTGCCAAAAAATGCTTACTGCCATCTAAGCCTTCAGTGAATCATAATCCTTTTGCTAGTAGAGGCTCATGTCTCAATGTTTGTCTGCTGATCACGGTGGTGGTTGCTGAAGGCTGGGGTGGCTGGGGTAATTTCTTAAAATAAAACAACAATGAAGTTTTCTGCATCAATTGATTCTTCATTTTACTTGAACACTTCGAAAACATTGTAGGGATCTTAACAGACTTAACAATGTTGTATCTCAGGGACATAGAGAGGCTCAATGAGAGGGAGAAAGATTGGGGAATGACTGGTTTGTGGAGCAATTAGAATACACACATTTATCTATGAAGTTTAATTTCTTATATGCAGTTTGTGAAGCCCCAAAACAATTTCAATAGTAACAGCCAATATCACTGATCACATATCACAATGACAGATATAATAATAATGCAAAAGTTTGAAATATTTTGAGAATTACCAAAATGTGACACAGAGACATGATGTAAGCACATGCTGTTAGAAAAATGGCTCCAATCGACTTGCTTGAGGTAGGATTGCCACAAACCTTCCATTTGTAAAAACAAAACAAAACAAAACCAAAAAACCACTGTCTGCAAAATACAATAAAGCAAAGGACAATAAAATGAGGTATATTTATATGACAGGCTTTGGCAACATGTAGGATGTGGTAGGAACAGTTGGAAATGAACAATAGAGACAATGATACCTAAGCTGTGAACCTGGGTGACTGAAAGTGGTGGTAGCTTCAACAATAATCTATCAGAAATTTGGAAGTTTAGAGGGGAAAGATAAAAAGTTCATCACTGGTCATGTTGAGTGTAAGATTCTTACAAAATATCCAGTTTGAGATGTCCAATTGGAAATTGGAAATGTGAGACCAGAAGTCAGTAGATGTGTTAAAGCTAAATAAGTAGATCTGAAAATCATCAGCATAGAAATGACAAATGGACCCAAAGGAGCTGAGGAGATCACTAAGTATAATAGTATAGAGGGAAAAAAGAAATGGGCCCAGGACCGAGCTCTGTGGGAATTCTGTGGTTAGCAGCATTGACCTGGATGAAGATCCAGCAAAGGAAACTGAGAAGTGGGATCAGACAGGTTGGAGAACCAGGGGAGAGTAATGCCATGAAAACCTAAAGAAAAGAAAATATTAATGAGAAGAGAGTGATCAGTAGTATCACAGGCTGCAGAGAGGTGAAGAAAAATGAGGATTGAGAAGAGGCCATTAGATTTACACTTAAAATAATGTTAATAACTTTAGAATGATGAGGTCAGAAGCCAGGCTGTAAAGAATTAGGAAGACAAGAGAAAGTAGAAACAATATACACATTGACTACAACTAATAACAGTAAAATCACAGAAAAAAAGTTTCAAAAGAGAATACAAAAATTGATTTTGTGTTATTACTTTTGCTAAGGTAACTGGGATTAAGTGACTTGCCCAAGGTCACACAAGAAGTGGTAAGTGTCTGAGGTCAGATTTGAACTCAGGTCCTCTTAACTTCAGAACTCTATCTACTGCCCCACCTAGCTACCTCAATTTTGTGATATTATTAAAGTTAATACATAGTACATTTTAAAAATAGTAAGCTTCTATTTTTGTTTGATATTAAAAAATTTTTCATTTGTATATTTAAGTATGTTTTTAAACTTATCAAGTATTTATTAAACACCTGTCATGTATCAGGAATTATATTAATGTAATGAAAGAATTGGCCAATGAGGATCTAGTTCTTAAGCACATATAGATATTTCCCTGCCTGGTTCCTGTCTAAGTGACCACTTGGAATGTTGGAGATTCTGGCCATGTGTGATCAAATTATTGTGTGATAATGCCATCTTCTAATTGGCTGAGGAGCTAAAAGGACTGGTGATGCAGGATGTGCCAAATTGGAAGTGAGTTAAAATACGAGGAACTAACCAATCTTTCCCTCTTTTCCTTTTGGTAATGAGTGAGGCAAAAACTGCTATGAACAACTGGATGGTAGAGCTGAAGCGATCTGCTTTTGCCACTCTGCCACCAGGGAGCCATGATTACCTGTACCTTTGTTTCTTTTGCATTTGGCTTTTCGTAGCTTAAGTGAATGAATGTCTTCAGATGGAATTGTTAATTTTCAATTTCAAGGTCACAGTGACCTTATGCAGTTGGGAGATCCATTAGAAATTTTGCCACAGCTTAAGAGTCAGTGGCAGTGTAGTAACATTGGAGTGGGAGTGGTGGAACAGAGGTGGAAAGTTACTTACCTGAGGACAAGGATGGCTTCAGGAGTAATATCACAAGGCAAGTGACCCTTGAAGAAAGAAAGACTGTCTACAGACTTTAGAAAGGAATGACATTTGAAATCCAGTAGAAAACCAGGGGAAAGGATTTCAGAAAGGGAAAAAAGATCAGGATCAAGATTTAAATTGAAAATGGCATAAGAAGTTGGGCTAAGCCTCATTTCTGTCAAGACTGATTTCCAGTTCCTTCCTAGGTAATTTATGTTTTTCAGTCAACAACTCTTTTTTTTTTCTTCTGAGATATGCATAGAAAGAAGCATACAATCTTCTTAATAAAAATGTGTATACAATCTTTGTATTTTTAATATTTGTTCCAAGTATGCATAAAAACAACTTTTAATATTCATTTTTAAAAATTCTCCAAATTCTCTTTTCTCCCTTCCATCTTCCCTCCCAGAGATGATAAGCAATTTGATAGAGATTATATAATAGTCTTCTTAATGAAAAATAACAGAATTGGATCACATAGTTTGGGGCAGTGGATAGAGCACCAGCCCTGAAGTTCAAATCTGGGCTTAGAGACTTAACATTTTCTAGCTGTCTGACCCTGGGCAAGTCACTTAACTCTGATTGCCTCAGGAAGAAAACAAATTAATACTTACAGAATTAATCAATGCCAGAAGTTGCAAAGAACCAAATTAAGACTTTCTGTAAGAAAAAAAAATTCCTTCATGACTAGAGTTACTTAAGAGTGGAAGAGTCTATTTTGGAAGGTAGAGGGTTTTCCTTCATTGGAGGAGGATTTTAAGCAAAGGCTGGGCATCTTTTGTTGGTCAGGTGTGCGGAAAATTCTTGTCAGGAATGAATTGGTTACTGATTTTCCTTCTAACTCTGAAATTCTATCAAAACAGAGGTCCAGACAGAGTGCTCTAACAATCTGCAAAGAAAGAGAAGGATTCCAAGTAAGAGGATCAGAGAAGACCTGGAGGGGCAGTGGCACCTAAACTGAGCTTTAAAGGAATAGAAGAATTTCAATAGGGAGAGCTGAGGTGGAAATATAATCAATCAAGACAAAGAAATTTTAATGGAATCTTCACCAATTGCATCACCAATGATGCAAAGGAACTGCTAAATGTGATAAGAAATAGTCCAGTTTGATTGCAATTTAGGGTACACAAAGGAGATAAATGTCAAATAAGATTGGAAAGTTAATCCGTATCAGATTATAGTGGGCCTTACAGGCTAAGTAAGGAGAGTTTCCAGTTCCTTCCTAGGTAATTTATGTTTTTCAGTCAACAACTCTTTTTTTTTTCTTCTGAGATATGCATAGAAAGAAGCATACAATCTTCTTAATAAAAATGTGTATACAATCTTTGTATTTTTAATATTTGTTCCAAGTATGCATAAAAACAACTTTTAATATTCATTTTTAAAAATTCTCCAAATTCTCTTTTCTCCCTTCCATCTTCCCTCCCAGAGATGATAAGCAATTTGATAGAGATTATATAATAGTCTTCTTAATGAAAAATAACAGAATTGGATCACATAGTTTGGGGCAGTGGATAGAGCACCAGCCCTGAAGTTCAAATCTGGGCTTAGAGACTTAACATTTTCTAGCTGTCTGACCCTGGGCAAGTCACTTAACTCTGATTGCCTCAGGAAGAAAACAAATTAATACTTACAGAATTAATCAATGCCAGAAGTTGCAAAGAACCAAATTAAGACTTTCTGTAAGAAAAAAAAATTCCTTCATGACTAGAGTTACTTAAGAGTGGAAGAGTCTATTTTGGAAGGTAGAGGGTTTTCCTTCATTGGAGGAGGATTTTAAGCAAAGGCTGGGCATCTTTTGTTGGTCAGGTGTGCGGAAAATTCTTGTCAGGAATGAATTGGTTACTGATTTTCCTTCTAACTCTGAAATTCTATCAAAACAGAGGTCCAGACAGAGTGCTCTAACAATCTGCAAAGAAAGAGAAGGATTCCAAGTAAGAGGATCAGAGAAGACCTGGAGGGGCAGTGGCACCTAAACTGAGCTTTAAAGGAATAGAAGAATTTCAATAGGGAGAGCTGAGGTGGAAATATAATCAATCAAGACAAAGAAATTTTAATGGAATCTTCACCAATTGCATCACCAATGATGCAAAGGAACTGCTAAATGTGATAAGAAATAGTCCAGTTTGATTGCAATTTAGGGTACACAAAGGAGATAAATGTCAAATAAGATTGGAAAGTTAATCCGTATCAGATTATAGTGGGCCTTACAGGCTAAGTAAGGAGAGTTTGCATTTCATCCTACAGGCCAAAGCTTCTTAAATTTTTTCCTTTCATGACCTCATTTAGCTCAAGAAATTTTTACATGACTGTCGTTTATAAAATAGATATGCAAATCAAGCATGTACAATAATAAATCATAATTCTGCGACCTCCGTATTCAGGTATGAGACCCGATATGGGGTCACCAGCCATAGTTTAAGAAGTTGGGCTGTAGGCTACAGGGAGCTACTTAAGTTTTTTAAGCAAGGGAGTCATATTTGTGAAGAGGGAAGATCGAGCAGAGAGAGACCAGTTAGGAAGTTATTACAACGATCCAACCAAGAAGAGAAGTGGACTATATCATAAGTGGCCCGGGGTTCCCCGCTCTTTAATAACCAGGGCTAGCAGTGCCTTGCATAGGGGAAGGACAATTTCAATATGGAACTGGGCAGGTCCCATCTCTAAGCCATAATCCTCTTCAGTGAAAGAAACTTCCTTTAGCTTTAAGGTCACTTTCGGTTCAAACATTCTTTAATCCAATAATCCCAATGTGCTTCAGGCACAGAACATTGGATCTGGGATCAGAACACCCGGTTGAAAGTCCTCTACTAGCTGAGAGGATAAATGATTTAACCTCTCTGGGCATCATTCATGAAACTGATTTTAGATAATCAGAGAGCTTTTCCGCCTTCATTCACAAAATGAGTCATTTATGATAAATGCTCTCTGGGAATTTCTTCTAAATATAATGATCCTATTAGTGCCTGGGGGGAATTTAGCCCCTCAAGTCCCCTTCATTTATAAAGTGCTTAAGAGTTGGCAAAAGCCTCTACATAAATTCTCTCCTTTGACCCTCACAACTAATAAGGGATGGATGCTGTTGTTGTCCCCATTTTACAGATGAAATTGAGATTTAGAGATGTGCTGGGGATCATCTAGGTCTTGTTCATCTCCTTATGATGGGTCTCTCAACCTGGAGTATCTTCACTGCCTTCCCACAGAGAAGCCTTCCTTGAACCTACAATGTAAAGGTGAGCCTTGTTATTGGATTTTACAATGTTCTGTCGGTCTCCTTTTGCATTTACTGAATTCTTTATTCATTATTACTAGACAGTAAGCTCCGTGAAGGCAGGACTGCCATGTTTTGTTTCTCAGCATACCAAAGCAGCGCACTTAGGAGACTTAGTAACAATTACGGGAATGCACTGTTAAACGTTTCCCCAGGTACACGTAGTGGTGGGCTGTGGCTATTCACTTTGGCCCTGAAGAAGCAGAGCTGCTGTTTCTTTCTCCGATTAAAAGACCCACGGCAAATTTGTCTGAGAAAGCTTGCAAAGACATAGCCATTAAAACGCATGCGCCCCAGATCCCTTTTCATTCAAATTGCTTTTCGTTTTCTCTTGGTCCCAGCGCCTTGCCGTTGCCGCAACGAAGCCATCGACGGTCCGCTGCAATGGCGGCGGGGGTGCCCGATCCCCAGTCGCGATTCGGCCACTCGGTAAAGGGGCTGCTCACCGAGAAGGTGAATGCCTGCGGTACCGACGTGATCGCCCTCACCAAGCAGGTGTTGAAAGGTTCACGGAGCTCCGAGGTGAGACGGAAGGCGGCTGCTGCTGCGGGCGGGGGGGGAGGGGGAATCTTTCGGTGAGTGCTGAAGCAGTGGGCGGAAGCCGCGCTACCTGTTGGGATTTGTAGTTTTTTATGGAAACCGCTTCAGCATCTGGTTGAGTTTGGAGATTAAGTGGTGCATCCTGGGAATTGTAGTCCATCGAGGCGTGAAAGAGACGTGGTGGGTGTGGCTACTGGTGGATGTGTAGTTTCTGGAATATTGAGTTCCAGAATTGGAACGTGAGGGGCCAATCCCCTCAAGCAGTAATAGGATCGTTATATTTAGGAGCCGATCCCAGAGATCATTTCTCGTAAATGACTCATTTTGTGAGTGAAGATCTCCGAGATCACGGTGTTCTGACCCCAGGTCCAGGGTTCTGTGCCTGAAGCTTTTCATTGGGATTATGGGATTAAAGAATGTCTGAACTGGAAGTGACTTTAGGAGGATGGTGGCTTAGAGATGGGATCTGCCCAGCTCCATATTTGAAGCATCCTCCTCCCGGGCAAGACACTGCTGCCCATGGCCATTGAAGAGCAGGGACCCTGGGCCACCTGCCCTGCCCATGGGGCGTTATGCCTTCCTTTCCTGGATGCGATAAGGACTGAGCATCCCCTGAAACACCTGAGTCCTTCCTTTGTCTCCCGCGTCCTGCTCCTGTAATCCTTCCTCTCACTTTTTGCGTCACTAGGAAGGTCTTATGCTTTCCTAAGGATTCATTTCCTTGGCTAATAGATGGGCTTTTCTTTTCTAAAGTAACATTTTATTGGCTTTCTCCCCTCCATCTTCAGAGGGCTCCTTGACTGAGGCAGAATAGTGTTCTAGGGGAACCTTGAACTTGAAGTCAGAGAAACTGGATTCAGGTCCCAGCCCTGCTTTGATTCTTTGGCCTGGCTCTGATTCTTAGGTCTCCTCATCTGTAAAATGGGGGTGATAGTATCCCGTTGCCTCACAGGCAGTGCATTTGTTAAATCTACTTCATTCCAGGCACTGTGATAAAACACTGGGGATACCAGAGGAATAAAAGACAGTCCCTGACCCTCAAGGAGCATACTGTCAAATGGGGGAGACAACAGAGAAATATATACAAAGCAGGCCAGACAGGATAAGTGAAGAAATAATTCGGGGGGAGGGAAGGGCAGGGGATGTGGGGGGGACACAGAAATCGAGAGGTTAGGGAAGGCTTCCTGTAAAAGATGGATTTTGAGTTGGGATATAAAGGAAGTCCGGGAAGTCAGTAGTCAGAATAGAGGGGGAAGAATATTCCAAGGATGGGGGACAGCCAGAGAAAATGCCGTGCAGCTAAGTGAGGGGCTTGTTTGTGGAACGGTGGAGGCTATTGTCACTGCATCAAAGATTATGTGCTGGGGAGTGAAGTGGAAAAGACAAGGAAGATAAGAGAGGCTATGAAAAGGGCTCTCTCTGAGTGTCATGTATTTGATCCTGGAGACCATAGGAAACGAGTGGAGGGAAGTAATATCATTAATAAATCTCACACATTTATATTGAATTTAGAACTGGACACTTACTCGCCCAAGCTTACTAAGGTAACAAAGTCACCCAGATCCTTTCATTTCAAATATAAAGTTCTTTTTATTACATTAAGCTGAATAAATGAATCTTTTTAGCTTATGACACCAATTTTTATGGCTGGAAAAACGTTTCCATGGATTGTCTATCCCCAAGCCTGGATGCGGGGCTCAGAACTGACCATTTAAAAGTTGCAGAAGAGGGAAGGAAAATGAGGTTTCAGGTAGTGGTAGTGACTGTAGCAGTGGTGAAATGTTCAGTCTTTTTGCAACCAGGAGAACATATAAAGGGAGTTTTAGGATTCGCTTTTAGTGTCTGAACCCTCAGTAGGCTGTAAGTGGAAATTATGTTAGGCCAAAATACTTTTGTATGTGCAGCCCCTTACAACTTATGAGTGTCAGTCAAAGGAAGTAGGGATATTTACCCTGAAAAGGGAAACATCCAGGGGAACACAACAATTGTCTTCAAGTTTAGGAGAGCAGTCACATAGAAATTAAGGGGTTTTTTTGGTTTGGTTTGGTTTTTTTCCCAGATGCCAAGTGACAGCTCTGTGAGCTTGAGGCTTTCTCTGGGCATCAGTTTTTTTTTTTCCTTTTTCATTTCTTAATATTTTTCCAAATATATGCAAATATAGTTTTCAACATGAGCCTTTGCAAGATCTTATGTTCCAAATTTTTCTCCTTCTCTCCCTCATGTTCCTCCTCAAGATAGCAAGCAATCTGATATATTAAGCATATGCAATTCTTCTAAACTTATTTCCATATTCATCATGCTGTACGAGAAAAATCCAATCAAAAGGAGGAAAAAATGTGAGAAGAAAAAATAAATAAGCATACAAACAATAACAGAAAGAAGAAAGTACTATGCTCTGATCCACATTCAGTCTCCATAGTTCTCTCTCTGGATGCAGATAATGCCTGAGTTTCTTTATCTGAAAAATGAAGGATTTTGACTAGCTGGCCTCCAAGATTCCTTAATTTGTTATCGTGGGAGCCTGTAAATTGCAAGTTTTGACTTGGTGTAAGGGAAAATGGAAGAACTGGAGCTATCAAAGAGTAAAAAAGGCTGCCTCATGAGGGGAGAGTAATTCCTGCTCACTAGAGGTCTTCAAGTGAAGCTGAATTACTCTATATTTGTCAGGAATATTGTAGTGGCAATTGTTGGCCAGGTTTTGGGTAGACTAGATGGTTGGTTTTGGGGGTCTTTCCAACTCTGAAGTTTCTGATTCTCAGCCTCACCTTTTGGCTTGATACCCTCCCACCCCCCACCCTCCAAGTCTTGTGAGCAAGCAGGGAATAAGTCAGAGTCCCCATCTCAGCGCTTGGCTAATGAGCCATGTGAAGAGCTCAGCAGTTTCAGAGTACTTCTGTTCTGAAGCATTGGCCTTTAGAACAGATGTCAGAACCGTGCCAGGCTTGCCATGGAGCCAAGGAAATGCATTCTCAACATGAACAAATGGAAAATTAGCTTCCATTACATCTTGAGTGTATGTGCAGTGGGGAGGGTGCAACAGCTGCACTAGGAAGATTGCAGGAAGTTTGGAAATTGTGTTGATTATTACCATTTTTATTTTTGTCTTTCAGCTGCTGGGTCAGGCAGCTCGAAACATGGTATTGCAGGAAGATGCCATCTTGCACTCAGAAGATGTAAGAAGTATTTTCTTTTAAGAGTCAGATTTTCTAAGGACAGTGTAACTCATGTTGCTTCCATGAAATGGACAGTCATATTTCTGTGTTTGTTTGTTTTTGTATACAGAGTTTAAGGAAAATGGCAATTATAACAACTCATCTTCAGTATCAGTAAGTACAGCATAAGCTCCAGAGCTAACTTCTCATGCCTTCATTTGGTCATTACTTAGTCATTACCCTTAGCTTCTTTTTTGAGATTCTGCACATCTCGTGTGTGTGTGTGTGTGTGTGTGTGTGTGTGTGTGTATGTGTGTGTGTGTGTGTGTGTGTGTGTGTGTGTGTGTGTGTATAGGTAGGGGGTCACTTCAGAGTTTATTTCCTGGATAAGATGCCCAAAGTTACAGAGAAAGTTGGGAGATAGGAGAAGAGGAAGAGGAAATCTTTGCAGGATTGTCTGTGCCCCTTATGATATCCCCAGGGTAGGTCAAAGAGGCAGAAAGTTTGCTTTAGGAGCATACTGGCCCAGTGGGAATGATGGGAATGATTGGGACTCAGATATGTATACTGGGAAATATCACTGCGGTTCACATTGACACAGTTGTTCCAATACATACAGGTCATGCAGATGGCTTTAAAAAAATAAATGTTTTTTCCTAAGATCCTCAAATGATCACATTGTAGTTTTAAGAAACCTCATTTATTATTCCTCAGATTTGCTTCAGTTTAATTTTTTATCTTTACAGCCTAGCCTCTAAGAAAGAAATTGGAGTGGTAAATTTGTTTGATTTATTTCTTTTTGAGGAATGTTCAATTGCATTTGAACTTCTAATATTTTAATAAACAGTATTGTGCATGGTTGTTCTCCATATGGGTATAGATGTGCTGATTTGATACCTTAGATACCCAGGATTAATTAGAGCCTTGAATGTAAACTCAGCATCTCATTCTATTAATGTGATGGATGGTACCAGAGGGACTGTGAGTTGGGAATCCATCTTTGTAGGATTCATATCTTACTCACATATAGGACTCCCCAGTTAGTAGCAAAATCATTCAGTATGAAGGACAGTGTTATAGAGTATGACAAAAACTAAAAACTTTATTATTTCAGATTGTGTGCCTTGTCATGCATTCTAATTGAGTTAGAATATAATTCTTATTTTCCTCTTTTTTCTTATTGAGGCAAGAAGCTATTCAGAAGAAGTAAGTACCATTGGAGGCATGGGATGGGGAAAGCTTGGGGGAAATGGGAAGGATAGCCTGCAGAAACTCTGCAGCTGGGTCCTGCAGGCCTGGAAAATTTAGATCAACCTACAAATTGACTTACACTCTCTGTATCTTGAACTATGTATCCCAGAATTTTTAAAGAAATGTCATTCCTTTTCAAATACTAGTTTATCTGATTGCTAACACAGTTTATCCAAATGACAAACCAAAATTTAATCACTTTTAATTGGTAGCATTCATTAACATACTAATGGATAATATACTTTCGTTAAATTGATCCTTTAATGTATTCAAGTTAATAAAATTGTTGGTTCTGTAAGATCCTTGCCAATAGGGATTATTTCTTTTGTTGTATATTCAAAACATTTAATGTAATACATAATATACAATATGTACTTAATAAATGTTTCTGGATTGATTGATCAGATGGATAAAGTGTCCCCTCAGCAATCTTGTTTGTAACATTAATTTATTTAGCAAATCTTTTCCCCCTTATTGGCAGTATAAAGTTAAACTCTAAGGAACCAGATATGAACAATCACAAATTCTGAATAAAGTGTAATCCATTCTAATGAGAAGTTGACTGAATTAACATTTGAGAACTAGTCTGTATGGGGTTAAAGAAAAAAGGATATTATCCCAAGTACAGAGAATATTTTAAAATTAAAGTGGAAAAAAAAAAAGAAATATTGTTCCTTGTTTATTCCAAATGAATTTTTTTCTCCATCTGATTTGCAGTGTTGAGCTGTCTTCAAATCTCCAGGACCAGCTGAAGCATTTGCTGAAATGAAATGACATCTTAAAGGCTCCTAAACACATTTCTCAAAGCTGTGGGGGAATAGAGCTCACGACCCCATCTTCTATTCTAGCAGTTCAATTAAAAGAGAATTGTGATGGTCTGAAGCTTCTCCCAGAATACAGGATTTTCTCTCCCTATGTAAAGATATAATTGAAGGCAAGACACAAACTAGATGGCTCAACTCAGAAGTACCATTTGGTTCTATGCAGACAAACCTACTCCTTTCATCGAATTCTTTACTTCCTCTGTTTTAATTTTAATTAAAGCAGAATCAAGAAAAATCTGTTATTTATTTAGTACTTTTTTGAGCATTGAAATCATTTGTAATATGTAGAAAGTCATAAAGCATAAGTGTCATAATTTAGCCTATACTGTGTCATACTGGTTTAATTCAGAAACACCAGCTGGCGAGGTAGAGAAAGAATGATGATGAATAATCTATATGTGGGTTTTCCTATTCAGTAAGATCAGAACTCTTGACCTTGATTCTTTTATTATTTATTCATCAAATGCCTTCTTATAGATCCACTCTGTTTGATATTGTGGCTCCTACTTTTGACATAATATCTGTTGTTTTCTCAGCTCATTCAGAAATGCTATTTACAATTTTATATATTCTAGTTGATTTTTATATGTATAAAAACAAAGAGTTGTTGACCAGCTGTGGCTTTCTCCCTTGACCTGGATTCTTAGCATTTCTTTTTTTGTCTTCATGATCCAAGATTAAGTGGCCTTGAATTCATTTTGTAATTCTGAAAGCTGTTAGCAAACCAGTTATTTGTGATGTGTTGTTCTTGCCAAATGCAAAGGAATTTGAATGATTATTTTTTAAATGTGGTTGTGAAAGTTTGTGTCATGTCAGAGACCTCTGTCTGTAATTGTTTTTTCTTTTATAGAAAGCCTTTGTAGAATATGAGAGTTTCAGGGTCAAAAGCATTTTCATATATATCATATAAAGATATCCTGGGTATGTTTGCCAGAATTGTAAACTGGGCTTAGAGGACCACTTGACGGATGTTATAGAGAGGAAACTATACTTTAACTGAAATGCAAGAGAGCAGCAGCAGCCAAAAAGTCCAATTTGTAGTACAGTTCTTATGAAATATCATTTGTGTCTTTCAAGCAGAAGCCATTTCAGTAAGCTTTAATAGCCAGGAGCACCACTGTTCTAGTGCTTGCTAGCCAGGAGAACCAGGTTTCAGCATCTGGCTTAGCCTTTTTTAGCAGCTGCTTAATTAATCTCTGTTTCTGAGTCTGTTTAAAAAGAGAATAGTACTTACCCTGCCTAGCTGCATTGTTGTGGTAAAAGCAAATGAAATAAAACAGATAATATACTGAAATAATAATATAAGCTACATTTATGAAGCACCATGCTATTTACACACTATTAAACTCACGTCAAAGTGGGAAGCCCCACCAGGACAAGCCTGAATAAATAAATAATTTACATATTTACATTTATATATATATATATATATGGACACACATGTATGTATGCATATGTAGGTGTGTGTGTAGAGTATGTATAAATAGATAGCTAGCTGGTCCTGTGGATATTGTATTGGGTCTGGAGTCAGGAAGACTCATCTTTCTGAATTCAAATCTGGCCTAATACACTAGCTGTGTGATCCTGGGCAAGGCACCTATTTGCCTCAGTTTTCTCATCTGTAAAAGGAGCTGGAGATTCCAGTATCTTTGCCAAGAAAACTCCAAATGGGGTTATGAAGAGTCAGATGTGCAAAAAAACAACAATATAAATCATATTTAAATTTATATACAAATTAGATACAAATATTTGTATATGTATATATAAACTACATTTTAATATAAAATTTTAATTTAATCTTTCTGTCTTCCCCAGCACCTAGCACAGTACTCTGCTTTAGCACTTAATAGGTGTTTGCTTAATTACATGTTTTAGTTATATTTTAACCACTGCACAATATTATAAAGCAATAACTCATGAACTACAAAATGATAATAGCTGACATTTTTGTGATGTACTTTTTAGGGCTTGCAAAGTGCTTTGCAAAGCAACTCATTGAATTTTCACAAAAATCTGGTGAGTACTATTGTTATGTCCATTTTTTAGATAAAACAGGCTCAGAAAATGAAGGAGAGAAGTTAGCATTTCTATGACACCTGCTCTGTGCCTGGAAATACCAATCCCTATACAAATACCTCATCTGAACCTCAGAACAACTCTGTGAAGTTAGGAACTATTATCCCCATTTTACAGTTGAGGAAACTGAGGCAGACAGCCAAGTGATTTGCCCAGGGTCACAGCTGTAGGTGTCAGAGGCTGAATTTGAACTCCCATATTCCAACTCTAGGCTCAAGAAGCCCATCTCTCCATCCACTAGATCACTTAACTACATACAGATAGACAATTTTTAAAGAATTTTATTACATTAATGTAAATATGCTTTTTTTTTTTTTTGGTTCTGAAAACTGATATTTATTAATTGTTTCTCACATGCACGTGACTTTATACTATATGCTTGTTAAACCAAGAAATGATGTGGAACAGTATGAGAAATATAAACTCACAGACATCATTAAAATAGTTTAGCTCAAAGTGCAGCCATCCCTGAAGTTCCCCGTTAATTACTAAACTTAAAAGGCAATCAAATTCCGCAGAAAGGCAAAGACAATGCGGGACTGCTCATTTACATGTACATATGATTTTTAAAAACCCATTAGTATGGCTCTCATCAGCCAGTCACAGCTCCTCCTATTTGTGAGCGGTCTGCCTTGCCAATTGTGCCCTCTCTGGTAATTAAAACTATACTTGTTGAAATTCTGTCTTCCCCTCCTAGGGCACAGTTCCTCGAGGGTATGTTTAAATAGTTCCTTGAAAACAAAGTAAAGTAATAAAGTGCTGTCAGCAATAGAGGGGAAAGTCTGGATGCAGTCTGGAGGTTAGGGTCATCCGTGGCCCCTAGGCTGCCCTTCTTCCTTTATCCCTTTCCCGTGGTCAGGCCAAAAGTACGGGCGCAGGACTCTCCGCTCTTGGGTGATGGAAGATCGGACAGGAATTGGCGGGTCCCTAGTGCCTCTGCGGAGAGAAAGAGCTGGTCGAGCCTAACACTTGAGGGGCAAGGAAGCAGTGGATGGGATATTCCTTTCTCAGGATCAAATCCAGCCATCGTCCCAGGGTCTCCCCTTGCCTTCCTGGGGGAAGCCGGCCGTGGCGAAGTCACTTCATCCAATCCGCATCCTTGCCCGACTGGCCCTTAGAGCATCCCCTTCCTTCTTGTCCCCAATGACTGCTGCCTTCAGCCGACTGTAGGTCGGATAGGAAGCGCAGGTGAACTTTGACGCCCGGACATGGAGATGGGCCGGGGATCTGAGCTTGGGACAGGGCCAGGGCCAGGCTCAGGGTTCTTGCTATCTTTTCTTCAGGGCAGGATGCACGTCTGGGTCTCCGGACGCAGGCTCGGGAGGGGAACGATGTGTCCCGTATCCTCCAGATGCCCAAGACACTCGCCGGCTCGCAGGAGCCCGTACCCCTGACCCAGTTTCTCTCCATATCAGGACCCCCATGGGAAGTGTTAGAAGAGAGAGGATCTCTGCACAAACGTCTGTGTGACGGCGGCCCGCCCCAGCGCTGGCGCTGGGTACCTAAGGAAGTGGATGTAGAGCTGCCAAGCTCAACGTCCCGGAGAACCGGGAAATCCCCCTGAATGAGCTGCGGAAATCTGGGCCCCCAGTGCCTTGCTCTGCTGTGTCATGTCATTGAACCTTCAGTGGCTCCTCACTCCCCTCTGGACAAAGAACCTAACTTAGTTTCTTACTCATTTTCTTTCTTTTTTGATCTGATTTTTCTTGTGCAACAAAAGAACTGTATAAATATGTTTATACATATTGGATTTAACATATATAACATATATTGGATTGCTTGGGGAGGGGGTGAGGGAAGGAGGGGAAAATCTGGAACACAAGCCGTACAAGAGTCAATGTGGAAAAATTACCGATGCATGTGTTTTGTAAATAAAAAGCTTTAAAAAAATTAACTTAATCTGGCCATTGGGGCTAAACCCCCTTAAATAACCAGCTTGATTAGGGCTCCCAAAAGAGGAACCTTCACATGTCATGGTAACCTTCACTTTGCTGCAACCGGACTTTGCACGGTACCAACCAGTTTCTTCCCAGAATTGGTTTATCCTTTATTTGGGCCTGTTTTTCCAGGCATTTAATTATTTCAGACTTGCCCAGAGTTACATAGCTAGTAAGATGACTCTTTCTGACTCCAGGCCTTGTACTCTGCTCACTGCCCCACCCAGCTCTAGGGAGAAGCTCCCTAACCCCCAAATACTATGGCTGTGGCCTGGTGATCTCTGAGGGTCTGTAGAGATGCTGGAGTGGGTCTTGGGTGTGGGAATGGCAAAGGTTGCCATGTCCCACCCAGCTGGTTGGTGAGAAGGAATATGTCACTGGGACACACATGGCAGAGTCTCAGGTAAGATTATGTGAGATTTTTTTCTTCCCAGGATTCATGTACACTTTATTTGGGAACACAGACAATAAATCATAGCATTAAAGATGCATCTATTCAGGTGTAATGAGCCTGTATTTCCAAAGTATTAAGTAATCCAGCTTCAGAGTGACATCAGCTCAGGAGAAAGAGAAAATGTTTTATCCAACCTCTCCCATGAAAGTTTTATGTTACACTGAGGAGAACTTTGGTACCATCTAATTACTTTTCAAGGGCAGCTACTGGTGCAGTGGATAGAGTTAGAAGGACCTGAGTTCAAATCCAGCCTCAGACAAAGCCTAGCTGTGTGACCCTGAGCAAGTCACTTGAACCTGCTTGCCTCAGTTTCCTCATCTGTAAAATGAGTCAGAGAGGGAAATGACAAGACACTCTAGTATTTTTGTCCAGAAATCCCCAAGTGGGATTCAGCAACAACATTGGGCTTCTACTCTAAACTGCTACTAGAGACAGTCTTAGCAATAAAGCACTATCTGCCTGATAGTAGGTCTCTGAGACCAGAAGGTACACGGTTCCTCAGTATTAATCCTTTAACAAACAGCAACAATAATTGACCTTTATATAGAGTTTTAAGTCTTGCCAGACACTTTACATACATGATTTCATTTCATCTTTACAATAACTCTGCGAAGCAGATGCTATCATTCCCACTTTATAGATCAGGAAACCGAGGCTCAAAAACCGTCAGCCTCAACCTTAAATAACTCACTCGGGGATAGGCATCCAGGGCTTTTTGATTCCCAACCCAGTGTCTTTCCTCTCCACAAAAAGGCCTTTCTCAGCACGGTCTGAGTGCCAAGAGATCCTCTTTTGCAATCCTCCAGGCCAGCTGAGAATCCTTGACTCTCTGGGGCTTCCTTGACAGAACAAAGAGTTAGAGTCTTGGTGTGATGTAGAACTCGGATCAGAGTGATACCAGCGTACTTCCCCTCTGGCCCCATCCATCTCGCAAAGGCTTGTGGGAGGGAATGTGTCTGTGGTGACCTTGGGGTAGGCGGGAGGCACAGGCGCCCATGGAGTGACCCTTGGCAGCAGGAACCCTGCCTACTTCTCCCCCCATCATAGAGGCGAGGCGGTGGCTCCCCCTGACCCTGAAGTTATGGGAGGACAGTGTGTTTGTATCCTACCTTTTGGTATCTATAATTTTCCTCCCTCAAGAGAAGTGAGCAAGGAACCTGGATTATCACGCGGGCAAGTTTGGTTTCCAGGCTTCTGACGTCAATTTTGTTCATGGCTCCACAGAGAAGCTGGGGGAGGCTGGGATCAAGGAGGAGAATTCAGACCTTGTCAGGCAGGCCTGTCTCTGCGGGAGCAGGGCAGAGGGTCAGCAGGCAATCAGCCCGCGGGCTCGAGAAGGCAGAGAGCTGTCGAATGCCCTTTACTACGGGCTTTGTGTCCACATCCAGCACCGATTGTAGCAGGGAAGAGACCCTAGAGCTTAAACCCAGCAACAAGCTGCTGAAACAATCGGGCAGATAAAGCTGCTGCCTCTTTCACCCACTAGGCCACTTTTTTCTTTTTAACCAACAGGATATAACTAATATATGCTTAACTTGTCCAAGAATTAAGCTTCATATCTTTCCCCTGATTGAATGTGGCCTCTTTGCTAGAGATTGTTGCCAAATCAAGCCCCTAATAGCTTCCCTGGATTTTGTTTTCAAGGTCACCTTGTTATCAATTGAAAAAGCATTTGTAAAAAGTCCTAGTGTCTGGCATATAATAGGCATTATATAGATCCCTCTTTTTCTTTTCTCAAATGGTAATAATAATGTCACCTGGATTTTGTTTTTTAAGATATTTGGCCCATTATCTGTGGAGAGCAGAGTTTTTTAAAGCTGGGGTCCAAAAATTATATACATATATATTTTAATTAAAGCTTTTTATTGTTCCAATTTTTCCCCCTCTTCCCCCACTTCTCCCCTAGATGGCAAGTAATCCAATATATGGTAAACATGGTAGAAAGATAATATGTTTTAAAAATATAATGTATTTTAATATAATTTGTTTCTTCACAATGTATTTTATTTTATTCATTTAAAATAATTATTCTTATGGATAAAGGAAGAATTTATGACTCAAATAGGAGATAGAGAGCATTATGGGATGGAAAATGAATAATTTTGATTATATTAAAATAAAAAGGTTTTTCACACACAAAACCAATGCCGCCAAGATTAAAAGGAAAGCAGGAACCTGGGGAAATTTTTATAGCAAGATTCTCTAATAAAGACCTTATTTCTCAAATATATTGGAAACTGAATCAACTTTATAAGGATATGAGTTATTCCCCAATTGATAAATGGCAGTTTTTAGAACAGGAAGTTTTCAGAGGAAAAAAATCAATGTTATCTATAGTTATTTGAAAAAATGCTCTAAATCACTACTGATTAGAAAAATGCAAATCAAAACAATTATGAGCTACTACCTCACACCTATCTGACTGGCTAACATGACAGAAAAGGAAAATGACAAGTGCTACAGAAGATGTAGAAAAATTGAAACACTAAGGCATTGTTGCTGGAGTTGGGAACTGATCCAAGCACTCTAAAGGAACAATTTGGAACAATGCCCAAAGGGTTATCAAACTGTGTGTACCCTTCACCAATATCATTACCTGATCTATATTCCAAAGAAATTTTTTCAAAAAGAGAAGAGAAGCTATTTGCACAAAAATATTTATTGCAGTTCTTTTTGTGGTGGCAAAGAATTGGAAAATGAGGAGATGTCCTTTGATTGAGGAATGTCTGAATAAGTTGTAGTGTGTGATTGTGATGAAATACTCTGGGGTTAAAAGAAATTGTGAGCAATATGCTTTCAGAAAAATCTGGAAAAATTTACATGAAATGATACAGAGTAAAGTGAGAAGAATCAGGAGAACATTGTATACAGTAAGAGCAATGTTGTAATGATTAACTATGAATGATACAATGATCTAAGACAATTCTAAAGGACAAAAATACTCTCTACCTCCAAGTAAAAAAACTGATGGAGTCTGAATGCAGATCAAAGCAAACATTTTTTAATTTTTGTTTTGTTTGTTTTTCTGGGTTTTTTCCCCCAATAGGATTAAATGGAAATATGTTTTGCATGACTATGCTTGTAAATTTTATATTAAATTGCTTGGTGTCTCAGGGAGTGGGGAGGATAGGGAGGGAGAGAATTTGGAGCTTAAAATTTAAAAAAGTTTAAAAATGTTTTTATATGTAATTGGAAAAAACAAAATCTAAAAATAAAAAAACCCCACATTATTCTGAGAAAGGTTCCATAAGCTTCACAAAATTGCTATGACACAAAAAATCTAAGGGTGGTGTAGGTAGTGTTATCCCCATTTTATAGATAAGGAAATCTTAGCTTAAGAAATCTTCCCAAAGATGTTATGTAGTTGTGTCTGATTTTTTGTGACCTCACTGGAGTTTTCTTGGCAGAGACACCAGAACAGTTTGCCATTTTCTTTTCCATCTCATTTTAGAAATGAGGAAACTGAAGCAAACAAGGTTAAGTAATTTACCCAGAGTCTCACAGCTGGCAAGTGTCTTAGGTGGAATTGGAACTTATGAAGACATGTCTTTCTGACTCCAGATCTGGTGCTCTATGCATTAAGGCATCATGTAGTTGCCCACATATACCCAGCTAGTAAATGGTAGAGCTAGAACTCATATTAGGGTATTTTGACTCCTCTTCACTCCATATTGTCTGTCAGCCGGAGAGGAAGCAGGAACCTAATTATCTGAGCCAACATCATTTAGGTAGCTCAGAAATATGCTCTCTCTTTAAATACTGATATACCTCAGAACTCACATTGTTTGGGAAAAGAAGTTGGAAATTTTTTTCTTTTTTTTCCTTCTTCCACATTGAATTGGGTCATTAATCTTGTGCCTAATAAAAAGAAAGTTCTGCAGGAGGTATACTGGGTGCTGGAGATAGGGCACTTGGTATTGATGACTGAGCTTGAACTTGAACTGTTTCTTTCATTTCCTATCATTTATTTCTGGGATTAAAAAGTGATGACAAGAGAGCCCTGAGTTCAGATTTGTTCTTAAATTTACAAGTGGCAATGAGGCAATAGTAAGTATCCTCATTAACACCAAAGAATTTAGGAAGTGTAAGAAGATGGGTAATCTTTCTTCCCATATATTGCTGTGACTTTCTAGTAAGGCAGTCCCTGGCAACCACAGTGATTTATCACAGGAGGATCAATTGATCATTGTACAATATTGTTTTTTATTATAGCTTTTTATTTACAAGATATATGCATGGGTAATTTTTCAGCATTGACAATTGCAAAACCTTTTGTTCCAATTTTTCCCCTCCTTCCCCTTACCCCCCCTCCCCCCCACCCCAGGATGGCAGATCGACAATACATGTTAAATATATTAAAGTGTATGTTAAATACAATATATGTATACATGTCCATACAGTTATTTTGCTGTACAAAAAGAATCGGACTTTGAAATAGTGTACAATTAGCCTGTGAAGGGAATCAACAATGCAGGCAGACAAAAATAGAGGGATTGGGAATTCTATGTAGTGGTTCTAAGTCATCTCCCAGAATTCTTTCGCTGGGTGTAGCTGGTTCAGTTCATTACTTCTCTATTGGAACAGATTTGGTTCATCTCATTGCTGGAGATGGCCACGTCCATCAGAATTGATCATCATATAGTATTGTTGTTGAAGTATATAATGATCTCCTGGTCCTGCTCATTTCACTCAGCATTAGTTCGTGTAAATCTCTCCAGGCCTTTATGAAATCATCCTGTTGGTCATTTCTTACAGAACAATAATATTCCATAACATTCATATATCACAATTTATTCAGCCATTCTCCAATTGATGGGCATCCATTCATTTTCCAGTTTCTGGCCACTACAAAGAGGGCTGCCACAAACATTTTGGCACATACAGGTCTCTTTCCCTTCTTTAAAATCTCTTTGGGATATAAGCCCAGTAGAAACACTGCTGGGTCAAAGGGGATGCACAGTTTGATAACTTTTTGAGCATAGTTCCAAATTGCTCTCCAGAATGGCTGGATGTGTTCACAATTCCACCAACAAGGTATCAGTGTCCCTGTTTTCCCACATCCCCTCTAACATTTTGCATTATCTTTCCCTGTCATTCTAGCCAATCTGACAGATGTATAGTGGTATATCAGAATTGTTTTAATTTACATTTCTCTGATTAATAATGACTTGGAGCATCTTTCCACATGGCTAGAAATAGTTTCATTTTCTTTGTCTGAGAAGTGTCTGTTCATATCCTTTGGAGAATGGCTTGATTTCTTATACATTAGAGTCAATTCTCTATATATTTTGGAAATGAGGCCTTTATCAGAACCTTTGACTGTAAAAATGTTTTCCCAATTTATTGCTTCCCTTCTAATCTTGTCTGCATTAGTTTTGTTTCATTGTACAATATTGTGATTTTTGTGTACAATGTCCTGATTCTGCTCAATTCACTTTGCATCAATTCAGTAAATCTCTAGGTATTTCTGAGGGTGTTTTTCTCATCATTTCTTCTAGCATAATAATATTCCATCATAATCATATACCACAAGGGCAAAGGTGTATAGACATGTAGATATGAGCCACATAGGATTTGTACTTTCAGAGTATATGACCCAGTGAGGAGGCAGGGTATTTTGTACCAGGGTCATTTGACCAGTTCTGATTCAGAATCATCTGATGATTTTGATTGGTACACAACCAGACATTTATGCACCATCTTGTTCATTCATTGTTTGTCTTTCATTCCTGAAGAGGACCATGACATCATGAAGGTAATATCATGACTTGTAAGTGAATTGGATTTGAGTGAGGGAGGACTATGCAAAATCACCAGCCTCACTCTTCCCTCCAGAATCATTTGTGTCCAGTGGCCAAATATAGATCAGGACAACTGTAGACCATCCAGAATTTACTGAAAGGAGGTTTACTTAATAGCTTTAAAAGGTGATTTAGCAAGGAGACAGAATTGTTCAAGTAAGGCAGCTTCCCAGGCCTTTACATGTTACAGTGACACACTTGATTAAAAAAGTATGTCAAGCCTGAGATTGCCTAAACAGCCCTCAACTCTTGGTGCCCTAGACATTAACACTTAGGCAGCCAAACATCTATCTCAACTGGTTGAGCCTTAGCCTCTTGAACCACTTAAGTCTCAAGTACAGTTTCATTGCCTTTTAGGAAAAAAACTAACCAAGCCTACATGGAGTAGCTATTTTCCTGCCACAAGGGGTCTTGTAGGCTCAGGCACCAAATGATGTGATCTAGGAGATCACCAAATTTTGGGTTCACTCATGTGAAGAATTCACAATTGATGATAGTTGACTTGTGCCCTATTTGCAGGAATGCCAGGCTCCTTCCTAGATTCAGAAACAAAGTAAAAGAATTTCTATTACTCCTTGCCACAAAGACTCTGGTCAACAGCTGCAAAAAGCCCCATGACTTTTAAACATTTTTCCTGGAGTTGATTTATCATTTTCTTTTTTTTAAAAATAAAAAAAATATTTTTTACTGTTTGCATATTAGTTTGATGATTCATCATTTTCATTGCAAAAAGAGGGTTGAAGACTTTGTGATCTTTGAGTTTGAACTTTCTAGGTTTTCGGAGACCTTGGAATGCATTTTCCTACCCTCTTGAGATAAAAGGAATCCTGAGCCACTAGTCCTTGGAACTAGGCTTGTGAGAAAAGTCCTTTGTAAGCAATGTATAAATATGAGCCACTTTTATTATCACCATTGCCATTATTATATGCTGTTAGGTCTACAATAGCCTGAATTGGACCTGACTGACAATGGCTCTGAGTCTGGGGACCAGTTAATCATCTTTCTTCAGGATATGGGACTTCATGGGTAGCCACATTATTTCTTGTTTGTCCCTGAATTAAAATCCTATTCACTTATCTGACTGCACTTGTGAAGACAGACTTCAAGTAGACATTTGAATATGATTGAGAAACACAGGGTCAAATGAGACTTTTTTGTTTTCTCAAATTTTTTTTCCTCTCTCTTGCTTTACTTTCCTTTGAGACTGATAGCAAACTTGACTTTGTTTGGATTGACTAATTTCTCCTGTGATTTAGACAGGAGTTCTATTTCATTGACGTCTATGGTAGCCTTGAATTGCCTGCAGAAGTCAGGGTACATAAAGTTTTATGGGTAGGTTGTTGTTTCCTAATGTAATGACGGGAAAAAGTACAAACAATCATTCCAATATGTATGAAATTTTAGACTTTGTATTGCCTTATAGAATGATTGTGAAAGCAAGCTGGAGACAGGATTTTTAAATTTTCTGGTCTTTTTTGGTCATAAAGTGGAGAGACTTATCAATTTGAAATTGTCTTGGAGTGTTAACCCATTAGTTAAAAGGCTCAGTTTTCATCATATCTCATTTCTCCTCCTTAGTCTCTTTCACTAATTTCTTCTTCCCCTAGCCTGCCTCCCACCCCACTACCTCCAAATGTGGGCACTTCTCAAGGTTCTGTCTTAAGCTTTCTTCTATGTAATTCTTTCCCATGTTGATCTACTCCCTTGGCTTTTATCATCACCTCTATGTGAATGACTTCAGAATTTTTATCTTCAATCCTAAGCTCTTCCCTAACCTCCAGATTTCATTTCCGACCTTCTCTAGGATACTTCTCTCTACCTGAATGGCCACTTCAGCACTTCAAACTCAACATATCAAGAATTAACTTTATTATCTTCTCTGCCCAAAGTTCCCCCTCTAGTCAACTTTCCTATTTTGTTGGTGGTGCCGCCATTCTTGAGAATCAAAAAATTTGATCACTGGAAGGGCAGCTTCTTTGATTGAAGGGCGTCTTTGAGCACTAGCAGCCATCTAATCTGACCCACATAGAAAAAGAATTCCCACAATATAGGACCATCCACAATAGGCCATCCTGCTTAAAAAGTATGGGAAGCTCACTAATTCTTTTTAAAAATTAAATTAAATTTTGTTTCATTTTCAGAGGCACATTTTCTCTCTCTCCCATATCTTCCCTACTCCAACCTTCCACAGCTGAAAAATCAGAAAAATAAATTCTGTTACAAACATGTATAATCAAGCAAAACAAATTCTTGCATTGACGGAATCAAAAAAATATATATATATATTTCAATCTGCCCTCTAATGGCACCCTATCAGGAGATAGGTAAGCATGATTAATCTTTAATCTTCTGGAATTGTAGTTGGTCATTATACTGATCAGAGTTTCTACATCTTTCAAAATTGTCTATTCAATATTGCTGTCATTATACAAAGTGTTCTTTGGGTTCTGTTCAATTCACTCAGCATCAGTTCATACATGTCTTCTCAGGTTTCTCTGGAAGCATCACCTTCATATTTCTTATGACACAATAGTACTCCATAACATTAATTTGCTATAATTTGTCCAGCCAATTGATGAGCAACCCCTTAGTTTCCAATATTTTCCCACTACAAAAAGAGCTGCTATAAATATTTTAATATATGTGAGTTTTTTTCCTTTTTCTTTCATCTTTTTTTGTGGTATAAACTTAGTTGTAATATCACTGGGTCAAAGAGTATACACAATTTAATAGCTTTTTGGCTATAGTTCCAAATTACTTTCAGAATGGCTACATCAATTTATAGTTGTAGTAAAGGGGAATAAACATTCTTGTTTTCCCAAAAGTCTTCTAGTGTTTTTAAATCTTCTTTCTTTAAACTTTGCAAATCTGATAGGTGTGAGGTACAACTCCAAAGTGTTTTAATTTGCATTTTTCTAGCTAATAGTGATTTTAGAGCCTATTTTCATATGGTTATTGAGAGCCTGAATTTCTTTCTCTAAAAACTGCTTGTGTGCTTTCTTTGACCATTTATTAGCTATGGAATGATTCACAACCACTTGAAACAGTCCATTTCATTTTTGGACAGCTCTTCTAAGTCAACCCAAGCTCAAAACCTCAAAATCATCTTTGACTTTTCCCACTCCCTCAACCCATGGACAATTAGCTACCAGGATTCTACTTCTATGATCTCTCAATTATCTTTTTTCCATTCCTACTGCCAATTCAGGCTCTTATTCTTATTCAGGCAAAAATAATTTCTTGTTTATTTTTGTCTATCTTTTATCCTCTGGCTTATAGATGGATACATAATTGTTCCTTAACACATGTTTGCTAGATTTCATAAAATCTGTTACTTCCTATGTTTTAGGGAAAACTTGAGTTTTAACTATTTCCAAGTTTTAATCATTATAAAGAAAGAAGCCCTTACCCTCTTGACTTGTTCCAATTGACTTGTTATGCATTTTTTTAGGTGAATGTTTAAAGGGAGCTCTATTCTGAAAAGACCTCTTCATGTTGGCTGAAAAAAATTGGTTCTGTGCTCCATAACTGATCACTGCTAAACCAATCACCCTTGGAGACAAGAACTTGGAAAAAGTTATTAGTAAGAAACTACAATATAAACAGAACCTAAAAATTCAAATTAACAATTAAAATTCAACAAATTGAGTGCTTGGTACATGTAAAATATACGACTCTTGCAGACAGAGACCATCTCACTTTAGTATTTGTATTCTTAGATTCTAGGACAATGCTTGGCATATGGCAGTGATGAGGTTCTGGGGCAGTTGGTAGAGAGAGAACGAAACACTGACAGAATTACTTTCTAGGGAAAGCAATCAGGTTGCCTCATGGTCCCACCTTCTGTGGAGGTTGTCAGAAATCCAAGTTAAGTCATATCCCTGAAGTCCACCCTCTGTGGAGGTTGTGGACAGCCCCACCTTGCTGTGTCCAGCCAAGAAATCCCAGTCATGTACCTGAGGTTAAATTTCCCCTGTAAATCTGCTTATGGTCCACGCCATCTTTGCCGCATTTTTTTGGCTCAATCTGCCATGACTTTCTGCCTTGTGGTTTCTTTCCCTTCACCCTTGCCCCATGCTACATGGTGTCTCTCCTCTCATCCCCCACTATGCTCTCTTCTCCTTGCTCTGTGCTTTCCCAACTATATCTCATATTTACCATTCCTGGTATTTATTGTATGTCCTCATTTTGTCTGTAAATAAACCATTTTGCCAAAGAGAATGGCTCCCCTAAATCACATCATTTAGTGTCTGAGCCTGCAAACCACATCATTTGCTACATCAACCACATTAGTAGGTATGAAATAAATGCTTATTGGTTGATGATATGTGGAAAGTAATTGAATTTTTGTGGAAATGGTACCAGAGTAGACACTGTATAATCCACATGTGTCCATCTTGCCTTCTTTCTCATGTCATCTATTCTAGGTTACTTAGAGGCTCAATAAAACTCTCTGTGGTCAAGAAAAGGAAGAAAACTGACACTGATGATGACAAATAAGTTAATATTCAAACTAACATATTGTTAGATATTAAACCTGGCAATCTTGAGACCACCAAGACAGGCTCTTCTTAAGAGAGGCTGTAGCTTATAGAATCTATGTATGGAAATCATTGTTATAAGATTAGGCCTGATGGTCATGAGGCTATCATGATGGTTTCTCCTTAAAGGAAGCTCTAAGCTTATAGAACAAATTCATGGAAAAATACTGACAATAATATTTTTGAAGGTTAGTACAACTGTGTGCCCCAAATAATATTTTGTCTGTTACCAGCTTGTTTTTCTCCATGATATACAAACCCCCCAAATAATATTTTGTCTACCACCAGCTGTCTACTCTGAATAGGGTCACATACCCCAGAATTAAGCCTGTTTTCTTTCTCTGACCCAATAAAAACTTACACTTCCCTAGAGGCATACAATCTTTGGTGGTGATAAGGAAGAAAGCAGATGATAAAATTAATTCTCACTAAAGTATGAATGACTATACCATTAATATGTTAATCTTTTGAAGAGAATTTTCATTTTAAAAGCCTGTTAGTCCAAAGAAATGAATCTCCAATTTCATCTAGGCTCATTTACTTACTTATTTTAACAAAGGGTACTTACCAATGCCTCTCAATTTGCTGTTTTATAGCACTAACATCAAACTGAAGGGTTCTTCTTAGGTAATAGATTAAAATTGCCTTCATCTTCCTGTGTTCTTGGCCCTTAACTTCTGGTTTCCATGGGAATAGCAGTGGAAAAAATTTTCCAAGTAAATTTTTAAAAATTCATCAACTTTAATGCTTTGTATAGAGCAGTAAAAGGACTTGTTATTGTATCCTAGAAAACCTTACATTTTCCATAGTACTTAAGTCATTTTTTACATATACTATTTCATTTGTTAAAAGGTAATGGAAAAAGATTTGGACTGAGAATCTTCTACTCTTCTGTCTAAGCTACTTAGGAGGTGGGTGATATTAGGCAAACCACTGAACCTCTTGCTTTTCTTATTTGTAAAATGGATATATCAATACCTGATCACAGAGGTCAAGTGAGATAATGTATGTAATTTATATGATGGGTCCCCAGAAGTAGTACACTGCATTTGTGGCATCAAATATAAATATCAACCTTTTAAATCACCTTGGTACACCTAGAGGAGGTCAGTGTCATTATTTTTTGCAAGCCATCACTTAAAGGCAATTTGAGTCTGCCATTTTATTTCCATTACAGCGTTCTCCCTCCACTGAACTCATGTTTACTCATATTATATTTTATCCCTTAACCATCCTTGGGGTTTTGTCTTGTTTTCCCAACACAGCTGGGTACTCCTTGGGAGCAAGGTGCATAGTGATTCTTTGCTTCCCCACAGTGCTTAGCAGAGAACTGAGCCTTGTAGGGGCTCAGTAAATACCTTTTCCATAAATGAGTGAATACATCTTGATTTTAGGCGATTGTTAGTTTGTTTTGGCAACATTTCATATCTTCAGACTTTCTGAGAAAGTCCTAGATCAAAGGTATCAGGATGTTTATAATGAAGAGATTTCTAGGCATGAGAAAAAATTGAGATTTGATGCAAATTTCATATTGAAGGCTTCCCTTACCAGACCAATTCTGTCACACTTTTACCTCAGCCAAAGACATACCTTTATTCATCTTTTGTTATTTTCCTTTTACGATTTTTTTTCCCACTCAGAAACCTTACACAGATATCTTATTGATGAGGATTTTAAAGAATGATATGGGAAGGGATAGAAGGAAAAAATATGATTCATTAATTACATTTTTTATTCATTGTTCAGTGATTTTTCAGTCTTGTCCCACTCTTCATGACCCCTTTTGGGATTTTCTTGGCAAAGACACCAGAATGATTTTTCATTTCCTTTTCCAACTTATTTTATAAATAAGGAAATTGAGGCAGTGTGAAATGATTTGCCCAGGGTCATGTACTAGTGTCTGAAACCAGTTTCGAACTTGGAAAGATTCTGGGACTCTATCTACTATGTCACCTAACTGCCCCTAAAGATTTTTTTAAGAGTATAATAACCCTAATTGACATATCCTCTTCTTTACATGCCATTTAAGGAAAGAATAGTCCTATTCTTTTTTAGTGGTTTTGTTCCATAGAGCCCTCAGCTGATCTGAGGTACCAAGGAGATCCTGATAGAAAGGGCATTTCAGATACATTGAGAAAATCTGTACTCTTTTTTTTGTGAAGCGATTTATTAAAAACCTTAGTATTGAATATCAATACAAAACTTCTTTAGTAACTACTAAGAGGAAAATCAATTTAAGTGCATACAATCGTCAAACAATTTTTCTAAAAGCAGGATTCTTAACCTGGGATCTCAGGGGTCAGTGGATAGATTTGGCAAAATCTTTGATCTTGGATGCGTCTTTGTTTAAATGTCATTAATTCCTTTGTAATCCTATGTATTTTAATTTATGCATTTAAAACATCCTGAGAAGGTTTTACCTTTAGGCTTTACCAGACTGCTAAAGTGGGTGCTGTCACAAAAAAGTTAAGAAATCCCTTTCTGGAAAACTCTCTTGCATGTATTTTGAAAGATTAAAAAGATATTATTATATATAAAAAAGAAATCCTTTTCTGGAACATCATAAAATCTAGACCTGGCAGGGGCTTTAGAGGTCATCTATACCAATTGCTTCACTTTACAGATCCCATCAGGATTATTTGTCTGTTCATTCTCATTCCTATAGGATGGGGAGACACAGTAGGTAAGGCAATGAGCTAGGGGTTAGGAAATCCTGAATTCAAATTCTACATGACTCTGGACAATTCACTCAATCCGTTTACCTCAGTTTCCCCAACTGTAAAATGAGAGAAATAATAGTACCTATCTCCCAGGGTTATTGAGAAGATTAAATGAGATAACATTTGGGAAGTACTTAGCCCAATACCTGGTATATTGTGCTGTTCAGTCATTTTCAGTAATGTTCAGTTCTTTGTGATCCCATTTGGGGTTTTCTTGACAGACAACAGAATAGTCTATCATTCATTTTGCAGATGAGGAAATTGAGGCAAATTGTGTTTGGTGACTTGCCCAGGATCATATATTTGAGTAAGTGTTTGGGGCCAGATTTGAACTCGGGAAGAAAAGTATTCCTGAGTCCAACCTCAGAACTCTATACACTGTAGCAACACCTAGCTTCTCAATGTGCCCTTGTACATTGTAGATAATATATAAATGCTAACTACTAGTGAAGTGGAAAAGCACCCCAAATGGGACCGTGAGAAACATAATCTTGAATCTTGGTAGGTAAAGTCTATTACTATTACTAATTTTTAAAAATTATCTTTTTTTTCTTTTGAAAAAAAATTTATTTACAACATTATCCCTTGCACTCACTTCTGTTCCGACTTTTTCTCTCCCTCCCTCCACTCCACCCAGATGGCAAGCAGTCCTATACATGTTAAATATGTCACAGTATATCCTAGATACAATATATGTTTGCACAACTGAACAGTTCTCTTATTGCATAGGAAGAATTGGATTCAGAAGGTAAAAATAGCCCAGGAAGAAAAATAAAAATGCAATTTACATTCATTTCCCAGTGTTCCTTCTCTGGGTGTAGCTGCTTCTGTCCATCCTTGATCAATTGAAACTGAGTTAGATCTTCTTTTTGTCGAAGAAATCCACTTCCATCAGAATACATCCTCATACAATATCGTTGTTGAAGTGTATAATGATCTCCTGGTTCTGCTCATTTCACTTAGCATAAATTCATGTAAGTTTTTCCAAGCCTCTCTGTATTCATCCTGCTGGTCATTTCTTACAGATATTACAAATTTTTTTATTCCTTAATGCAGATGGTATTTTTAACAACCCAGATGTACTGTCCTGACAAACCCGAAACCTTGACAACCTGATAAGCTTAAAGAAATACCGCTTATTGCTATCTGGGAATGACCCCCTTACAGTGATAACTTTTTGCCTCCTGTTTAGAATAGAAATTCCTTTATTATGACAAATGTATCAAGAAACATTTTGATGTCTCTCTCTTCTTTCTATAAATATGTGGCCCTGAGGCCATCATTACTGACCTCTCCCATCTTGGTGTTGGGGTTCAGTCGCTAGCTAGCAATAAGCGCTCTTAAAACTTCATTATTTTGGCTTCCCTGTTTTTCTCTTGCCTGGGAACTTCACTACTACTACTAATTCCATTTTATTGATTCTTCTCTTTTCTTTACCCTTTAGAAAATTCTTTTCATACTTTGTTGAATTCATCATACTTGTCTTAAGGCCCATAAAGAATTTTTATCATTTTATATGAATTGATGCTGAGTGAAACAAGTAGAACCAGGAATACATTGTACACAGTAACAGCAAGAAAGTGCGATGATCAACTATGAAAGATTTGGTTCTTCTCTGGTTCAGTGATCCAAAGCAATCCTAATAAACTTTGGATAGAAAACATAATCTGCATCCATAAAAAGAACTATGGAGATTGAATGTAAATCAACACATCTTATGTTCACTTCTTTTTCTGTTTTTTTTTTTTCCCTCCTATGGTTTTTCCCTCTTGTTCTGATTTTTCTTTCCCAACACGATTCATAAAGCAATGTGTATTTAAAAACTAATCAACTAAAAGAATAAACTCACTACCATGCTGCTAAAATATAATAAAGAATTTTAACATTGATTTAACCATTCCCTTGTTGGATGCTATGAATTTATTGCAATTATATATAATCCTACTTTGAAGATCTTTGGAAAGATAGTTTTGTGGTTGTTTTTGGTGTTTTCAGTGTCTATTCACCATGCTCCTGTTCTTTGCCTTGCTGGCTCCTGGCATAATGCCATGGGATTGGGAAGGATTTTAGGAGTTTACTGTGAAACTTTCTCATTTTATAGATAAGTATTAAGAAATTCAGAGGCCTTTCTCTTCTACTTTCTGAGGCTAGGCTGAAAACAAGGGCAGACGGTGTGCTTGTAGATCAGAAAGGCCACTGGAAAAAAATCTTACAAAAGAACTGCATTATGAAACAAGAGAGGCGTTAGTGGCAAGCTCACGAGGGTCCCATAGCCTGGGAGTGTCAGCTTTGGAATCTTAGACTCCACTGAGTGGGAAGATTTCTGAAAAATCCCCTTCTCTTCCTCCATTCAGCCCCTAACTATTGCCCTCTCACTACATTTGTTTCTGCTTCTTCCCTTTAGTAAGGGAGAATAATTGAAGGGAATGAAGAAATAATGCCCATTTTGAAGAATTTCAGGTTTGCTCCTAATTTTCTGATCAAACCACTAGGAGGGAAGTTGTCGATCCCTGGGGGATGTGTGCTTTGGAATCACTGGTATTGTTTGGCTTTTTGTCTCCTATGTCCTGTGGAGAACCTGAATGTGATTTTTTTCACCAGCAGGCTTGCCCCCAGGCTACGAAAGTAAAGTCAATAAGATTCACTATTCTTTGCTTTTGACCAGCCAGGCAGATGTTTTCTGCTAGGTTGATTGAATGGATTTCATATTTTTAAGTGCCCACCGTAGGAGAGATGCTTTATAGAAAGACCACTTACATCTTTTTCAGTTTTGATGGTAGATGGAAAGTAGCTTTGAAAAAAAACACAAATGCTAGATTACGACCTTTATTACATAAAAAAAAAAAAACCACATAGATGAATCTGTTGTAAGAGTGTTTCAAGTGGCAAATACTAGAGCCACCCACTCATCGGAGCATGACAGAATTTTGGAGAAAGAAAGAGGTTTTTTATAAGTCATCTAATCGAAACTTCATTTTAAAGATGATGAAAATGGGACTCCAAGAAATACTTTTTACACGATTGATAACTGACAAACACAATTATAATTACTAATGCAGGAAAGTAGATGAACATATTTTTGGGTCAATGGGGTTGTGACTTGCTCAGAGTCACATGGATGTGATTTGTAGGAACCAAATGATGTGATTTAGGAGAGCAATTGCTACACCGAATGATGAGATTGATGTAAGCACTAAATGTTGGGGTTCGATCATGTGAAGAATTCACAGTGGCCATTCTCTTTGGTAGGTTTATTTAGGAGAAGAGGTTACAGACAAAATGAAAAGATAGGACAGACACCAGGAAGGTAAATATGTAATAGAGTTGGGAGAGCAAAGAAGGGAGTTTTAACAATTAATGAAGTTGCCTAGTGAAATGCACAGTTAACCAGGAAAAAGGGAACACCTCATGAAGTGGGATTACACCATTGACTGACAAGCTAAATCTTTAGAAGGGTTTAGCATCCTAAAAGAGTTAGCTCTAAGAAGAAAAGAATAGAGGTATGATGGGGGATGAGAGGAGAGACACGAATGAAATGGGGAGGGGAGGGTAAGACACTACAAGACAGAGTGTCATGGCAGAGTGACTCAAAGTGGTTCAGCAAAGATGGTATCAGCCATCATTTATAGGGGAAATTTAACCTCAGGGGTTTGACCTAACTCGGATTTCTGACCAGACACAGCAAGGCAGGGCTGTCTACTACCTCCATAGAGGGTGGGACTAGGAGGATAAAGTGATCCCCATCAGTGCCCTTCCCTACCTGCCCAGGGAACAATTCCATCAATCCTCCAGTCCCTTTCTGCCAACCATCCCTTCTGATTCCAGGGCCAGTTCTCTATCCACTACACAGCCTAACTGCCCCTAGATTAACATTTTTAAAAAACAGATTTTTAACAATAAGGATTGAACTAGATGAACACATGAATTCATTTCCTGAGGATTCCAGTCAGTCAAGACTTTGCTGTGTTTTTTTTCCTTTTTTTTTCTTGTATTCATTATTTTTGCAATGTCTCTGCTGATGGAACAACTGAGAATCAAATTCCATTGCTGCATTCAATCGATTCAGTCCAACAAACATGTTGTTATTCAGTTGTTTTCAGTCATGTCCACTCTTCATGACCCCATTTAGGGTTTTCTTTGCACAGATAATGAAGTGGTTTGCCATTTCCTTCTCCAGCAAACATTTAGTATGCCATGATTCTCTCACCCCAGAACCTCTTTTTTTGGGGGAGGGATTAGGTAATCCCCCGGAATCTCTTACATTTGCCCCATCTTTACCTCTTGCGATGGCCTTGGTTAAGGCTATTTTTAAAAAAAAATCCCCCATCCCTTGGGTTATTGTAATGGCCTTCCAAATGGTCTTCTAGCTTCCAGTCCATTCCATGTCCAATCCTTCCTATGGATAGTTATCGAATTAATTTGTCACAGGTCTCACCATGGCACACCCCTGCTCTGAAAACTTCCCCAGCTTCTTATAGCCTTTAGGATCAAAAATAAAGTCTTCAGCTTGATGTTTCAAAGCTGTCCAGAATCAGGCTCGATGACTTTTCCAGGCTTATTGTACAATTATTTGCCTTCACAAACTTGGTCTTCAAGCCAAAGTGATTTTCTTGCTATTCCTACAACCTAATGCTGAATTTCCTGCATCTCTTTGCTTTTACACAGGGATGTCCTCCATGCCTGGCACACTCCCTCTTCTTATCTCTGCCTCTTAGACCCTGAGACCCTCTTAAACTATGGTTCTCAAGTGATATGGGGTCTCATAATTGAATGTGGGGGTTGTGAAATTATGATTTGTTATCAGTAAATGTTTGATTTGTATACCTATATATTCAGGTCACATAAAAATTTCTTGGGTAAAAAGGGTGTCAAGAGTGGAAAAAGTTTAAGAAACCCCGTTTAGACTTCCTAACTTCCTTCAAAGCTCAATTCATGGCTATCTCCTCTAGGAAGTCTTTCCAGATCCTGATCCTTTAGTTAGAATCTCTTCTCTCTTCCCCATAGTATAATGTATGTTCTTACTTGTATACAGGTTATTTTCTTCAGTAGAAAGTAAGTAGTCTCCTAGAATTCAGGTATTTGTAGCTCTCTTTCCCCTCCCCCAATTAGTACAGTGCCTTGCAAATAAGGGGCACTTAAAAACACAAAGAAGCAGTTAATTAATTCCCATTTTGTGGCAGGAACCATGCCAAAGGATATATTCAGAAGAATTAAGCATTCAAAATTTTTATTACAATCTGATTTTATTTTCAGGTCTTCATTCTCTTCCCTCTCTCCCCTAATTGAAAAACAAAAAAACCAAAATCCATGAGAAACATATTATCAGTTCATTGGTGTTTGATTCTTCCTGAGTCCATTGGAGGTTTTTTGGGCAAAGACACTGGGGTAGTTTTCCATTTTCTTTTCTAGCTCCACTTACAGATGAGGAAATGGAGGCAAATAGGATTAAGTGACTTGTCCTGGATCACACAACTAGTAAGTGTCTATGAGGCCAGATTTGAACTCAGGAAGATGAGTCTTATGGTTCTAAGTCTGGTATAGTATAAACTTCGACACTGAACTGCCTAGAAACATGTCAGTCAAGCAAAACATATAAAAAAAGTTTCAATCTACATTCTATCACCTCTTTACCTAGAGGTGGGTAGCATAGAAGCTAATATTCTAATAGGAAAATAGTAAGTGTGTGTGCGTGTGTGCGCGTGTGTGTGTGTGTGTGTGTGTGTGAGAGAGAGAGAGAGAGAGAGAGAGAGAGAGAAAGAGAGACAGAGACAGAGACAGAGACAGACAGAGACAGAGACAGAGACAGAGAGAGAGAGATAATCTAGGCAAAGGATAATGGGAATCTGGAATCAAGTTATGGTCATTTGAGGAGAAAGGAGGGGCTGGATGGGAAGGATGGGGTGGTAAAGGTGATTAAGATATGGCAGCCGATGGGGTAGGTTGGATAAAGAAAAATGAACACCTGAAAGTGATAGAAATGCTTGCAATTTAGTTTGGGAATAGCAAACTATTCTCTGCACACCCAATAAAGAGTCATCTACTCTTTACTTGAAATACTCTAGGGAGAGAAATCCATTACCATGTGAGGCAGCCCATTTGAGTTTGGGGTAGCTCTAGTTCTGAGAAAATTATTCCTTATATCAAACTTGAAATTTTCTTTTTTCCCCCTCTTTCTGTCCTCTTGGCCAAATAGGACAAGTTTAATCTCATCTTCATGTGACAGTTTTTCAGATATTTCAATAGTTTTCATGTTTCTCTTGAGCTTCCTCTAGGCTAAAAATGCTCAGTACTTTTAGGCAAGCCACATAGGAACATGAACTTGAGGCCCCTAATGGTCCTGCCCCAGCCTTCTCCTCCAAATCATTTCTAGCTTATAAATCCCTCTTCTAAAATGGGGATACTTAGAACAATACTTCAAATCAAGTCCGACAGAGTCTGACCAAAAGTCTCTTCCTTAATTCTTGTTTCTCTTAAAGTACCCCATGAATCTAAGCAGCTTTTGGGAGCTAAACTATCATCCTGCTGATTCATATTGAGCTTAAAGTTCATGAAAACTGTCAGATCTTTCTATCTAACCATGAGTCAGCAGTGTGCTGTAGCAGCCAAAATAACCAGTGTGATCTTGGACTACATTGAAAGAAGCTTGGCTTTCAGCAATAGGGAGATGAACTCTGTCCTTGTTAGCTCTTCTCTGGAATCTGGAATTCATTTCTGGGGGGCAGATTTAAGAAGGACATGGAATACTTTAACATATTTAACATGTATGGGACTACTTGCCATCTAGGGAAGGGGTGGAAGGAAGGAGGGGAAAAGCTGAAATAGAACTTTTTGCAAGGATTTATGTTGAAAAATTACCCATGCATATGTTTTGCATATATAATATGTAAAATGTAAAAAAAAATTAGTTTTGTAAGAAAAATGTTCCATGATAATAACACAATGAAAACATTTGATGTATTTCTACCAATAACATGTGATTTAATAATGTAATACTGCATATATTAGTTGTCTAATAAAATAAAATAAGTGATGATCTAAAAAAATAAAAATAAAAAAAAGGACATGGAGAAATGGCAGCATATTCAGAGGAGCCAGAAAAAATGAAGGTCTTTTGTCTGTTATCAGTTGGGAATGTTGAGCCAGATAAAGACAAGAATTTGAGGTGGAAGATAGGATTTCTTGAATTCTTTTTCATGTCTGACTCTCTGTGACCTTATTTGGGGTTTTCTTGACAAAGATACTGGAGTGGTTTGCCATTTTTTTTCCTCTAGCTCATTTTACAGATGAGGAAATTGAGGCAAATAGAATTAAGTAACTTGCTCAGGTCCCATAGCTCATGTCTGTGAGGCTAGATTTGGATCCAAGAAGATGAAATGCCCTATCCATTCACTAGACCATCGCATGATAGGTATCTTCAAGAATCCAAAGGACTGGTATGTCTGGGAGGGATTAGACTAATTCTCTTTGGTTCCAAAGGGTTGAACCAGAAGAAGTGGGTAAGAAGTAGTAAAAAGACCAGAATAGACTTGATACCCAGAAAATATTTCCTAAAATTGGGAGCTGTCCCAGAGTGGAATTGATGGCCCCGACATGGAATTGGGATTTCTCCTTGGAGACAGAAGATAATTGAGTGAGGATTCCTTTCTTATATTGAAGAGACCAAAAAGCCTCTGAGATCCCTTCCAATGCTCAAATTCTGTAGTTTTTTATTCTTCTTGTGACTTCTAAAAGTGAGATTTCTAAACCCATTTTTAAGACTTTCATCTTATTAGATTCAAAACAATGGCCTCCCCTTTCTGTATGTTTTAGGATCATGATTGTCATCTAGTGAATTACTTATCTCTCTCAGATTTGGGTCATCTGCAGATTTAATAATGACATTGTGCCTTTATCTGAGTCACTGATTTAAAAAAAAAAAAACTTTATGCAGCAAAGATCCAAGGATAGATTTCGGGATGTTCCTATTCCCCAGTCTTTCTACTTCTCCCTGCTCTCCCAATTATATAACTTTTGTTGCTTTCTTCCATCTCCAGTCTTGATCCTATAAAAATCCCCTACTCTTAAACCCTATCTCTCCCTTTGCCTGGCCAAACCCCAACTGTAGGAAATTCCCCATCATCCACCTTTCCCCTGAACATTTCTAGACTAAATCAAAAACTATGCCGACTGAATGGGTACCACTTCTATTCATTTAACTGAATAGGAAACTCTTCAAGCTTTCCTTTGATGATTCTTCCTCTGTCATCTTCAAACTTTCCCCTAGTTGTCTACATCCTTAGCATTCTTAGATCTCTTTCCTTTAAAAAAACAAAATAACTTTGCCCAAACCTTTTACTTCATGCTGCATCCCCTCAAACTTATCATTCTATACCTTTCCTCCCTTTCAGAGCCAAACTCTTATATAATTTCTGGATAACAGTCCTACCACTCAACTGAAATCCCTCCCTCCAAGATTACTGATGATCTCTGCCAAATCATACATTCCTCCTGACCTCTTAACAGCTTTTGACATTGCTGACTATCCTCTTCCTTAACATTCTTAACACTGCTCTTTCCTGGTTCTCTCCCTACCTATCTGATTGTTGATTCTCATTCCCCTTTGCTGGATCATGTGATATCTATGTCCTATTTTCTAGTCTTGAGTGGTCCCCAAGGCTCTAATCTGGGTCTTCTTTTCTTTCTTAGTCCCTTCATCAGCTCCCATGTGTTCAGTTATCACCTTTAGGCATAAGATTCCCAGATGTATACAGCTATATATCTAGTCCCTCCTGAGTTCTCATCTTGTGTCACAGCCATATGCTGGACATTTCCGTCTATTAGCACCTCAAATTCAGCATTTTCAAAAAATAAGCTCATTATCCTTCCTTTTAAACCCATCCTTCCTCCAACTTTCCTAATCTATTGAATACCTAGGCTTGCATCCTCAGGGACATGACCCTGCTCACCCTTCATATCCAGTCAGTTGCCATGTGTTCTTGATTTTGCCTTCACAACTCTTGTATCCATCCTCTCCTCTTCCCTCACTTGACTATTTGTTCAGGACTTCATCTCCTTTCATCTAGACTTTTCCTTGTGAGGCAATTGGGGTTAAGTGACTTGCCCAGGGTCACACAGCTACTAAGTGTTAAGGGTCTGAGGTGGGAATTGATCTCAGGTCTTCCTGATTCCAGGGCTGGTGCTCTATCCACTGTATCATCTAGCTGCCCCTCATTTAGACTATTTCAATGGTCTCCTAATAGGCCTCCCTGCTTTTGATCTCAACACGTGCTCATTCTCTGCACAATTGCCAAAACAATATTATTGAAGATCAAATCTGACCACATCACACCCTACTCAAGAATCTTCAGTGGCTACCTATTACCTCTGGGATGACAAACAACCCCCTACCCCTGCCCCAGATATATTTCACATTACTCCAGATTTTGGGGAGACCAAATAGGCCTACTTTCTGCTCCCTGAACTTATTATACCATGTTCCATCTTTGTACTTTTCTTTAGACTGTGCTCTATACCTTCTTCCCATTTCTTCCCCATCCCATCCTTAATTTCTTTCTCCTAAAAATCCTTAGCTTCCTTAGGTCTGGTTCAAATGCCTTTTATGATCCTCTGATTTCTTGTTAACATTGTTCCCTTCCCCAAATTATCCTTTATTTACCTCTCTCTATACCTCTCTCTATACCTCTATATATTGTTCATTTTTTGGATATGTCTGATTTTTTGTGATCCCATTTGGGATTTTCTTGGCCGAGGTACTAGAGTGTCTTTGTCATTTCCTTCTGCTCATTTTACAGATGAAGAAACTTTGGCAAACAAGGTTAAGTGACTTGCCCAGGGTCACATAGCTAATAAGTATCGGAAGTCAGATTTGAACTCAAGAAGATGTATCTTCCTGACTCCAGGCCTGGCCCTTTCTCACTGTGACACCCAGCAGCCTGTTGTATTTCCCAGCAAAATGGAAAATCCCAAAGGACCAAGTTATTAATAAGTTTCACTTGTGTTCCTAGCACTTGGTATAAGCCCTGTACAAAATCAGTACTCAGTAAATGCCGATCACAAAAATATAGTTTATTAATAATATCCATGGAGGTTCATTGATAATATATCTTTATTGGTCACAGTCAAACTTTCCCAAGCATCATTCCTCTTTGTCTCATCTCAGTACATTGTAAAGAATCTTGATTTTGAGAAATCTCAAAGGATCCTATATCCCATGTAGTGGAGGAATCTCCCTTCCCCCCTCCTTTATTGAGCATTTTAGTTTCAAAAGAACCTTAACATTCCTAGAGTGCCTGTCAAAGTCTTGCTATATAAGCTCCACTTCTACAAAGTGTTTCTGGGTCATTCACTAACCTTTTCCTCATTTTGTATCATATGGTGCATACAGATCAAGAGTACTGGAGGCAATCTTGACCTTGAATATGATTTGTAGCATTAAGCACATTTGAGCTGGTTTATCTCAACAGAAAACCTCTCCCATGCTGCTTTGTCACCATCCTTCTTTCAGCTTGCAGATGTGCTTATGTCTTTAGATCAGTTCCAAGTCCATGAAATGGGAATAATTGATACTGAAGGAGGATAAAAAGCGAAACAGCTGTGTGTCCTAGAAATGTAACCTTGTGCATCTGGGAGGGAGAATGTGCTTATCTATTTAATGGAAGACCTTTAAAGATAAATGAATGAACTATGAAGCAGGCTGATAAGGAGATGCTGCTACACATGTTTATTTATTCCAGTTAACTGCTGCCATATTATAATGAAGTGTACTGGCTCCACTTAGGCTTTTGAGGCTGGTTTGGGATGTGTGGAAGGGTTAAGATAGGCATCTTTTTTCAGCCCTGGATGGTGAATAGCTTTTTAATTATTTAGAGAAATGGACTATTAAAAAAAATCTTGGGTTGAAATAGCAATATCTCAATTGATGACACAGCCCAGAATTTGCATCTTGTTCCTTGCCCCAGTGTCCATGTTTATCCATTTTGCAGAATTCTAAAAATCATAGCAGGAAAATGACCCCGGACTTATCTAGGTTGGAGTTGCCCCAGAAATTTTGTATAATAAGAACTTCTTATTTGGGTGAAACTTCAGAGTCTCTGGGATAGATGTGCAGTTAGTCATCCAGTTAGTCAAAAACCTTCTATTGAGTGCTTATTATGTACCAGATAGACAGTAGGTGGCTCGATTGATAGAGTACAGGGCTTGGAATCAGGAAAACCTGGATTCAAGTGCAACCTCAAACTAACTGTGTGATCCTGGGCAAGTCATTTAGCTTCTTGTTTGCCTTAATCTACTAGAGAAGGAAATGGTCAATCATTCCAGTATCTTTGCCAAGAAAACCCCATGGACTGTATTGACATGCTATGGTCCATATGAACACAAAGGGTAGGCCATGACTGAATGTCTGGAAAATGACAAATGGGCTGGGTATAATGTTGAGTTCTGGAGATGCAAAGAAAGGCACACACAGCACAGCAAAACAAAACCCTTGCAATTCCTTCTTCCAAAGATTCTGCATTCCATTGGGGAGACAATATCTAAATGTCTAGGTATATACAAGACATATCCTGAAGATAATCTGAAAGAGGAAAAGATCAGTATCCAAGGAGACCAGCAAAGGCCTCCTGTAGAAACTGGGATTGAGATGAGTCTTGCAGGAAAGGAGGGAAACTAAGTAGAAGTAGAGGCAGCTAGGTGGTACAATGCATAATATACTAAGCTTGGAGTCAGGAAGGCCTGAGTTCAAATACAGCTCCAGACAGTTTACAGTGTGACCCAGAACAAGTCACTTCACTCTGTTTACCTCAGTTTCCTCATTTGTAAAATATGTTGAAAAAGAAAATGACAGATCATTCCAGAATCTTTGCCAATAAAATTCCATATGGGGTCATGAAGAGTCAGACTAGACTGAAATGACCAAAGAAGAACAATAAAGCAGAAGAAATAAAGGGACAGAGTATTCCAGAGATAGAAGATAGATAATACAAAAGCAGTAAGGAAGCTGGTATAGCGGGAAGGGAATGTGTAGAGTGGGGTAAGGTATAAAAAGATTAGAAAGATAACAAGAGATCGAATTAAGAACTTTGAGTGTCAAATGAAGAAGTGAACAGAACCTGGAAAACAACATATGTTACAACAGCAATATTATAAAAAGGTCAATTTTTTAAAACTTAAGAATTCTTAATAAAGGTAATAATCAAACTAGATTCTAGAGATAAAAAATGTGACCCATCTCTTCACAGAGAGAAGGGATGGACTAAATATACAGAATGACATACTCATTTTTGGCCATGGGCAACATGAGAATTTGTTTTCTTTGATTTTACACAGATACACACACACACACACACACACACACACACACACACACACACATTCCTAACAACGGTTTTCTTTTCTTTTCTTTTTTTTCCAGTAGGAGAATGAATAAAAAATAAATGCTTGTTAACTGGAGGTGAGGGGTGGGAATTACTGCTAGTAGAGTTCAGTTCAGGCCTGGGATGTAGGGAAGGGAGAGAGAGTAGGAGTAGCTGTGTTTACCATAATGCTTCTGAACTGAGTCAGAGTTATACACATCACTGTTCTCCATCACAGTATAAGGGCTGGGAATACAAAGACAGAAATGAAACAGTCCCTACTATTAGGAAATTTATGCTCTGAGGAGGAGGTGATTGTACAACATGTAAACAGATAAACAAAGACACCAAAACTGCATTTTTTGAAAAATTAATTTTCTTTTCTTTTTCAATAAAAAACTTTTCTCTCTCACCTTTTCTTTTCTTCCTCCTCCTTCCCCTCATTTCCCATTCTCAAGCCTCCCACCATTGGAGAAAATAAAAAGAGCTAGGTGGTGTGAATGCCTGTAAGACCTTCTACTGGGGGTGACTAAGTCTGGTGCGTTACTTGAATTTAGCAACTCCCAGAGGTAGTCAATCCACACTAAGTGTGACTCTAATATGAGGAGCCCATAGAAGGGAAAGGGCACCAGGTTGTCTCAAGTGAGGAAAAAAGCAGAGTATTACTGATCAGATTTTTGGATCGACCATATGGATTACTGTTATACTTTTAGTCTAAGTAAAATGGAGATACCCAGTCTCAGAAATAGAATAAAAGGAAAGGAAAACATAATCAAGCTTTCCAAATTCCTGCATTGTCCCTATCTAAAAACCCAGTGCTTCATTCTGCATAGGAAAATATGCTTTATCATTGGTCCTCTGGACTGAGGTGGGGATTCTAAAAGACGGAGATGAGGAAGACATGTACTCCAAACTTGGAGAACAGTTTTATGGGGCACAGAGAAAGGAGGTAGAATGTTGAATTTGGGGTCTAATATGCAAGTTTAGTTGAAGTATAGCATGTGTGAATGGGTAAGTAATATGAAACAAGGGGGAAAAGATGGAGGATTTTGATATTTACTTAAAGGGTTGCCATGTGGAAGAGAGCTTAGTCTTATTCTGTTAGGTCTTACAACATAAAACCAAGAAGATAAAAGTTAGGAAAGTACAAATTTAGGCTTGTCCTAAAGAAAAACTTCCTTACAATTAGAGCTATCTCTTTTTAGCCATGGGGTGATTCAAGATAATGCTAATATAATTGAGATGGAAAATGCCAACCACATCCAAAAAGAAAACTATGGAGACTAAATGTGGATTAAAGCATAGAATTTTCACCTTTTAAAATTTGTTAGCTTGCTTTTTCTTTCTCATTTTTTTTTCCTTTTTGGTCTGCTTTTTCTTGCACAACATGACAGATATGGAAATATATTTAAAAGAATTGCTCATATTTAACCTATATCAGATTGCTTGCTTGGGGAAGGGGAGGTAAGGGAGAGAGGAAGAAAAATTTTGGAACACAAAATCTTGCAAAAAATGAATGCTGATGATTAACATATATTGGGTTACTTACCATCTAGGGGAGAGAGTGGGGGGAAAAAGGAGGGAGAAAAGAATTTGGAACACAAGGTTTTATTAAGAGTAAATTTTGAAAACTATCTATGCATATGTTTTGAAAATAAAAAACTCTTTAAAAAAAGAATGTTGAAAATTAGCTGAATTTGGAAAAATAAAATACTATTGAGGGAAAAAAATAGAGCTATCTAATGAATGATTCTAATGATCAGTAGTATTGGTATTTGAAATCACTTGTCCTGGCAGGTATGGGTTCTCTTTCATTGGAAGTCTTTAAGCAAAAGTTGCTTATCTACTTATTCAAGATGCTGTTATGAGAATTCTTTGTAGGGTATGAATAGAACTCGATGGTCAGTAGGTCCCTTCCAATTCTAAAATCTTATGGAATGCCAGGCTGCAGAGCTTATATGAGGGCAGGGACCGTTTCAATTTTATATATTTATATCCTTGATATCTACTGAAGGCCTGCCACATAATGGGCATTTAATAAGTGCCTGTTGATTGAAAAGAATTCATCTGAAGAAGATCTGGGACTGCAATGAATGGGACAATGTGACTTCATCTTATAATGGGAATCATATCATTTGTTTTCTTACTGGGTGGGATAAGGGCTGAAGAAAGGAAAAGAATTTGGAACTCAAAAATCTAAAAAAAATTTTTTTTAAATAAATAAAACTCATAATGATATGGTAATTTAAAAAAGCAAAACAAACAAAATTAATGTAATCCTTAGGCATCATTAAGAGATAAGGGATAGTTCTGCTATATACTGACTTTGATTATATCAGAAGTTTTCAGGTCAGTTCTGGGTACTATATTTTAGGAAGGATATTGATAAGATGAAGAAGGCATTTAGAAGAGGAAAACCAGGATAAGACTTCAGGGGGATAATGAATTCCCACTCACTGGAAAATGTCAAGCAAAGACTATATGACCAATTGTTAGTAATAATGTAGGGCAGGTGGCTCTTGTTCAGGTATGGGTTGATCTAGATGGTCTGTAAAGTTTCTTCCATCTCAAATCTGTGAAAGAGGAAGCTAGTGAAGTTTTTTTTTTTTTTTTTGAGAAGTGGAGTTAAATAGTCTGATTTGTGCCTTAGGCAGATTATTTTGATAGCTGTGTGAAGGGTACAGGAGATTTTGTGTTGTTCAGTGGTGTCTGACTCTTTTATAACCCCATTTAGGATTTTCTTGTTAAAGTTACTGGAGTTGTTTGCCATTTCCTTCTCCAGGTCACTTTATAGATGAGGAAACTGAGCAAAAAGGATTAAGTGACTTGCCTAAGGTTATACAGTTAATAAGTATCTGCGGTCAAATTTGAACTCAGATCTTCCTAACTCTAACCTCAGCACTCATCTGAGCAGGAGAGAGGAAATGGTAAAGCCAGGACAGCAAATTAGGAGGATCATAAGATCATAGACTTAGAACTAAAAAAGGACTTCATATTCCAATTAGTGCAACTCTATCATTTTACAGACGAGGAAACTGAGGACCAGAGAAGTTAAGTAACTTGTTCAAAGTCACACAGGTAGTAGTAAGTAAATGGTCGAACTGAGATTCATACTAAGTATACTGACTCCAAAACCACCACTCTCACTATTGTTCCACCATGTTTCTATTATGATAGTTCACACAAGAATTGATGAGCATCTAAACTAGGTTGGCAATCAAGAGAACCAAGAAAAGGAGGCAGATATGAGAAGTTTTGAAGAAATAGAATGGATGAAACTTGGCAACTTGTTGGAAATGTTAGGAAGAGGGAAGAGTTTGGGATATTTCTAGGGATGCAAACTGAAATGACTTGGGAGATAATAGTGATGTCAATAGAAATTTTCCAAAGGAAAATCCCCAAAGGACTTTAACATGAAACTAAAATCCAGTTAAAATAAGAGCAGATTTTTCCATTTCCTTTTGACTTAAGTCTTGAACCAGATTTTTCTTGCGGTGGAAGGATCAGGATGTACTAATTGGACAAGTTATTTATATCAAGAGATCTAGGGACAAAAGAGATGAAAATGTAACTGGTGTTAATTGAAGGTTAATTATCTCCTGGATGTGGTTGGACATTAGGTATTAGGAGACTCAGTCCCCAGGGAATTAACTTTTGATTTCCAACTCTTTTGCCTATTTGACTGGATTGGGATCATAAGATGGATAAGAATAGGTTTTTATCTGTTAGAATTGATTTTCAAATGAAAGTCAAGGTTTGTTTGAATTATATTTTTATTTTCAGTGCCATTGTTAGAAAAACTAGGAGAAAGTAAAGTATATTAAGTTTATTTAGTACTTGAAAAATTCCCCTCCAACCTTTCTCTCTCTCTCCATTTTCTTCTAAATTGAAGGGGTGGAAAGGATCTCAATATTGAATAAATAAAGAATATATTTCTGCAATAGTTCAAAAATCATTGGATCCTTCCTTTCCTCTCCCATGAGTATCATTCTGCTCTAGGTCCTTTATTACCTCATTGTCATTTCTAACTCTTCATAATCCCATTTTTGAGTTTTCTTGATAAAGATCTTGAAGTGGTTTGCCATTTCCTTCTCCAGCTCATCTTACAGATGAGGAAACTGAGGCAAACAAGGTGAAATGACTTGCCCAAGATCACACAGCAAGTGTGATCTGAGGCCAGATTTGAACTTAAGGAGTCTTCTTGACTCTAGACCCAGCCCTAGTTGTGAGGTTACTTTATTATTTTTTTAAAAGAAGTCTCTTTGCCTCTCCTCTCTTCCCACCTCACCTCACTCCGAATTAGTCTTTAGAACATTGCTAGAGTCATCTCCTTAAAGCACAGTCCTGACCATATTTCTTCCTGAGAAACTTTTCTGGCTCCCCATGGCCTACCAAGTAATGTACACATTCTCTAAATGGGGGATTCAAGAGAGGCTGCATTGTAATAGTGAAAAGAATATTGGATTTGAAATCAGGAAACCTGGATTCAAATTCTAGTATTGACATTAATAGTGTGACTGTAGGCAAGCCAATTAACTTCCCTGAATCTAAGTTTTTCCATTTGTAAAATCACCATAATCATATTTATATTATCCTGCTTCACAGGTTTGTTGTAAAAAAAATATCATAGGCTTTAAAATGTTGTATAAATGTAAAGCATTACTAAAGATAGTTATAAATTCAGGCCTGGAATTCAGAATAGAGATTAGAGGCAAAAATGGAAGCCATCTGTCCAGAAATGATAATTGAACTTGGGGGGACTGATGAGATTACCGAGAAAATGTACAATGAGAGAATACAAGGTGGTGGTGGGGAAACTGACCAGTGTCTATCTAGTAGACAGAAAATAGGTTTGATCTCACAAAGGAGACCCAGTAGGAACAGCCTGACAGATGGGAGAACCACTCAGGGAGATGCCACAAAAATCCAGAGAAATATATCCAGGAGGCAGGGGTTGTCAACAAATTTGGGCAAGTATATCAGTTGTGCAAAAGGAAATTAGAGTAAGATATAAAGCTTAAACATGGGACAGGAATAAGGAATAGACAAAGGGACAAACTCCCAGATAAAATGGAAGAGGACTGGATTAAGGGCACCAATAGATGGTTGCCCTTGGCAATGAGAGCCTTCTCTTTCTCAAGGATTGGAAGGAAGGGTGATGATGTAGAGAGATTTTAAGTTGGACAATAGAAGAGGAAAGGGAATTCACAGATGGCCTCTATATTCTTGGTGAGTTAGAAGGTCAAACTTTTTGCTGAGAAGGATGGTAGAGGGCAGTGGTTGAGGAAAGAAAGCCTGGAACAGCCAATCTATAGAGTCAGTGAGGGAAGATCACTATGCAGCAGTAAGAGCACACAGGAGTAATTAATAAATTTGTCCATGGACCCAATCAATATGATCATGTGACTTTCTTCATCAATATATAAATAGGAGCAGAGAAGATGGAGTCATGGTGGGGATAAGTGAATATTGGAGTTTGATAAGGCATGAGTAGTGATGGGACGAGGGGACAAAGTACTCAAGTTTAGAGGATAGTGTAAAGTAGAACAGGCTACCCATAGTATCAAGGCTGAATTTGGAAAAATAAAATCAGGGCACATGAGAACAGTGAGGGTTGAAAGAACTGAAGGTTAGGGTGAAGATAAGGAAGAGATTTAGAAAGAATGAGGCAGAGAGTGGGAAGGAAAGAGAAAAGACCATAATCAGAGAAAGGAACTTCAGAGTTCTTAGCTGGTGGTGGGATCTAAAATGCGACATCCCTGTGGGGTGCCTGAGGAGTGGAGTAAAAGTAGAGGGGAATTGAGGATGATAAACTGGCAGGTCAGTATATTTGAAAGAATATTGGTGTGTATATTATAATTTCTGAATGAAGGACAAGGATTGAAAAGAAATGGAAGAATGAGTGAAGTTCTAAACTTAACTGCTCAATGGGCCTCAGTTTCCTTATCTGTTAAATGAGGGGATTGAAGCAGATGGCTCCTGAGATTTCTTTTGGTTCTAGGTCTATGATGGGAAGAATGATCAGGATACAGAGAGATGACTGGGGGAAAAAGAGAATGGATAATATAGACAAGTGAAGTGAACCTCAAAAGAAGGAATCTTGGTGAATATTGTGGCAAAGGGAAAGTCTAGAATGGTGGTGGGGAGCAGAGTATGTTTCTTCTTCTGACTCAGTATTTTAAGTAACATAAGAGAAGGAACACTTTGTTATCCAAGGGTGTTATCAGCGCAGGGATACAGTATCTTCTGGAGGAAACTAAGTTTTCTTTGACACTGAGAGAAAATATTAAAGGTAAAGAAAGTTTATTAACAATGATGAAAGGGTTCAAGATGGCATAATATAGACTGTGGAGGAATAGCATACTATATATTATACATTTTTTTCCTCTGCAGGTAGATATCATCTTTCTTCATAGATCCTTTATAGCTGATCTGAGTAACTATATTACTCAAAATGACTTAATCATTAGAACAATATTGCTGTTATTGTATAAAATGTTTTCCTGGTTCTGCTTATTTACTCTTCACTATTTCATGGAAATATTTCCATGTTTTTCTAAAATCCCCCAGCTTACCATTTCTTATAGCACAGTAGTATTCCATTACAATCATTTACCACAACTTATTTAACTATTTCCCAGTTGATGGACATCTCATCAATTTCCAGGATTTTTTGTCACCACAAAGAGAACTGCCATAAATATTTTAGAAGATATGTTATTTTCCTTTTCCTTAGTCACCTTGAGAAACAGAGCTAATAGAAGTATTGCTGGGTCAAAGGGTAGACATAGCTTTATAACCCTTGTGGCGTAATTCGAGATTGCTCTTCAAAATGGTTGTATCAGTTCACAATTTCACCAAGAGAATTAGTGTCTCAGTTTTTCCATATCCCCTCCAACATTTGTTGCTTTGCCCTTCTATCATTTTAGCCAATCTGATGGTTATATCTCAAAGTTGTTTTCATTTGCATTTCTCTACTCAATAATGATTTAGAGCATTTTTATATGACTACATATAGCTTTGATTTCTTTATTGAAGAATTGACTCCATATCCTTTGACCATTTATCAACTGGGAATGACTCATATTCTTATAAATTTGATAAACTTCTTTGGATATTTGAGATATAAAACATTTATCTAAGAAACTATCTATAAAGATTTTTCTCTAGTTTTCTGCTTTTATTTTAATCTTGGCTATGCTGGTTTATTTGTATAAAAACCTTTTAATTTAATATAATTGAAGTTATCTATTTTACGCCTCACAATACTCTCTATCTCGTTTAATTCATAAATTGTTCTCCAATCTATAAGTCTGATAGTTATTATGTTCCATGTTCTTATAATTTTCTTGTGGTATCTCCCTTTATATTTAGGTCATGTATCCATCTTGACCTTGGTGATCTATTTACTTATCTAGTCTTCCTAAATGGCATTTTTGTTTGCTTTTCTCCAGAAGATGATCATAGATCTGTTAAAGCTCACAGAATAATGAAATAGCAAGCTTAAACAATGCCCTGTGCTGTCTGTGGTCTATTGTGGCAAAAAGGGAGGCTGTTCCTGAAAATGGGGGGTAGAACACCTCCCCTTCAGCCACTTTGGGGCTGGGAAGTAGGGAACTTCTCACTTCTGCTCATGAATCTTCCCTTTCATCCCCTACCTCCATTTAGTTAGCACACACCAAGAAACAAATTGCAAGACGCCACATAATTCTAGAGGATGAATAAGGACAAATTAATTATTTTTAGAAGGTGCTAATTAAATTTTCACAGCAAATCACCTGAATAAAGACATGCCAAGCCAAGCAAAATGAAAAGGCCTGTGGTCTAGCAAGTAGTCAGAGTTCTGGTGCCACTTAGTGGACAGATCTGGAACTGAGAGGCCACCTGTGTTCCTTGGCTATCCTGGAACTGATTGCATGTGAAATAAGGATTTGCCCTGAGAGAGAGCTTCAGAAACGAGGATTTATGGAAAATTTCTAAGAAACTCTTTTCCCATGCTTTTGGAGGCATTTTGGTCTATATTTATTTAGTAAAATGATTATCAGGCAAATTTCTTTCATTAACCTTCTTTTGCTTATTCATTTCATTATTTCTTTCAACTGGATTGACAGCAAGAAATGTAGGAAAAGATAGGGTGGGGAGTTAGGGGAATTTTCTTTAATTTTTTCAAAGAGACCAGCAGCAGAGATTATAGAGCTATTTCATATCAGAATTAGTCACTTCTTAAAGACGCTTGCCTTAGTAGAAGAGGGCCATTACTCTCTCAAAATGCTTGCTGTTTCTGAATCCCTTCTTTGGGTAATGAAAAATGGAAAAGAACTTAGTTAATATATATTTAAATATATTTATCAGGCAAAATTCTTAGATCTACCTTTGGATGGATGCATTCTAGAGGGGGTGGTAAGAGGTTACAACATTCTTTATCTATAAATCTAAACAGAATGCATTCCAAATGAAGTTGGAAGTCAATTGAGTCATATTCTTGGAATCAGCTTGATCTCCTGATGGGACTATGTATATAGACATTACAGTCAACAAGACAACAAAGATCCTGTCACTAGATGCATAGCTAGTTGGTTAGTCAGATAATGAGCCTTTATCAAAGACCTACTGTGTGCTAGGCACTGTGCTAATTGCTGGGGATGTAAGGAAAGGCAAAAGAAAGTCCCTGCTCTAAAGAAGTTCACAATCTAATGGATGACGAGGACTATTGAGTGTCATCTTAAAGGGAAGCTTCTTAATAGGGTAAGTCAGAGATCTGTCAACATTCTTATTCTTTTTTTTTTTTGGATGAAGCCATATATGACATACATTTTCTTTTTTTTTTCTTTTTCTTTCTTTTTTTTTTTTTTTGTTAAAGCTTTTTATTTTTCCAAAACATATACATGGATAATTCTTCAACATTAACCCTTGCAAAACCTTGTATTCTAATTTTTCCCTAAGGAAAAAGAGAAGGAGGTAATTCTGTAATATTCAAGGCATATCTTAGAGAACTGTGTTTCATTCTAGTCATCACATTTTAGAAAAGATATTGACAGTTTGGAGCAGATCTAGAATAGAGTGACCAAATTGAGGAAAGGACTGGACAACATGACATAAATATTGCTCAAAGGAACTGCAGATATATAGAGGGATAGGAGAGCTATCTTTAAGGTGTCTTTAACAAATTCAATCCCCTTTCCAATATCTCTTGCACATGACATCTCTTCTAAAGACTATATACCAGCAAGGCATGAACTTTAGCAGTCTTGTAATCAGACTTGGAGTTTGAATATTTAATCAGCTTTTAGAGAGGATACCATGGGGAAGAGGGATTGGACTTGTTCGGCTTGATATGGTAAATGAAAACTGAAGCGAGAATAAGACTTAGAATCTTGGTCTTGATGTTATAAAATAAAAACTATTTAACAATTAGAGTTAGAAAAAATTTAAATTTTTTGGAAACTAAGGAATCCTCTCTCATTGGAAATTTCTAAGTAAAAGATGGATGACTACTTCTTTTTGAGAGGATTCTAATTCAGTTATAAGTTAGATAAAATAAACTCTGACATCTCTATGAATGCAAAAATTGATGTTATCCTTCCTTTATACATGACACTCAATTAGACCTTTAGGAGGATACTGGACCCTGTTCTGGATTCCATAGATAAAAAGAGCAATGGAAAACTTGGAGAAATTTGGAATAAAACCTTAAGGATGCCTGGTGCTTCAGCACTGCAGCAATGTTTCATTAGCCAGAGCACTCCCACACAGGTCCCAACTCTCTCTCTGATGAACTAAATGAACTAAACTTTTCATGAGTTGTCATGACCAATTTGTCAATGAGCTTCTTTAAATCTAGTTCTCTGATGACAGAACTACCATTGACCAAATATTAACCAGAATTCTTCCAGCTCAAAACTTGTGGTGTATAGCCTTTAGAAACTCATGATCACCTCTATGCTACCATGAAGCATCACAGTAGGATTTTAGTGTAGTCAAGAATGACTAAAGCATTAAAAAACAAGTAAGGAAAGATTTAAGGGAATGGGATTATCCCTCTTAAAGAAGAGAAACTTGAGGAATAATTGAATCATAGGAGCATAAAATTAGAGCTAGCTGGGATCTTGAAAGTCATCTACTTCAGTCCCTCATTTGACTGCTGAAAATTGTAAAGCCTGGAAGGTTAAAATGACTAGTTCATCATACAAGCAGTGAGGGGGTGGAGCTGATATTGGAACTAACTCATTTCCGGTGCTCTTTGCATTGGAGCAAGCTGAGATCCAGAGCAGTTAAGTAACTTGCCTGGTATCGCACAGTTGTCAGGTGACAGAACCCAGGTCTTTTGACTTCAAATTCAGTGCTTGGTGCTAGGCTACCTCCAGAATTTACTGAGCATTGACTCTGAGACCTGGCTCAGGGTTATGCACTATATGAGTGAGAGAGGGGAAAGAGAGAGGGAGAGAGAGAAGAAGAGGGGGAGAGGGAATAGAAAGAGAAAGAGACAGAGAGAGAGAAAGAGAGAGACAGAGAGAGACAGAGAGAGAAACACAGAGACAGAAACAGAGAGACAGAGAGAGGGAGGCAGGGAGAGAGAGAGAGAGAGAGAGAGAGAGAGAGAGAGAGAGAGAGAGAGAAAGACAGAGACAGAGAGACAGAGAGAGAGAGAGAAGAGGAAAAGGAGAAGGAGAGGGAAAGAGAAAGAAGGAAAGGAAGAGAGAGAAGGAGAGGGGGAGGGAAAGGGGGAAGGAGAAGGAGAGGGAAAGGAAGAGACTGTCCCCACTCAAAAGATACTTGTAATCTGATAATTTAATATCAATCTTTGAGTATTTGAAGGGCTTTCCCAGAGAATGGGTGATGAACATTCTGTAGGAAAAGTCTTGGAATTGAGCAAAAAGAATTTCCTAATGGAGGGTGGTGGTCCAATTTGGGCCTGAAGAAGATGCTACTAGGAATAGGAAGGATCTCATACTTCCTGGGATAGCTTATTTACGGCCCTGGCTGAAGGCTTGGGAAGATGAAGTCTCAGTCTAATAATTAGTTTCTAGGACTCTGCCTTTAAACAGTGCTCTGTGGTCACGTCCTTCACCACTCCCTACCTCAGGACGCCTGGGCTCCCTAGAGACTGGCATTATACTGCTGCTACGGGGACCCAGCACAAGATGGCGCTGGCAGAGAGGGAGTGACCCGGAAAGATGGCCTCCCAAACTGTCTCTTTGCTTGAGGGGGACGCAGTACAGGGTCTTTCCCCCTTCCCAGCTCTCAGGCTCATAGCCGGGCGGTGTCAGTAGGAGGCAATAAATCGGCTCAGCTGGGGAAGGTGGAGTAGTATACATTCTCATCCGGCTTTCCCCTCCGATGACCAGCGGAAGCTACAGAGGACCTGGGATCTGTGGATCCGTTTCCAAACTTCTTTCAAATATCCTTGAATTTCCTGACTTGTGGAGATGCCGGAATTGGGCCTGTCCCGTCTGCAAGGGTTCCTCCAGCTCTCTGAATCTGTCACTAATGAAAGTTTGGGGACGGCCTTTTCTCTAAACGACTGCTTTGGTCAAAGCCGTGATCGCCAGGCTTTCCTTCCGTGACAGGGACCGTCCGGAGCAGTCCCCCAGGCTGCAGAGGCTTATTCGCAGAGGGAGCCCCCAGCAGTGGCCGAGGGGACTCCTCCTCCAGCCACGCCTAGCTGAAAAGGCCGTGGCTCAGGGCCAAAGCAGCAGCATAGCCTGCTTCTCCTGTGGATTCTTGGCCTTTCCTCCCACTCGAAGGAAGCAATTAATAGAACTTCACTAATTCTGACTTGTCAGTTTGGGAATTATGCTGAGTGGTCCTGGCCCGGAGAAGGAATGTGCATCCAGGCAGGATGGAGCTGGGGGCCACAGGGCCTAGAGCCACTGGCCCCCCAAAGGCCAACGAGAGCAAGGCAGACAGCTGGGTTCATAAATATCATTGGCTAGAGATTTTCTTTGGTGACCTCTGCCCTTTCCTCTGTGCTCTGCCAGGGTTCCTTAATTCTAGACAACAACTTGGAGTTTCCTGCCAGCCCTCAACTTGGGGTCTTGTGTAAATCAGGGCCCTGTTAGAGGGTAGGAGGCTGATTCACCAGATTGCAAATGAAGCCCTTTGCAAATATGAAGCTGTGTTTGCATACACAGAATAAAAACCTACAGCTTGGGCTCTTGCAGCTTCATTCCAGGCTCTTTTTATCGCTGATCCTGCAGTTCCTGTGAGCACAACTCCCACTGAGGTTGATGGGAATGTTACGTGCGTGTAAGTTCAGGACTTAATCTCTGCCTGCTGAGTGAGCTTTGCTTGTCTTGGACAGACTGCTGTACCAATCCCCTTCCCCAACAGGGACACTCTATCCCATCCTTTCATGTAAGCACGGTTATATGGGAGAGATGTCTACCAGGCAAGAGGAAGGTCAGCTTAGCAATGGCATCCAGTGCCACCCCGATGCCTTCCTCTGTATTTGCTTTGCATGTATTGTCAGCCAGTCAGCAAGCATTTATTGAGTACTTCCTATGTACCAGGCACAGAGCTATCTTCTGGGGATCTGATTCCCTGGGGAGATTAGGGCGCCCAAAGAAAGACAAAATAGTCCTTGCCTTCAATGAGCTCATATTCGAATGGAACAAATAATATCCAAACAACTCTCTACAAAAAAGGGATAAAAAGGGTGACTTGGAGGTAGTTTCAAAGGGAAGATACTAATATTCAAGAGGATCTAGAAAGATTTCCTGCAAAAAAAATGGAATTTTAACTAAAAATTGGCAGAGGCAGAGCAGTAAGAGCTTAGGGGACAATCATTTAGAAGGGATGGAGTATCTTGTTCAGGAAACAGGAGACTCTTGTCACTGAATTGGAAAGTACTTAGAGAGGAGTAAGGGATAAGAAGATTGGAAAAGGAGATAGGGAACAAATTACAAAGGGCTTTATAATTCAGAAATATACTGAGATGTGACTTGCTCCAAATCTTGTCAAGTGACAGATAGAGGCTTCTTGACTGTCCAGCTTAATTAAAAATCATTGGCTTCTACTTTTTTATTTCACTTTATTTAATATTTTGGTGGGCCAGAAAGAGGACTGAGTGTGGATCACAATATTTCACTTTTTTATTGTTGTTTGCTTGCATTTTGCTTTTTTTCTTATTTTTTCCTTTTTGTTCTGATTTTTCTTGTGTAGCATAATTGTGGAAATATGTTTAGAAGAACTGCCCGTGTTTATCATATGTCCAACATAATTTGCTATCTAAGGGAGGAGGGAGAGGAAGAGGAAGAAAAAAATTTGGAACACAAGATTTTGAAAGGGTAAATGTTGAAAATTACCTAGGCATATGTTTTGAAAATAAAAACTTTAATTAAAAAAAGGAAAAAATTGTGATTTCATCAGCATAGGAGCACTGTAATAGGAAATCCCCCCCCCCCCCATGCAGATGAGCAAATATTGTTTAACCTGCAGTTATAGAGTTATCTCAGGGGCAATGAAAGGTTCAATGACAGCAAAGGTCAAATGAATCCAGTAGGTGTCAGAGGTGGGATGTGAAACTAGGTCTCCCTGAATCTGAGGCTGGCTGTCATTATGGCATACTACCTCCCATACCTCCATTTCTTAGGAAGACTAAATTTAAAAAGTATGTAAAAGTATTTCAAAAAATTTAAAGCACTATACAAATGGTAGGAATGACTATTATGTTCAAATGTAAGGAAAAGAGTTGTGGAACTGGTGGGATCAGGAGATCAGGGTTCTAATCCTAACTCTCCTATTATGCACTCTCTATGTGAGATTGGGCAAGTCTTTGGCTTGTGCCTTTGTCCAGGGTTTCCTATAGGAATATCAGAATTTGGTTCATGTCAACTTTTCCACCATAAAAAGAAAAAAAAGAGGTCTTGGCTCCCATGAAAGCACTCAAGCTAACAAAATATCCATTATATAGGGCAGATTTTATATCACCTTAGAGTTAGGGCTAGATGGTATCTAAGCTCCATCTACATGAAGACAGGAAAAAAGAAAGAACCAAAATCTGGGCCCATAAACAATCAAGATAATTCTACTTCCTTCTGTAATAGGATATATATATATATATTTTCCATCTCTGGTCCTTCAGGTTTCTAGTACCTTCTAGGCATTGCAGCCCTAAGAAAAGGGAAAGGACTTAGAGCTGCTAGAAAGTAGATTTTCCATATACTTTAACATATTTAACATGTATTGGTCTATCTGCCATCTGGGGGAGGGGATGGAGAGAAGGAGGGGAAAAATTGGAACAAAGGGTTTTGCAGCTGTCAATGCTGAAAAATTACTCATGCATATATCTTGTAAATAAAATGCTATATATAAAAAAGAAAGTAGATTTTCCTCCATATCTTCTTCCAAACCTGTGTGATCTATAGGTCTTCAAGTATCAGCAAACTATCAGGTCAAGATTTGCTCCTCCTTGCTGTGATTTGAATGCCTCATTATTACTCTGTTCTGATGCCTGCAGTTCCTGGCTTAAACCAAGTCCCTCACTTGGTCCAAAAACTCCTCTGCTGTTCCACCACTGCCTCTCCACTGCTGAAATCCTATGCTTGTGCAAGTCTCTCTCCGGGGAACCAAATCCATGTTTATATATTCCCCTTCTTTCCCCTCTATCTGACCTCCTCCCTCCCTCTCCAACCCACTTGAGTTTGTGGGTTGCCCTTTTACAAGGCATAATTCTGGTGTGTGAATCAACAGTCAACTTGAATCCATTCCAGAATGAACACCTAATTAGTGGGGCCACTGCCCATGAGTTTGACACCTTGTCTAGGAAAATCATATCTTTTCTAAGCTACATAGAGGGCAAGAAGTGTTTACTCAGACTTCAGAGAAAGGCCTTCCTGGATGATCCTAATACATAGAGAACAGTCAACTTTCTCCAAGACCTTGGATCATGAACTCTGTCAATAGTCTATTTTCTACTTCAGCACTGGATATTCTGAGATTTCTTGAGAGAAAACAAGATAAGGATGTATTGAATTTGAATGTTTGTTTACAACCTTCTACAATAGTTTAAGGCTAAAAGTTTGCAGTATCCTAGACTCAATGACCTTTTCCCTTATTTCTGGAATTTTAAGAGTTGATCAAGTAGTGTTGGCCCTATAGTCAAATCAGGGACTTTGCCTTACTTCTATATTTAATTCATTAAAGGCAGCAGCCTAGCAAACTGTGGAGCCCTGCAGAGGCCCCCTTGGGGAGAAGTTGAGGGACCCTAACTGTTTATGCTAATATGACATATAACTGCCACCCTAATTGTATCAGCGGTGTAGCTTGAGTCTTCCGCTCTGTCCCACAGTTAAGAAACTTGCCCACAACTGTGCTTTTGTGAATATTCCATGAGTATCTCCTAGGAAAGCAAAGTCCCCAAATGTCAGGTCCCCAGGAAGGCAGCATCTGTGAGAACATGGTGAGAACTTGGGGGTGACTTTTAAGTAGCTTAATCTTTCATTAACCTTCTTCCTTTGCTTATTCATTTCATTATTTTTTTTTTCAACTGGATTGACAGCAAGAAATGTAGGAAAGGATAGGGTGGGGAATTGGGGGAATTTTCTTTAATTTTTTTTTTGAGACCAGCAGCAGAGATTATAGAGCTATTTCATATCAGAATTAGTCATTTCTTAAAGATGTTTGCCTTAGTAGAAGAGGGCCATTCTCTCTTAAAATGCTTGCTGTTTCTGAGCCTCCTTCTTTAGATTGTGATAAATGGAAAGGGACTTATTTTTGGCATACAAACCTTTTGAGAATGACCTATTATAAAATCATAGTTGGAGAGCTAGAAGAGACCTCAGGGGTCATTTAATGCAAATGCTTCATTTTGCAGATGAGAAAATTGAGACCTAGTGAAGTGCCTTGACTTTCTGTTTCTTAGAATTCTTTTAATCTAAGCCCTTCGTTTTATAGCCAAGGAAACCAAAGCCTAGGAAAGTGAAGCCCTTGGGCTCATAGATCTAGAACTAGGTTTGTGGGAGCATAGAAAAATGGAATTTCTATGACTCCAGACCATCAGATATCTCCCCATCTCCATGGGTAACACTGAAGAGCCTAGTTATACTTCTATTTCTCAGAAGCCATCTGGTCCAACTCCCTAATTTTTTAATTGAGGAAATTGAGCCCCCAAAAGGTTAAGGGATTTGTGAAAAGTTACACAGGTAATAAGCAACAAGAGATGGTATTTAAACCTAGCTTCTCTGATTCTAGACAGTGCTCTTTCTTCTGTACCACACTGTTTTCTCCATCCAAGATAAAAAAAAAATAGAGAATAACTAAGAAATGGAGAATTTCTAGGGACTCTAGCGCCACCAGGGAACGGACTATAATTGCTTCTGTTTTCTACAAATGGCAGAAGTGAGGATATAGATATTACAATCCTGGCTTCTAGGACAGGAGATAGTTCCTTTCTTAGGGAGCATGGAGAATTGTGAATTCTGGGAGCTGCCCATTCCCCAAACAAATTATACTCCTGTACCAACCTCGTTATATTTCTTCTTTTCATCTTTGAGTCATGAAGGCTTAAGACCTATTGTCAAATTCAAAATTATGAAGAATGTCAGAATGATGCTGTTGGAAAACAGCTGTATTTAGAGTCAGAAAACTTGAGTTCATATTCTGATTCTGTTGCCTGTGAGACTTTGGGCAACAATCATTATTAAATGCCAACTATATGCTAGGTGCTGTAATGAGGTGTGTGTTGGGGTAGGATATAAAACAAAGAAAGAAAAAATCCTTATAATGGAACTTACATTTGACCAAGGAGACAAGTCTGTGTCTATGCCAATGTCTACATAAATGTCTACTCTTGTCTATATCAATATCTGTATATTTATTTGTCTTTATCTCTAGAGAATAAATGTAAAGCTAGCAAATACAAAGTAGGTAAAGACAAGGTAGTTTTGAAGGGCACTAGTAATTAATTGGAGGGATCCGGAAAGGGTTTATGTAGAAGACTTGAACAATGGCTCAAAAGAAATTAGACCCTTGGAGGTAGAGATAAGGAGGGAGTGCATTCCTGACATGGAAGAGAACCAGTGCAAAGTCACAGAGAAAGGAAATGGAAGGTCATGTGTGAGGCACTGAGAGAAGCCCATTTTAGTTGGATTGTAGACTACTGGAGTCAGTCAGTAAGCACTTATTATATGTCCTCTATGTGCCAGGCACAGTGCCAATTGCTAAGGATTAAAAAAAAAAGACAAAAGCTAGTCTCTACTCTGGAAGATCTCAGTCTAATGGGGAGAAAGCATATAAGCAACTATATACAAATAAGCTATCTGCAGGATATGTCAGAAAAAATCAGCAGAGGGAAGGTACCAGAATTAGAAGGATTGGGAAAGGCATCCTGTAGAAGGTAGGATTTTAGCTTGAATTTAAAGGAAGTCAGTGAAACTAGGAGGAAGAGATGCAGAGGGAAAGCATTCCAGGTATGGGAGACAACCAATGGAAATCTCTGAAGCTGAGAGATGGAATAGCTTGTCTGAGAAGCTATAAAGGGGCCAGTGTTACTCGATCAAAAAGTATGTGTGTAGGGATGTAATGTATAAGAAGACTGAAGAGATGGGAGAGGCTAGGTTATGAATCCTTTGAATGCCAAAAAAAGGATTTTCTATTTGATTCTGGAAGTGATAGGGAACCAATGATTTTGGAAAGATAGTTTAGGGTCAGATTATGAACTGAGCAATTTATATTTTATCATAGGAGCAATAAGGAGTCAATGGAACTTGAGTAAAGGAGTGACATGATTAAGTCTGTGCTTAAGGAAAATCCCTTTTGCAGCTGTGTGGATGTTGAATTGAAATTGGGAGAGACTTGTGCCAGAGAGACCAATTAGGAAGTCATTGCAATAATCTAGGCTAGAGGTGATGAGAGACTGAACTAAGGTGGCAATCGTGGGAATAAGGAGAGGGTTAAATGGGAGATGGAGCCTGTAAGATCTGGCACCTGAATGGCTTTGTAGAATGAGGAAGAGTGAGGAATCAGAGATAGTTCTGGAGAATAGTGGTGCCTTCTACAGAAATAGGAAAGCTTTAGACAATAGGGGATAAGGTTCTATTTTGGACATATGAAGTTTGAGATATTTTGGGGTCATCCAGTTTGAAATATCCATTTGGTAACTGGCAACTCAAGGGAGACATTGAGGCTAGATATTTAGATTTGTAAAGCACCTCCATAAAGATAATTAAACTGATGGGAAGTGATGAGATCATAGAAAGAAAATGTAGAGAGAAAAAAGAATCTAGGACAAAGCCTTGGGGGACACCTAATTTAGAGGGTTTGGTATGGATGAAATCCAGCAAAAAAAGTGACAGGAGAACAAGGGAGAAGTGTGTCACAAAAGCCCAGGAGGAAAGAGTATCCAAGAAGGAGAGGATTGTCAAAAGGGTCAAATTTAAATGATATTGCCAAGGAGATCTCTGATTTGTCTATTAAGATCTCACTGCTAAGTTTGGAGAGAATGGTTTCTATTGAGTGATGAGATCAGAAAGCAGATTGTAGAGTTGAAGAGTTAAAGGAGTAGAAATGGGAACAATCAGTATAAACAACTTTTTCTAGGAATTATCTGGGAAAGAGAAAAATGATAAAAAGCTTTTAAAGATGAAGAAGATTTAGGAATGTTTGAAGGCAATGGGGAAGGAACCAAGAGAGAGAAGTTTATAGGGACATGCTTGAGGTTTCAGTCTTCCAGAGAATGTAAAAAGGAATGGGACTGAGAGAACATGCAGAGGGCTGGCCTTGGCAAGAAGGACCAGCTTCTTGTCAGAGACTGAAAGGAAGGTGGGTAGGGGATGACATTAAAGAGTTTTGAAATAGAAAAGAGGGGACTTCCTTCAGAATTTCAGTTTTCTCAGTAAGTAAGAAGCAAGGTCTTTAGTTGAGAAAGAGAGTAGGAGAAGGTCTGGGAGGCTTGAGGGAGATGAGTTTGGGATTGCTTATTTAAGGGATAAAGTTGGAAATCAATTAGGAAGGAATAAAGGGATTGCCTTGCTACAGGGAAGGTCCAGTTGAATTAAGATAACATAAATTTATAATTTATTTAGTCAGCATAATTGTGTGACTTAACTCCACTTATTAGCACAACTAGGTGCTGAGGAGGTGGATGTTGGGAGTAATTCAGAGTCAAGGTTTGGCAGTAGATGAGCTTCAACATTATAGGAGTGCAAAGGACAGTGTAGACTTGAATTGAATAATTACAGGGCTGAGATTGAAAATCTTAGTAGTAGGTAATATAGAGGTAATGGCCTAAGAAAATACTGAGAGAAAAGGGTTTGCAAGTAAAAGGGTCATGAATAGGAAGGAGTAAAAGGAATAAGGCATTAAAAAAAAGATGGAATGAAAGGAGGGAAAAGTTGGAGTCATAAAAAAAAAATAGCAAAAGCTGTAAAATAGGTTTCTCCAAAAAACTAAAAAGCAGGTCCAAAATATATCCCACTGGGGCAAGGTGTATTGTTTGTATACAGTTGTATATGTTGTCTATGCAATACAACAACTTATTGTGCAGCAATAGCTATCTGGACTTATCTCAAGTAAAATTTTAGCTACACCTTCTTTTAGTGAATGAAGGAGGGTAGATGAAGGGAGTTAGAAACGTTATATAATATATTCAGTGTGCATAGGAAATCTGTCACTTTGCTAATTGTAATTAATGAAAACTTTAAATAATAATTTCATTTTTATAATCATAGGGGTAACAATCGTCATTAAAATTAGCATCTCCACAGAACAGAAAAAGAGGATTATATATAGCATTCTGAATCTATTTTCTTTTAGAATATATAATTCCAATATCTAATTATTTAAAAAAAATTATATTCAATTCTGAATTTTCTCCTTTTCACCTTCTCTTCCCCCAGCCACTGAAAAAGCAAGAAAATCAAATATGCATAGTCAAGCAGAACAAATTCCTGCATTAGCCATGTCCAGGAAAAATATGCTTCAGTTTGCATTCTGATCCTTCACTTCTCCATCTGAAGGTGGATAGTATAATGTGTAACTTTTTTTTTAACCTTTTTGGGAGGAGGCAATTAGAGATAAGCCCAGGGTCACACAGCTACTAAGTGGCTGAGGGTAGGCTTTTCTAACTCCAAAGTCAATGCTCTATTCATCTTGCCATATAGCTGCCCTTAATATGTAACTTTCAAAACTACTCTGTCTGTGATTTTTTCCTCGTTTATTTTTTCTCTTCTGTGAGTCCAAAGCTGGTTCAATTACCCTTTTTTCTTTTTTTTGCAACACTATCCCTAGCTCCCTTTTTCCTTTCCCTCCTCTGTATTTCCTAGAAATTGAGAAAAAAGAAAAGTAAAACTCTTATAACAAATATTCATAGTTAAGCAAAACAAAAATTGGAGTGTCATCCCTGATACCTCACGTATACCCTATATTTCTAATCTCTTGTCAAATCTTGTCATTTATAACGGCATAATAATTTTCCTCTACATTTTTTCCCTCTCCATTAACACAACTATGATCTTGCTGTATATGCTCATCATCTCATACCTAGATTATTTCAGTAACCTTCTGGTTGTTATTGAAATCTCACTCAACTTTCTTCCAACTTTCCTAAACTGCAGGTCTGACCATGTCAAACCCCTATTCAATAAATTCCAATGGCTCCCTATTACCTCCAAGATCAAATTTAAGGTTCTTTACAATCTGGTCTCTTTCTGCCTTTCTAGTCTTCTTATTTTTCTTCATGTACTCTAAAATCCAATTACACAAGTTTGTTGTTCCAAACACATAATATTCTATGCTCTTTAATGGTTTTCCCCCATGTCTCTTGTCTTTGCTTTATGGTTATCTTGAACTCTATGACTTAGCTCAAAGCCTACTTCCTTCAGGAGGCCTTTTTTTTTTATCCCATGTCACTTTATATCCTACCCTATATATTACATATATATACCCTATATATTACATTCTAGTGCCTTTCTCTCACATTACTTCCTATTTATGCTGTATTTTGTATATTTTGCTTATTATCTCCCCCATTACAATGTCAGCTCTTTGAACCAAGTACCATGTTTTAACTTGTTCTTTTTTTTTTTTTTAAATTTAGGTTACACATGTTCATTTATTTCTAAAATATTTCTTTCTGAGTCATGTTGGGAGAGAAAAATCAGAACAAAAGGTAAAAGCCATGAGAAAAAAATTGAAAAAAAATCTGAGGAAAAAAAGATGAAGAGTATGTTGCTGTATACAATGTTTTTCTAGTTCTGCTCGCTTTACTCAGCATCAGTTCATTTAAATCTTTCTAGGCTTTTCTGAAATCAGCCTGCTCATCATTTTTTATGGAGCAATTTTGTTCTTACAGAACAATAATATTCCATTATTTTCATATACCACAACTTATTCAGCCATTTCCCAATTGATGGGCATTCACTTATTTTCCAATTCTTTGTAAGGACCATATTTTTGTATCTCTTCATTAGTGCCTGGCATATAATAAATGCTTATTAACTGAATGATATATTTATTAAACAATAGGGCAAAAGAAAGAATAAACATACCATTTACTCATTAGAATGGAAAAAGAAGGAAAAATCATAACATCTACTCAAATAGAAGGCAAAAGAAGAAATAATTAAAAAATCATAGGCCACCTATAAATCTGAGTCAGTCCACTAACGCACAGTGTCTATATAGAAGGGAGGGGAGGTGCTTAAAAACCCATGTGCCCAGATAACTTTTTTTTTTTTTTAGATTGATAAAAGAGGTTTATTATTAGGTTTGGAAGTAAGGAGATAGGTGAAGATGGAGATAATGAGGGCACTGGATAGAGGGTCCAGTGGACAGAGGGTCCTCACATGGCTACCATGTTTGGAACCTCTGCCCCCAGATAACTTTTGACTCTTGAAAGAAGATTTTGGTGCCCTTGATCTTTTTAGTGAATAATCTGAGCAAAACTGCTTCTTTACTATCTGCTTCCTTTGTCTTCACAGCTCTCCTGATAGACCTGATGCAGTGTCAAGCACTTTGAGTACATGGCCACTCTCCCTAGGGCACTGAGAAATTATTATGTTATTTCAATGCAGTTATCTTAAGCCAAAGAAGTGCAAAGTTACTCAGATCTCATCTATGTTTCTGTAGAGTTTATCCTTCCCAAGATATGGGTTGAAATAGCCTTTTTGCAGCCAGCTCTTCAAGTAGCAGGTGATCCTTTTGTTTTTAAAAAAATTAATGTACATAGGAATTTCACATGTTTACATATATTGGATCACTTGCCATCTAGAGGAAGGGGTGTAGGGGAAAGGAGGGAAAAAATTAGACCACAAGATTTGTAAAGGTGAATGTTAAAAATTATCCGTGTATATATTTTGAAAATAAAAAGCTTTAATTAAAAAAAATTAATCAGCTCTCATAGCTGTTCATGACAAAGAAGAGAAAAGCCAGTCTGTCCCCATTTCTCTTCAAGCTACAGAGGGCAATAAAGAAAATTTAAGCATGTTGCTAGTTAGTACTAAGCAGCAATAAGCCTAGCCAACTCTTCACACAGAAGGATTGCTTCTCTTCAAGTAGTGTCAATGCTTTCTTCCCATCAGTTAGTTCCTCAAATCAGCTGCAAAGTCTCCTTTCAGCTGTGTTCAGCTCCTGTCAGCTTCTGCATTCTATCTTTCCTAAGCACCTTTTCTCTGTTTTCTTTATCTTCTGTCTCTAGCATCTTCTGACTCTTCATGGCTCATTTCTTCTCATCTTCTATCTTCTAGAAATTCTTCTCCTCCCCTCTATTGCCTCAAATAAAAAAAAAAAAATCTGTCTACTTTGATTCAACAGTTCTTTAACTCTCCCTTATTCCCCAAATACTTACTTGATAGTTTATCAGCTATATTCTTCAAAACTCCGAAAAAGTAATTTATAATTTGATGAACTATGATGAATTGTAGCTATTGTTTAATTGAGTGCTCTGATTACTAGCCTTTAATCGAGTCCTTTAACATTTATAAAACATTTTACATATATTATCTCATTTCATCCTCAAAATAACCCTGTGAGGTAGGTATCATGATTATCTTCATTTTCCAATGAGAAAACTAAGGATAAATGACTTTCCCAAGTTATACAGCTATTACAGTCAGGATTTGAACTTAGATTTCCTGATTCCCCAAGTCTAGTGCTCATTCCATTATATCCAATATTTGCCACTATGTGGACTCTTAGGATCAATGGTGTAAAAATAATCGACTGTTTTCTTGTATTATTTATTGATTTTTATATGTTATTTATTTTGCAATTCCTATGAGCCTTTTTATGAGCATTTTATCTTCAAGGTCAAGCACTTTTTTTCAATTATTATTTTTTTTTCTGCCAATTTTTTTTTCCAATTTAGGATTTTCTCCTTTACTTCCTCCCTTTCTTTCTCTTTCCTTTTTTCCCTCTTTCTTCCTCCCTTTCTCCTCTCTTCTCTTCTTCTTTCTTTCCTCACACTCCAAATCTGTTTTTCTCTGAGCTTCTGCTTTTTTGGGAGAGATTCTCTATCATGTACATAATTTTCTCTACTTTGCTGTTTGTTTTTGAATTCTATATCAAGAACTTCTATTTTCAAACTAAATTAACTTCCAATTTCTTTTTTTGAGTAGTTTCATTTCTTTTTTAAACCACTTTAGAGTTTCTTGTGATTGTTCCATGATTGTTGTAGCATGTGTAGCATCGGGCTATTTTGGTTCATTTTCTTTCATAGTATAATATTTATTCATGGTATTTTAGACTCTTTTTGAGGTTTTACTCAATTCTCTTTTACTTTTTGATCCTCTCTTTTGGATTATATGCTTGTGATCTAGGTTTGGATTCAGACCATTTCTTTTGGTCTTTCTGACTTTCTATTTCCAATAATCGTCTTTTCTTTTGGGTCTGGCTGAGGCCTATACCCTCTCTAGCTGACTTTTTCTTCTGCTATGTGCTGCCTGAATTTTTTGCTTCTCTTCACGGTTGCTCTCTTTATGTGGCTGGGCAAAAATCAGTATTTGCTACCCTTTGTGGGTTGAGCCAGAGTTTAGGCTGAGTCATTGCCGTTGGAGGAGTGGGCAGATGCCACATCTGGACACTGAATCACAAGCTTGCAAGTTTGCTTATGTTCTTTGTGCTGGTCACAGAGTGGGTGGTGGTAGGGTGATGGTAAGTGGGAATCCTAAGTATTTACATTCTCTGGCTTTCTTTAAGAGGTATTTACCTAGTGGATTTGTATTCTTATCTTTTAGATTCAACTTTAGAAATTCTGTAACTGACACAGAATCCCTTTATGTGTTTTGGGTTGCAGAAAAGCAATTATCCTACCAACTATTCGTTGGTCACATGATTTCATTATTTGCAATGGTAAGCCAGGTGAGGGATACTTAAAGTGACTGTTTAAGCCAACAGTAAAGTCCAGAGCCTTAGCACCCACACAGAGATGACCAGTAGAGCTCCATCCAGCTGGTTAGATCTGATGGGTAGTCAATTACACAATGTTGGAGTCAATTCAGTTCGTGAATAATTGGGTTGGTAGCTGGATAAATCATCCTGTTTGGGGCAATTTCAAGTGGAGTGAGTTAAATGAAGGGAACTGGCTCACCCAAGATTTAGAGAGCTGGGGCTCTTTTGCCTAAAGGCTATCCTAAAGAACATAAGAACCACCCTGGAAAAGAGTGCAGCCCTGGGCCTAAGGTATGGGGGAAGTTTTGTCAAAGAGTATGCTAGACTAAAAACAATGTAGCAGTGGCACCAGGTCTACATAAAGGTGGAAGAAAAAGGTAGCCACAGATCAAGCAATGAGAGGTGCAGAAAAGGGCCTGTAAACACAAATTCTGTTTGCTCAGCTCCAGCCTCCCCCTAAAGATGCTCTGTTCTCCTACCTGACAAGGCAGAGGGAAGGGTTAGAGATGTTAAAGCTTATGAATGGGGCTGCAGAAAAGCATCCCATGAACTGAATGAGGTCTGAAGACTGAGGAAGCTTTCCTTTTTATTCATGTACAGTCAGGATGCCACTGGTTTGTGAAAAGTCCAGGAAGGGCCAAGAGAAAGCAGGAAATGAGAGAGTAAAAAATAGACTGGAAAATCCTATTGGAAAGGTAAATGGTACTGCTGTTTTCTTTCTGCTCCTGGCCTTGAAGGATGTGCATTCCTGCTAAAGTCACCATATGTGTTTAAACAAACACTCTAACAGTCGTGAGAAATCGTTTGGTTTCCCAGAAGGCGGATGTGATTCAGGGTAGGGCAAGGTAGCTTCTGAGGGGAGAGCTACCAGATCTGGTATTTACCTAGCTCCTGTTTTCCTTCTGGAGATTCAGCAAGGGTTTGGCCTGGGTCTAAAATTTGACTCTGCAAGGGTTTTGAATATCTTTAATATTAAGTAATTTCCTTAAGTAGAAATGCTTTCCAATAAAGTTTGGGGTTTATGTTGAAAACAAAAATCCATAGATTATATTGTCATGTCTATGTTTTACATGCTATCCTAAAAATTCCAGACTAAGTATATATACTTTTCATAATCCTGATATTCTCACAGATCCTCCTGACAAATCCTGAAATTTATAGACTTTTCCAATTAGCCTTTGCAGACTTGAGAATCACAGAAGTCATAGTTTCATATTTTTATTTTGATTTGTTGTTGAGAATTATTTCAGTTAGTGAGAATTATGTATGCAAGAGGCTTTTGGTAGGAATGCCTGATTTTGCTAAAATTAAATGGGGACATTTAAAGGGTCACATAGAACCTCAAAAGGGGAAGAAGGGAAGGAAACAAGAGTTTGCCCTACTAATGTTTTAAACATTGCTCTAAGTGCTTCATAAGTGTCATGTATGTTCTATGCTATATTCTAAGTACTATGCTAAGCACTTTATACATGTTACCTTATTTGAAACAGAACAAGGAGTACCTTTGGAAAGAACATTAAGTAATTATGGGACTAAAGGACACTGAAGCCAGAAATCTGCTTAGGGCTTGGTGTTCTCTGTCAGTCTCTGTCTCCTCCTGCCTTTATTAAATAGCACTAACATTAAGGACATACTTGAATTTATTGATCAGGTAAAGGGATCCTGAGGCAAGAAGGATCCCCAGAAGAATCATAGAACCATAGGATGGGGCTTCCAGAAATATTCTATTTCAACATTTAATACTGTATCTCCATCAGAGAAATCCTTTCCATTGGAGGAACAGACTTAAGTTTAGGTACTAAGTGAACCCACTCAAGTTCAGTTACTTAGACTGTACAAGAGAATTAACTTCATATGCCTTTAGTACAAAAATCCTTTTATTCTTCTAAGAAATCCTATTTACATTTCAGAGTAACTGCAATTTTTTATTTTTCAGCTAGCAAAAGGTTAGTGTGACCTTTCTGATATTTTTTGTTTGGGGATTTCCATATTTCCAGCTATACCATTAATAACAACTAATGTTTTACAGAACTTTAAGGCTTGCCAAACACTGTAGTATGTAATCTCATTTAAATCTCACAACAGCCACGTGACTTGGGTGCTATTGGCAGTCTATTTTACAGATAAGGAAACTGGGGCCAAGAGAATTTCAGTGACTTGCCCCAGAGTCACGGGAGTGGCAAATGTCTGGGGCTGGACAGGTCTTGCTAACTCTTTATTCGATTTCTTCATTTATCCTACCCCATCACCATTGATCCCAATATTGTACTGTCAGTTTATTTTGAAAATGCAAGAAAAATATTTGGCACCTTTGCCCAACACTTTACTCTTGTTTTGGAAGGGGTATATTTGGCATCTACAAATCTTCAAATCCTCTTCTCTCTTAGCTGCCTTGTAACTTTTTACAAAAGCAAACCATTTCTGGCTTTGTAGCTATGAAGGGACAGCTAAATGACACGAAGGATAGAATGCTGGAAAGAGTTGAATTCAAATTTGACCTTGTGTAACCCTAGGCAAGACCCTTACTTCTTTTGTCTCATTTTCTTCTTCTGTAAAATGAGCTGGAGAAGGAAATTACAAATCACCCCAATATTTTTTCCCAGAAAACCCCAAATGGGATCACACAATTGAAATGACTGAACTTGACAAGCTATGAAGGGAATCCTGGGGTTTCCTCAGTAGAACTATTCCTCCTGCACCTAGTTTTTTATATATTTATGTTTTATCCTTTAAAGTCCTCCTTTTCTGCCTCATTGGGACACTGGAAGTTGCGCCAATAGAGCATAATCTTTTGTAGTTAATACCAAACTGAAAAGACTTTAAGAATGGGAATGGTAATGAACTGTCATCTGAATAAACAGGCTGGGAAAGGTAAAGATGCTCACCAGAAGCTGCTCCCTAAAATGGGTTTTTAGGTCACAGCAATTCTCCAAAGTCATCTATTGTTTACTTCTAAATAGAGATGTAGGCAGTCAATAAGCATTAATTAAACACCCAAGTATTTGCTTGGCACTGTGCAAAGCAATGAAGACAAGGTTAATTGTGTGGCCTGTGTTTTTTTAGAAGGATTGTCTGGTAAAATTCTGAGATCCTTGTATTATCAAATTATTTCATTTGAATCAGTAATTCTTAATTTTTTTTTTTTACTGTTGTAGACTCCTATGACAGTCTTGTGAAGCCCATGTAGTCTTTTTTAGAATACCATTATTAAATGCATAACATAAAATTCAAAAGATTTCAAATGGAACCAGTTATTTTAAAATATTATTAAAATGTTTTAAAAAACCAAGTTAATAGACTCCGGGATGAGAACTCCTAATCTATTTATGGGCTGCTAGTTAGCAAAGTGTCTGGAGTCAAGAAGACTGATCCATCTGAGTTCAAATCTAGCCTGGCTCTGAGTAACCAGGGGCAAGTCACTTAATCATATTTGCCTCAATTCCCTTATCTATAAAATGAGCTGGAGAAGAAAATGGTAAACCACTCCATCTTCTTTGCCAAGAAACCCCCAAAAGGATCACAAAGATTCAGACACAGCTGAAACAACTAAACAACAATAAAAAGGTATTTCTGAAGTTGCATTAATCCAAAAAATCCTATCTATGGCCCTATTTCTGGTAATTTTTCATTTAACTACTTACCTTATCCTCAAAACACCTTAGCTTTTTTTTTTTTTTTTTTAATGACCTATCTTAGTTTACTATTTCAGGGAAAGAGGACAGGTTAAGTCATGTTTGCCAGTCACATTTTCTCCTTTTGACCTTTGATTTTTAAATACAAATTCTAGGGATGAAGAAGAGAGAGAGAGAGAGAGACAGAGAGAGAGAGACAGAGAGAGAGAGAGAGAGAGAGAGAGAGAGAGAGAGAGAGAGAGAGAGAGAGAGAGAGAGAGAACGTATGTAGGCAGAGAACTAGGTTGGGATGAGGAAAAATTAATGGTAACCAAATGTCATATGTTGAAGCTGTTAAATATAACTGACAGATTGGCTAGAATGACAGGGAAAGATAATATGGAATGTTGGAGGGGATGTGAGAAAACAGGGACACTGATACATTGTTGGTGGAATTGTGAACACATCCAGCCATTCTGGAGAGCAATTTGGAACTATGCTCAAAAAGTTATCAAACTGTGCATACCCTTTGATCCAGCAGTGTTACTACTGGGCTTATACCCCAAAGAGATACTAAAGAAGGGAAAGGGACCTGTATGTGTCAAAATGTTTGTGGCAGCCCTGTTTGTAGTGGCTAGAAGCTGGAAAATGAATGGATGCCCATCAATTGGAGAATGGCTGAATAAATTGTGGTATATGAACGTTATGGAATATTATTGTTCTGTAAGAAATAACCAGCAGGATGAATACAGAGAGGACTGGCGAGACTTACATGAACTGATGCTAAGTGAAATGAGCAGAACCAGGAGATCATTATATACCTCAACAATGATACTGTTTGAGGATGTATTCTGATGGAAGTGGATCTCTTCAATAAAGAGAGCTAATTCAGTTTCAATTGATTAAGGATGGACAGAAGCAGCTACACCCAAAGAAAGAACACTGGGAAATGAATATAAACTGCTTGCATTTTTTGTTTTTCTTCCTGGGTTATTTCTACCTTCTGAATCCAATTCTCCCTGTGCAACAAGAGAACTGTTCAGTTCTGCACACATATATTGTATCTAGGATATACTGTAACCTATTTAACATGTATAGGACTGCTTGCCATCTGGGGGAGGGGGTGGAGGGAGAGAGGGGAAAAATCAGAACAGAAGTGAGTGCAAGGGATAATGTTGTAAAAAATTACCCTGGCATGAGTTCTGTCAATAAAAAGTTATTTAAAAATAAAAAAATAAAATAAATATAACTGACACCTCTTCTCCAACTTAGTATGACATGTTTGATTTCCCTGCAATATGATCCATCCAAAGGTATAAAAAGTATGTATGTATTTTCAAAGACAGCTCATTTTAAGGTTTCCAGATCACTACTTGAAGTGCCTTCTTTTAATTTGAGGGCCACTTATTGATTACCTGGGCATATAAAATTGACCTCTAAAAACCTGGTGGGACATAAAGTGCAAGTATTACCCCTTTTTACAGATGAGGAAACTAAAAGTCATTTGTTTGCTGAAGGTCATGCAGAACGAAAGTAGAAGAAGTCCATCTTCCATATTTTGACCCTATCATGATTCAGCCTAAGTCTCAGGTGTGGAGTCACAAATTCCTTGGGTCAACATTTAAAACCCACCGCTGTTTGGATCTGGCCTTAATTTCCAGGCTTGTTATCCACTTTATTCTCCTTCTCACATTGTAAACTTCAGGTCTACTGCCTCTCCCACCTCTGGGACTTTAGCCCAAGCTGTGCTAACACCTGGAACTCTCCCTCTTCATTTTCCCCCTTACGATTCCTAGCTTCCTTCAAAGCTTAGCGCTTAAAGTAGTAATACTTTGATCATTGCTTAATCTAATAAACCAACTTATTAATAGATTATAATTTGATGATAAATTAAAATTTAATTTGTTAATAAAAAACTAATTTAAGTGTTTTTTTTTTTATCAATTAATACTTGATATTAAAAGCCTTCTACACAAGGCTTCGCCTGATCTTCCCAGGACTCCTGCCAAAGGCTCCCTTCCCACCTCCCCCGACTTTATACTTTGTATATATTTTATACACATATATACAAAGTAGAGAGGAGCATTTACAGCTGGCATAGAAAACATCTAATCTGTAGGACGGCTTCGCTGACGGCAGGCGGTGCTGCGGTTCTATAAGCCGCCCGAGGGCGCCTTCTCAATGCCAACCCACTTCTACCACCGGCAGGCACTTGAAAACACGTGTCTTTGGGAAGAGCTGACCGGCCAGCTGTAAATGATGCTCTTCACCCGTTTCCAGCACGCTGCTGTTCATGCCAAGGCAAAGAGATTCCCTCGCATGATCCTGATGCTTTGGACAATAAAAACGCATGCTTAGTTTCACGCACGCTTCCACCTTCTCCAAACTGGCTCCTCTAACCCTGCAGAGACCTCCTGCCAATGGTGCCAGATTAGGGTTCAGCCCACGCAGCGCCTGTACAAAGTCCCGCGGACCAAACTCATCCTTTGAGATGAGAAGCGGCCAACATATGTATTTGCTCGAGCGAAGCGCAAAATACCACGCTGCAGGGCAGAGCCCCGAATCTGACACTGCACCTGCAAAAATGCGCGAGCCTCCATCTACTATCAAGTTCCCGAAGGAGAGCGCCGGGCTGGAGGGATGTTCGAATTTCATTGGCTAGTCCTTGGGTGGCTCCACCTTTTTCCGTCAACTTCGGATCTCTTATTGGTTTATGGGTTCCTGCTGGCCACACCTCCTCCCCTCACACATACACAAGAGTCACGCGCCTTGCAGTTGGAAACTTGGCGTGGTGAGGGGGCCAGGGTAAAAATCGCCCCACCCCGTTATCTTCCTATTGGCCCATAGGGCAGCCGGTGGCCACGCCTTCATTCCAGCCCCCTAACTGAGAGGGCGGGTGCTCGCTCCTGAGTGGTTGGCCTACCAGTTCTTCAAGTTGGTGCCTGACCGCTCCCGCCTCCTCCTCCTCCCCACTCAGGCTAGAGGTCCAGTATTTGGCCCCGGCAGTGTCAGTGTCAGCAAGGGAAGGGGGCAGTGAAGCGCCGGGGGAGGGCTCCCGGTGGCAGCCCAGCTGAGGTGCCGGTGTCTGCGCCTCGGGCAGCCAGAGAGAAGGATGAAGCCGCAGCCGGAGCAGCCCCCTTATGATTGGCTGTGGCGGTTGTAAGCCCGGAGTAAAGATGGCGGGCGGGCCGGTGGCCGCCGCACTGCCCACTTGGAAGATGGCGGCGCGCCGCAGCCCCAGTGCCCACGGCCGGGAGGTCCTGCGGGTGGTGGCGGGGCTGCTGCTGGTGCTGAGCTGCTGCTGCAGCTGGGGCAGTTGCGCCGGGGCCGGCGAGGCGGAGGAGACGGTGATCATCGGGTTGAGGCTGGAAGACACGAACGACGTGTCGTTTATGGAAGGGGGGGCGCTGCGGGTGAGCGAGCGGACCCGGGTCAAGTTGCGGGTCTACGGGCAGAACATCAACAACGAGACCTGGTCTCGCATCGCTTTCACTGAGCACGAGCGGCGGCGGCAGGGCCATGGGGAGAGGGGAGCCGGGGGCCCCCTGCAGCCGGAGCCGGAGAGCGGCCCCCAGCGCTGCGGCATCCGCACCTCGGACATCATCATCCTGCCCCACATCGTCCTCAACCGCCGCACGTCGGGCATCATCGAGATCGAAATCAAGCCTCTGCGCAAGACGGAGAAGAGCAAATCCTACTACCTGTGCACGTCGCTCTCCACGCCGCCCGTGGCGGCCGGCGGCCCCGGATCAGCGGGCAGCGCCGTAGGGGGCAAAAGCGGCCGCGGCGTGGCCGGACTCCCTCCGCCCCCGTGGGCAGAGACCACCTGGATCTACCACGATGGCGAGGACACGAAGATGATAGTGGGGGAGGAGAAGAAGTTCTTGTTACCTTTCTGGTTGCAGGTGATCTTCATCTCGCTCTTGCTCTGCCTCTCGGGGATGTTCAGCGGCCTCAACCTGGGACTGATGGCGCTGGACCCCATGGAGCTGCGCATCGTGCAGAACTGCGGCACAGAGAAGGAGAAGAATTACGCCAAGCGCATCGAGCCGGTGCGCAGGCAGGGCAACTACCTGCTGTGCTCCCTGCTGCTGGGCAACGTGCTGGTCAACACTACCCTTACCATCCTGCTGGACGACATCGCGGGCTCCGGCCTGGTGGCCGTTGTGGTTTCCACCATTGGCATAGTCATCTTTGGGGAGATAGTGCCTCAGGCCATCTGTTCCCGGCACGGCCTGGCAGTGGGCGCCAACACCATCTTCCTCACCAAGTTTTTCATGATGATGACCTTTCCTGCCTCTTACCCGGTCAGCAAGTTGCTGGACTGCGTCCTGGGCCAGGAGATCGGCACAGTCTACAACCGCGAGAAACTGCTGGAGATGCTTCGCGTCACCGACCCCTACAACGACCTCGTCAAGGAGGAGCTCAACATCATCCAAGGGGCGCTGGAGCTCCGCACCAAAACGGTGGAGGACGTGATGACTCCGCTGCGAGACTGCTTCATGATCACTGGAGAGGCGATCCTGGATTTCAATACGATGTCGGAGATCATGGAGAGCGGTTACACTCGCATCCCGGTCTTCGAAGGGGAGCGCTCCAACATCGTGGACCTTCTCTTTGTCAAGGACTTGGCGTTCGTTGATCCCGATGATTCCACTCCCTTGAAAACCATCACGAAGTTTTACAATCACCCTTTGCATTTTGTTTTTAATGACACTAAGCTGGACGCCATGCTGGAAGAATTTAAGAAAGGTGGGCGAATTTGGTACCTCTTCTTGGTTTTCTTCTTCCCTGCTCCTCCCCTCCTTTCCCTTATTTTCTTCTCCCTATTCCCCTAAGGTGATCAGTTGACTGGAACTCTCCTTCCCTACCTTCTGCCTTTTTGCATAGCCGGGAGGATGGAGGGAGGGATTTGTACACGTGAAAGGACTGGCCCAGTCTTCCGAGCTTGTCCTTTAAAACGGACGGGGCTTAAACCCGTTGTTTCACCCCTTGGGGCAGTCTCGAAGGAACAAATGCCGAGAGTTTGGTGTTCATAGGTGCTTCTGCTGCCCTGCTTTGGTTTTGTATTGGGGAAGCAAGGTTGGGGCGACTTAAGCGTGTTGAAGATGTTGACTTGTAGTTGCAGATTCCCTTGCCTAGTATTTTAAAAATAACTCTTAGGGACTTAGCTCAACCATTCCCCAAACCCTCATCTTTCCAGTGTTTGGAAAATGCCATTTTTTGTGCTCCATTTCATGGTTGCGTTAAGCCCTTAGGGCAAAACAAGCTAGCTACACGGTACTTGGTTTTCCCTTTTCTAGTCTACCAGTGGGGGAAGGGAGAGAGGGAGGTGATCCGAGTACCACTGCAAAATTGAGCCGCCTAGATGTGACCTGCTTCAGCGAGGGAAGAGCTTTTTAGTACCAGGTTAGTTATTAGCATGTAATTTGGGAAGACCAAAGTTAACCTTTCACCAAGGTTATATCTTTGCTTAACTTTCTTGTCAATTTGTTTTTACATTTACAGGAAACAACCAATAGAATTTCCAAAGCCAAATATGGGTCCTGCACAAAGTTTGACCTTTAACCTGCTGCATCCCTTTATTAATAGTTGTTTGTTTAGGTCTTAGTAATTCTGACCTAATAAGTTTTCTTTTTAACCTTGACTACCTGGTACATTCAGGTGAAGTATGTTAGCAATTGTTGGGATCCAAGGTTGTTTGTAGGAAAGAGTAGCCTATATAGACTGATTTCCTCATAGTATTTGTCTTGTGTCTTTTTATCATGCAAGGATTTGGTAGCCAGAATCTTTTCTTGTAAAGGTAGGAGTATATACTGGGTTTAAAATAAATTTTTTTAAGCCATTTAATTTATTTTCTAGTAGAGTACTTTGAAAACAAACATGCTCTGTTGATAAAAATAATCTAAGGACATCTAAGGACCTTTTAATAAGTGGGTTTTAGCAACTTTTTTTTTTATTCTGGGAGATATCTTTTTGATTTCTGACAGCCTTCTAACTGAAAAAGTGATTTCTTAGTTGTGAGAATAAGAAATATTGATCCATCTGTATATTCCTTAATTCCATTTTCTAGGATGAATTAGTAATAACAAAAATTGAATATTTGAGTAATTAATAATCATAATCATTTAAGATTTGTGTTTTCCCCTACAAAAATCCTATGGGATAACTAGTGAATTTTTGCAGAAATCAGGCTTCTGTGGATTAGTCTTATTATAGCCTTATACCTTACCTTTTCTCTAAACCCATCTTCCCTATTTCTGTATATAGTACCATCAATCTCCTTTTCTCCCTTATTTGTAACCTTGGTGTCACCTTTAACTCTTCCCTCTCCCTCACCTCACACTCATTTAATTACCATCTCCCATTGATTCTACCTCTACAAAATCTCATGTTTCTCCATCACACTATTCCCATTGACAGTAGTCTGGAACAGGCCTTCTTTAGCACCTATTTGGTATATTGCTTCTTCACAGGTCTTTTCATCTCTAATCCATTTTTATTTTAATTTTTTGATAATTGTGCAAGAAGACTTTTTCTTGTATTTAGTCATGTCACTTCTCTACTCATAAATACCCACTCAGTACAATTCAAATTCCTTTGTCATTCCCTGGTTTCACCCCTCTTCTTTCATTTCAGTCAAACAAAACAAATCTGGTCTCTCCCCCCACCCCATTAACCACCCTGAATTCTCTTGAGTTCTCGGTACCAAGAATGCCTTTCTTTCCCCTCTTTTCCTTAGTTAAATTCTTGACATCCTTCAAACTCAGCTCAAATGGCATTTCCTCTGCAGTTTTCCTTGAGTCTCTCGATACCTCTCAGACTTCACTTAGCACATTGTTTTGCAACTCTTTAACACACCATGCAATGTTGTATATTATAATCTATTTTTGTTGTCTTAGCTTTCTCTTAGACAGCAAGTTCCACATGGGCAGTGACTAAGTCTTAACCAAACTACATTCTATCATAGTTTTAACACATTACAGTATCTGCTTGACAAATATTTGTTTACTGAATGAATGAATGGCCACATGAATATAGCAGAAAGAAATCTAGTTTGGTAGTTTACATTGGGCTAATAAAAAAAGATGAATTGATCAACAAATTCTCAGACAATTTACTTGTCCCTGGGTAGTCAGTCATGTGAACAAATCAATCCTTATTGTGTTTGAGGCTTTGTACTAAGTGCTGTGGATATAGAGGCAAAACCAGGCCCTGGCCTCAAAGAGCTTAAGCTCTAATGGGGGAAATAAAAATGCAAGTAACTAATGTACATGTGACATATGGATAGAGTAAAGGATTCTGTTTCTTCTTTCACTACTCCTCAGTAACTTAAACTATATTTTTATAAACTCTTTTTTTTTACCCACAGTCAGGCACAATGATTTTAACACAGAAAAACTTCATGAAACTACTCCTAAATACTTTACTGTTTTTCTATTTCAAAATAATGAAAATGATTGTTGTCTTTTATAAAATTCTTTTTTCATCATTTTCAGTCTGGCTAATATTCACTTTGTTCTCTCTGCCTTAGGTACCTTACCCCCACCTCAGCTTATAAATCTCGATTCTTTAATCCTGACCCCACTCAAAAATTTTTTTGAGTGATTTTGCACAAGTTACTGTTTGATAGTTTATTCCTGGTTGTCATCTATCATTTCCCTATATCTTTGTCTTCTTTTCTTGAGAAACTTTTTTTATTTTCCATTTTTATTCAAAGAAAACATTTTGAAATGTTTTAATAGCAATACAGCATATGGAATAAGTAGTATATGCATGGTGTTCAGTGCTTGCCTGAAAACCAGCATGATGGTGGGGAGGGGGAGGAGAGTAGGGAAGAAGCTGGCACAAAGTAATGGCTTAGACTCTAAAAGTAATATCTTGTTATTGGATTTTTGTTTATATTTTAGGATCATGAAGGCATTTGAACTTAAATCTTTTAATCAAGCTATAATGAAAAATTGAAGTATTCTTTCAAAATTGTGATTGCAAATGTTGATTTTAAGTTCTAATTCCTTTTTAGGAAGATGCTTTAACTATCTATCATTAAACTACAAATTGATTTTTCCATCTTGTCTTTTGAATTCTCTTTCCAAGGGATGAGCTTGTGTCTTCAGTTTCAAAATCTTAGGTATAAATTGCAAAGATTTCACTTGATTTCCCTCTTGATTTTTTGATCTTTAGTAATTCTGGATATATTGTAAGCTGGTAATAGTATCCATCTAAGAATTTTCATCTTCTAGAATTTGAGGATGATAGTATTGGGAGTATACTGGAGAAGGCATATTTATTATTAATATTTACCAAAACCAATTTTCCACATGTAGCCGGGTTTTTATTTTCTTTCCTTTTCCTTCCTTTGAATTCCTTAATTAGGATAGCTCCACAATCCAAATCTCCTGTGAAAAGTGATTATTTTATTTGGGAGAGAGAGTGAGGGTGGGTGAGTGGGATTTCTGCATTGAAGATTTTGTGTAATAGTGAGGCATCTGCATTACCCTTTAGTATGGAGAAAATAGAAGAGTTCAGTAAGATGAATACCACTGAAAGAATATTTCTAGAGGTATGTGTAGAGCTGTGTGTTTCTCTTTTATACTTAAGCATACATCAATTGGTGTTCTTTTTTGTTTTTTTCTTTACTGATTTTAGCATGTGTGATCCTAAATCTAAGGTGTTCCTTTTCTAGTTCTTACATGAAGGAGCAAGAAAAATTTGCTTTGAAATGTTGTTATATTAATATCTGGGCTTTAATGGCTCAGAGTTTTTTCAGATCTATACTTGTCATGAGCTCTCAGTTCTTTAATTGCTACTGTTATGATGCTGGGCATATTACATTTTGATCATCGTTTATTGTATTTATTTTTGTAGCCTTTATTTAAAAAATCAGTTTCTAATGCACAATTCTTAATGATCCTGCCCCATGCATCTCATTTTTGTGGTAATAGACCTAAATAAAAGAATGATGTATGTAAATCCTTTGGTGAGGTTATAGGAATCTTGCAAAATTCTTTGGAGGAAAGCAGTGCTGAGTGGGGGAAAGGAAAACTCAGCTAAAATGGACAAAATCATATCTTACCTGGAGGATCTCTCTGACTTAACTTACCAAAGTACTTCTCTATAGATAGGTAGAGACAATGAAGAATTAGTAATCCATCATTTCTTTAGTAATTAGTAATCCATTTTAGTTTTGTAGTTGTTACATTGTAGTAGCCTAGTGCCCTCTGGGTTATAGTACTAGGACATTAGCCAGGCTCTTATATTCTTTCTTCCTGGCTTCCTCCTCCTTGCCTCTGCTGAGATCAGGTGGACAAAAATGATTTGATACAGATATCCAGATAACGATGTTCTTTGAGAAAATAGAAACAAATATGTATTGTGTACTGTCTTAAGTATGTGATTATCTATTCCTACATCATGACAAATCTTTCCATATTATCATATTGAGGTTTTAATGTTTAATAGCTCAATAAAGTGTTTTACTCAATAAAGTGTTAGCTTGAGAGCTACATGTATGTTGATTGGATTTTAGAATGTCTTTTTTTTTTTTTAATAGACTCCTGAAGTTATGAAACATAACTTGGTCAGGTTTTTTCTGAGGATTGCACGTGTTATTATTAGAATGAGTCTTCAGAGCACATAGGCAACCAAACTTGACCAACCTCCACGGGTAAAGATGAGAGAACTGGGTACATTAAATTTTGATCATCATTTTTGATCAACATTTTCTAATGAACAATTCTTTAGGACCCTGCCCCATGCATCTAGGTTTGTGATAACAGGTCTACATAAGAAAATGATCTCTGTGATCTGTGTAGAGAACTGCATAAGATGTAGCTATGCATAGATATATAGATAAGCACTGAAATGGGAAGGGGAATTGTGGATTTACAGAGCTGGAATGGATCAGAGGTCATTTAGTCTGGATCCACCTCTGCATTGTAGAGTTTAGGAAAATGAAACCCAGAAAGGTGGATTAACATAGCTAACAGTTTAGGTGGATTAACATATTAACCTAACTAGTTAATAGAAGAATTAGGACTATAACCCAGGTTTCTTGGTTGTTAGTTAAAGACATTAATCAAACATACAAAAGAAAGAATAAAACTTTTCGCATATCCTTTTGCATTTAACAAAGATAGAAATAACATTTTTTAACAGCTATCCACCTAGATGTTCCTTTCCAAGTCTGTCTCATTTGCACCCTCTCTTAAGCTTTGTTTTCTTCCTTTTATGTAATAGCAGTTATTTTGTATAAAGCAGCTATGATTCTGCAGGGTTCCTTTTGTATCACTTCAGGAAGGTCTTTTTGGAGGGCATAATATTCCATTGTAGCAATATAGCTTACTTGATTCAATGGAGTCCTTCTCCAGTTAGTTGGACATATAGCTGTTTTATTTTCATAGAATTTTTTTTTTCTTTTTATGTTTTTTAATGATAAGTCTTAGATTGGAATGGCTAGGTAAGGCTTTCCACTTTGTAGTGTAGCCTTTCTATTTAAGACTTATATATGGAAAAGGAAAGCCAATGTTTAGGTTTGTAAGCAGTTTTGATTCAACTTGTAACTTTGCTGCTAACAATTTTTATGAACTATTTCATATTTCTATCAGTATTTTTACCAAATTACCAAGATAAGACTGGGAGTATAATTTGGCTGAAGGGCTGGTGATATGGGGACTATTTGGTGCCAACGGTGGTTAAATATTGGACATTGTTTTCATTGTAATAGGCCTGATTGCAAATATTAACTTTTCTGGGGGCTCCTTTCCAATTTATTTACTCTTTTGGTTGTTTCCTTGTTGAGGAGGAATACACGTTATGCTCGGTTTAGGGCGGTGAACTCTGAATTGGGGTTGTAGGTTAAAATTTCATTGGCCCTTTCAATTTCTGTTTGTATTGTAAAGCTGTAAGATTCTTCTTGGAATTCTGGGCAAACTAGTTGGATTTTACATTGTCATTGATGGGTACATTTGCTTTTTGTGTTGCAGTTCATTTCTTCAAACATCTCTTTTTTCATATTTATAACAAGAGATAGCTATCTCTTGTGAGGTAGAATTCCTCTTGGACTTTAGAAGGTTGGAACTTGGTCAGATTAAAAGGTCTGAACAGAGGTCAAATCGGGAAAGAAATTACCTTATTGGCCAACTTGGTGATTAACTTAATATGATCTAGACTAGGCAGAGACATGTCTTGTTCTGTTTCCTTCAATACTTTTATGAATTAAATACAATTTGGCTCCTGTTTATCTTACAATACTGTCATCAGGATGACTGAAAGACTTTCCAGGCTAATCCCAATTATTTAGTAAATTTAATCTCAATTTAAAATAGCATTTACAAGAAATAACACAACAGACTCTAATTAGCCATGGAATGTTTCATCACATACAACAATCCTTGGACAGCCTACACATTTTTGAACAAGCAGCTATACTGACTAGGCCGTTAAGAGAGCCATATTGCTTTGTCTATAAGTATCTCTTTTCCTTAGATTTCATATTCCAGTAGGATTTATTAAACTTTAGGTATAGAGATACCATTTATTAACCTTAATATCTGAGAGTGTATTACCAGATTTAAATATTCAAAGGAACATTTTTGGTTGATTTTAGTTTTATGTCTTTCATCACTTTTTTAAAAATAGAAGAGAGATTTACGAGAGAAGAAAGAACAGCATTCTTTCTTTGCACATTAGATATATACATCATAAAGTTGACAAAGTCTTTGTTTTTCCTTTTGGTTTCAAATTAATCCAGTGCACATTCAAGCTTCAATAAATCACATTTCTTAGGGCTAAGTATAAACACTGGTATAATCTGTCTCCCCCAGTTTTATTGCTGGATATAGATGCCTTCCTTTTTGGTGTTCTTTCTCTCCCTGCTCATTACTACCACTCTTTTCAAAGTCTAGGAATATCAATCTGGTGTCTTCCCTGGTCCTAGTGATTTTTGATGTCTTTTTGAAGACTTGTTAAAAAGATCACTGTGGGCCATTTGTGCTTATAATTTTTGTAGAACTTGAAATCCTAGAATTCAAACCATGGTCATTCTCTAAGTGACTGAATGTTCAGTTTGGTGCTTCATAAAATGTTATAGGCCCCCAATTTTTTCCCAGCCTATTTTTAGAAGAAGAAAGAGAATGTCCTGGAGAAGATATATGCTCAGTTTCAGAATAAAGTGGAATGTCTTTGCGTTCTTTTTCTTTTTTAAATTAAAAAAAAAGGTATTATCCTTTTTTGATCATTTCCTCCCATTTATTCATCATGTACTTTGTGCAGTACTTTTGCTGGGTGCTGAGAGCTTCCTTAGAAGCCTAAGACATTGATTCTGGCCATGCTTAAAAGCTTCTGGGGCCTTTTTTGGCTTGTTGCCTTTTTTTTTTTTTTTTTAATTAAAGGTGAAGTGATGTGAGACAACAATATTATGCAGAAGAGGCTGTGAGTCTATTGCCATGGGGGAAGCCCTTTAGTCTTTGCCATGGATACCTCATGAATTATATCAAAAGAGAGTACAAAATTTCTTTGTAAATAAAATGAATCTATGGTCTATGTGTCCATCTTCATTATCAAGGCCTAGGATTGGCATATTTCATCTTTAAGCAATTGTATTTTATTTATAATTAAGAATTCTTAGACTATAAATTGTTCCTCTATTTCTTATCTTCCCTTCATTTTGTTAAGACATTGGGGTTGTTTTGAAAGATAAGAGGTTACATGGATTTCAAGAGTATTCACCATTGATAAAATGCACCTTAACTGTTTTCTGATATACTTAATTTCTTTTTTAAGTTTTTCTACTTAATAGTATTTTTTCCCCAATTATATTCATTTTTATAAGATTTTGAGTTCCAAATCTCTGCCCTTCCCTCTCTCCACTACCCCTTTCCAAAATAAGCAAATAGGTTATACATGTACAATCACGTTAAACATATTTTCCCATTAGTTATGTTGTGAAAGAAAAATCAGAACAAAAGAGAAGAGCTACAAGAATGAAAAAACAAAGACAAAAAAATGAAAATAGGAACCTTTGATTTGTATTCAGACTCCATATTTCTTTCTCTGAATATGGATGCATTTTCCATCATGAGTCTTTTGGAATTGGTTTGGATTATTGTATGGTTGAAAAGAGCTAAGTCTATCATAGTTGATGGTGTTACTGTTACTATGTACAGTGTTCTCCTGGTTCTCCTCAGCATCAGTTCATAAAAGTCTTTTCAGGTTTTTCTGAAATCTGCTTGCTCATTATTTCTTATAGTACAATAGTATTACATTATATTTATATGCCACAATTTATTTAGTCATTCCCCAATTGATGGGCATCCCCTCAATTTCCAATTCTTTATCGCCACAAAAAGAGCTGCTATAAATATGGGTGTACATATGGATCTTTTCTTCCTTTTTAACAATCTCTTTGTAATAGGTATTACTGAATCAAAGAGCATGCACAATTTTTATAGCACTTTGGGCATAGTTCTAAATTGTTCTCCAGAATGGTTGGATCAATTCACAACAAAACTTTCAGAAGATGGATAAAGTTGCATCCTTCCAAATTATGGAGGCCAAGGATATTAGTCAGTCAACATGAAAACTGTAAAATTCTGACCACCTGAGGCATCGGCAGTTTGAAAATAATTTGATTGTTTGCTAGCTAGTTACTCTCTGGAGCATTTTTGCTCCAACTTAAGAGTTATAGGTAAGGAGATTAGCATAGAAGAGATGGCCTGACATAGATATCTGGCTTATTAATACTTGTTTCAGGCATAAGCTGTCCATAGTTTTCTTTGTGTCATTTAGGAGTTATTTAAAGAAATACTATCTTAATTCATATTCTAAATGTGTCACTTTCAGAAAAGTTCCCTGGAGAATCAGTCTTCAGGTAAGGTCCCAGTAAGAGGAATGGACTGAATGAAGATAGCACTCAGAGTTTGTGGGGGAAAGATGAAATTTATTGCTGTCGTCTTATTGTTCTGTTAGTGAACAAAGACTCAGTTTTATTTATCTGCTCGTTTTCAGTTGCTGACTCATTCATGTATTTTTCAGGCTGATTATTCCTATTTATCCTAGCATGGTAGTTTTTCAGTTCATCTAGCATAAGTCTGGGGATGTATGAATAAACTGGATACATTTGAAGATTTTGTAGTCCTGAAAGTGCAGTTGATTACTGTTCCCAAATTAAAAAAAAAAAAAATCAACTTGGAAGTCATCAATGAACAACGAAGTTCCGATATTAAGGGCAAAAAAGGGCTTATATATGAAACTAGGAACATCTATTATATGCAACTTTGTTTTTAAAATATGTGTGTGTAGTTTTCTTTTCTTTTTTCTTTTTTTGCTAAGGCAGTTGGGGTAAGTGACTTACCAGGGTCACACAGCTAGGGAATATTAAATGTATGAGGCCAGATTTGAAGACTCAAGTCTTCCTGTCTTCAGGGCTGGTGCTCTATCCGATGCATCAACTAATTGCCCCAATGTGTGTATTTTTTTTTAAACAGGGTAGCATTGACACTGCCCTGCTTGTGAGTTGGTTACTATTAAAAGGAGCTACTTAACTCTGACCAAGAATTGTTGTTTAATTGTTAATTTGGGTGTTGTTTATGCAAATATAGAGTTAGCATGAATAGTTTTCTTCAGCTGAAAGGTCAGAAACAACTATAGAGAAGGTGAGATTGGAGGGCCCAGCCCAGCAGGTTTTATATTATTGGGGCAGATGTGTCTGCAGGGAAATTTTTTTTCCTATTTCCTTAGGAAATGAAGAGCACTTCCAAGAGGATTTCCAAGGTCATTGTTTTGTTTGGGGTTCTACAATCATGTTCCTGTCCCTGATGCCATCTGAAGAATGATGGGTTTAGATTAGATGACCTTTCTAGCTCTAAATATGTGATCCTGTGTTTCTACTGTGTAATTATTTTCTGTATCCTATTACATCACACATTTTAGTACTGGCTTATTGGGTGTAATAATTGCTGATGTATGGTTCTAAAGGACTTTATGTATATCATTTCATTTGATTCCTGTAACAATCCTATAATGTAAGTAGTATAGGAATTACTTTCCTAACTTTGCAAATAAAGAAACTGAGGCTTCAATAAAATAAATAATGTGGTTGGAATTCAAATAGGGACCACCTGATTTTTGTTTTCATTTAACTCTTCATTTGTGCTTTTGTCTTCTTGTTGTTATCTTCATTGTCAGCTTGTCATGGGTAGGGTTCATACATGTCCTTTCCATTCTGAGTATGAAGCTTGGAACACCATTTTCTGCCTGAGGAATTCCTGGTCATTTTTTAAGACCTCACTGAAGTCCCATTTTCTTCATACATTTTTTCCTTGATGGTTCTACATGTAGTAAATTGACTGCAGTAATCTCTCCTTCCCTTTTCTCCTTTTAAAAAATGTTTTAAAATGTACTTAGAATGACAAGATTTTAGGGTTAGAAGGAATCTTAGAGACTCTCTTCATTTTACATGAGAAACAGAAACAGAGACTTCTCTGAGGTCACAAAATTCATAGCATTTCAATTCTATTGACTCCTAATAGTCTTTCGATTATACTATGTTTCATCTCATTCTCTGTATTACTAATATATGTTAACCTATTTTTTTATACTGTTACCTTTCTGTGTAAACTTATTTCTTCCAATTGGATTGCAAATTCCTTAAAAATGAAGCCTGTCTTATACTTCTTTGTCGCTCTTATGAATTAATTCACCAAATATTTATTGAATACTTCTTGGATATAGTAGAATCAGAACAAGACATTGTGATTACTCTAGGCATAGTTTATCGTTATGTCCTTCTCACTCTGAAAACTAGGCTATCTGTCTATTACTCTTTGAGTAACTACAGGTTTCGAGCCTGCACTATCACATTAGAACCTGATGTATCACAAGATAAATACTTAAGTACCAGGGAAAGTGAATTCAAGTATTTTTCCTCCCAAGCAACTTCCCTGCCTTGCCTTTACCTGCAGTTCTGGCTCTGATTTACAGAGCTTTGTGTTTAGTATCTTGGAGGATACAAAGATGTGTATGTAAAGTCAAAGCATACAAATAAAGTGGAAAGACAGAGCACCGCTGGAAAATAAGGTGCATATTTGATCTCCTTTGACACATGCTTTAATTGACTCTATAATGATTTTATAGCTTTCTGGGTTAAAAAAACTATCAAGGGATTTAGTTTTATAATAAATTACCATATTTTTATAGGGACCCAAAGCCATCAATAAATTTGGGCAGGTGAATGTCACTGGGGAAAATATTAATAAAATTTTAAAAATAAGGTAAAATATATATGTAAAATGCTTTGTAAAACTGAATGTGCTATGTAAATGTGAGCTGTTATTATCATCATCTTTATAATTATGAATCTTGCCAGGTTCAGTAAATGCCATTTTGATAAACAAATATCATCTAACAAGGTCATAATCCATTAGCTTAATAAACTAGTGATCTAGGAATAGATCTCTACACACAGGTATAACCTACAAGTCTGTGGGATAGTTGTTTGACTAAGCTGAGGTGGGGCTGAACCTTCATTGCTAAACAAACACTGACCATTTGAGTCCTTACTTAGCTTTATGTGCTGCGATTTCCTGCTGTTCCAATGTACTGTAGAGATGTTATCAGGCAGAAAGAATCTGGAAAGAGGCCAGTAATTTCATATGGTGGGAAAAGTATTGGGTGTATGTTTTTTTAAAGGTAAAGAAATGAAGTTGGATATAAAGATAAAGTTGGTGGAAATATTAGCTATATTGATTTAGGAATTGCTGCCTCTGCTATGTGGAAATATGTTAATTGTATTATTATAGCAGTGTTCACAGTGGTTTGGGCATTTATATTCTGCAACTTGATTTTTGAGCATAAACTTGTTATATCATTAGTATGGGATCTTAATATTACATTAGCAATTTTTTCCCTTTAAGTGTATGATTAAAAAAAATACTTGCTACCATTCTTAAGTGGGTTTCATCACTTACATGACTAATTTTTTTTTATCCAACTGAATTTTTTTTTAAAGGATCTCAGTAGGAAAAAAAAAAGATTCACTTAATAGATATTTGCTTTTTCTCGATAGCCTTTGTACTTATTTCATTAAATGAAGAGTACCTATAAATATTTTTCCTATTATGTAATATAAAGCAATTTCTCTTGATGTGATGGAGAATTGTTTTTTGAATCTTTTCAGATCAAGATATTTTGTGGACTTTGGGCACATCTATATGATAAAAAAAAATAACTTTCCTAAGGCACTACGTTCCAGTCATCCAGGCTTGGAATCATTCCTCTCCTTCAAACCTGAACCAAGTTTTTGCTATCTCCACAATACCTCTTATAGCTGTCCTCTTTTCTTCCATCACACAGCCTCTACCTAACTTTAGCCTTTACCTCATCACTTATTACCTGGACTATTGCAACAGTCTCTTCATTGGTCCCTGCCTTTAATGCCTTCCAATCCATCATCTACACAGCCACCAAATGGATATTCCAAAAGCACAGACCTGACCAAAATCTTAATGGCTTCCTGTTGCTTTTAGGATAAAACACAAACTTCCTTGTTTGGGATTTAAAGCCCTTCACAATCTAACTTGTATCTCTCTTTCCATTGACTGTGGCTTTCTTGAAAGCAGGAACTGTCTTAATTTTCCTTTGTATCTCTAGTGGTTAGCACTAGCCTGCACCTAAATAGAAGCTTAATAAATGTTGCCTGCCTGACAGGACTTGTTTTCACATTATTCCCTCTCATACATGCTCATATACCAAACTGGCCTAGTTGTTCTTCACTATAATAATCATCATGATCATAACGATAAAGCTTGCATTTAAATGGTACTTTAAGGTCTGCAAAATGCTTTGTATATGTTGAATTATTTGATCCTCACAAAAATCTATCATGAGTACTCTCCTCTTTGAAATGATTTGGCATAATTTGGTACATCCTTAATATTTACTTAGCTGTGTGTATATTGTATCCCCTAGTGAAATGTCTAGAAAGTCTAGAACTATTTTATTCTTGGGTTGGTTTCCCTGGTACCAGGCTCAATGAAAGCGTGCCCTTCAGTTACTTTTTTGACACGATTAATTTTAGTTTCCTGGCTGCAGAGGCTTGAGACTTGGACATTCAAGTACTGGGGAACATTCAGTTTTTGACCATTCAGGGGAATGAGAGTAATTCAATAGCAGTTCTGGATCACAGCACTTCTCTCATATAGATAGAAATCTTGGGCTTACTGTATTAGAGGCAGTGGCTCAATATTTTATTAATTTTTATTAATTTTTTGTTCTGTACTTACTAAACACAAGTATTTCCTTATTTCCTGAAAAATGGAAAAAGAAGATTATATAGGAAGCTATGAGTATGTAATGAATAGCTTATATTTTTTTAAAAAAGAATATAATCTAGTATGTTAATTACAAAGCCTTTCTGCTGCTCATCTGTTTCCTTCTGAACCTGGTTCACTTTTGTGCTTTTTAAAATTCTATAGGAAGCCTTTTTTCTTCTTCTTTTTTCCTTTTTTTTCTTTTTTGGAATTCCTATTACTAATCCCCTTCTTTCCAAATCCCTATGCTCCATTAAGAAAAATCTTCCTTTGTAACAAATAATTGTGGTCAAAGAAAGCAATCATGCAGTGGTCAAGTCTGAAATTGTTTACTTCAATCTTCCTCTCTAGTTTCCTATCTGTTGGTAATGGTGTCTATTAAATAAGGAGGCAAATATTTCCTAACTATGAGTCTAAAGGAGAACAAAATAGGACTTTAGGATTGGATTGGATATTATAGACTTTTCCTTGTTTTTAGGATAAGTAATTTCTCTGAGAGTTCTGAGCGAAAAAATATCTGTTAACATCTCCCCAATTATGTCACTGTACTTAAAATGTAAAGTGAATTGAGATCCTATTGGAAAAATTACATGAGAAATAGTAATTGTTGTTTAAGATACATATACACACATAATAATTCTTTATAATTGTGATCATTTCTAGTTGCCTTTCAGATTGGAGAGATGGCATGAGGTGGAAGAAGAGTTTGTCTGAAGTCAGAATATTTGGATATGAATCCTGGCTTTAATGCTTACTAGCAATGTTCCCCTTAGCAAGTTAGTTTGTATTTCTCTGGGCTTCAGTGTTTTTGTTTTTGTTTTTAACCTCTAAAATATAGATAGTAAAACCTGTAATAGGATCCCACTGGAGTCAGTAATCCCTTGGTTCAATATGGAGCATTTTTGTTAAAAATAATCATACAGGGCAGTTTGGGCCCCCAAACAGTGCATTTCCTACCAGCAGACCAAGCAGGAACCTTAAATCAAATAGCAAAGCCAATTGGGACAGAATAACAAAGTAAATATTGAGAAATTCAATCTATAGAACCATTCTTTATCTTTCTTTTCCATTCAAGAAGGATTACAATCTCTCAGATTTGCCAGTCAAGAGGGGAGCTATCTCCCAGAAGACTCAGGTTCAAAGGTAGTTGAAGTTCTTCAGGACTCCCTCTCCTGCACCTGGCTGTAGTGAACTGTTTTGGTCCTTGTCAGCTCTTCTCCTTAGGGTCTCTACTGGTCATTTGCTAAAGTTGTTCTGTACCACTATACTGTCTTTGAATTTGCTGCTTTTCCACAGAATTGCAGTTACCATATAGCTGCTGGGGCTGGGAAGAGGCCCCTTCTGTTACATGCTTTCAAATTTAGGTTCATTAACTTTTCCCCTGCCTTTTGGTTAGTCAGGTTTCCCCTTTGATGCACAAAAAGTCTGCTGAAACTTACAAGACTACCCCTTGTCCTTAAGCCTATCTCGCTGAGTTGTGCTGAAGCATTTACCCTGTCAACCTCTAGAAGACCTGCACTATGCAGGTTACTTAGAAGTGTCCAAAGGGCTTCATGGGGGAAATAGTAACCCTAGAGGGATAGGGCCAGAGGGATCTAGAGATCTTTGCTCTTTATTCCTATGTCTCCTTATGTATTTGTTTTTACCAACTCTTATGTAGCAATGCCAATAGGTTTGTATCCAGCTCTGACCTCTCTGTTGAACTTCAACTCCCCATGGTTAACTGCCTACTCTACATATTCTCCTATAGGTCTTAGTATGTCCAACTCATGATGTCCAAATAGAATTCATTAGTTTCCTTTCCTAAACTCACTTCTCCGTTTTCAATTTTTGTCAAGGGTACCAACTGTTTTTCTGTGAATCCATATTTGTAGATGTGCGAAGTCCTACTTGACTCTTTCCTGCCTTATCTTTCCTCAGATCTTTCCCCCTTTTTTCATTTGTAGGACAACCAGTATAGGCTTTTATTATCATCTCTCATCTACACTATTATAACAACGTCCTACCTGAGTCTCCCGTTTTCAGGCTCTTTCTGTAGTCATTCTTCACATAGCTGCCAAAATCACTTTCCTAAGGCACCGGTAGAATTGTCACTTTGTTACTCAAAAATCTTCAGTATGATATATAAAACTGTCCTCAATAAGACTCCAACTAGTCTTTCCAGGTTTATTTTATATTATTCTTCATGATGCATTCTGCATTTCAGCTATATTGGCTTACTAGCTGTTCCTAGCTGGAAAATGAGGAATGGCTGAATAAGTTGTGGTATATGAAGTTACCTTCATGTTAGTGTTCTATAAAAACGATGAACAAGCTGATTTTAGAAAAGCCTGGAAAGATTTACATGAACTGGTGCTGAGAACAACAAGCAGAACCAGGAACACAGTGTACCCAATAATAGTAAGAATGTGCGATGATCAACTATGAAAGACTTGGTTCTTCACAGTGGTTCAATGATTCAAAGCAATTCCAATAGATTTTGGACAGAAAAATGCCATCTGCATCCAGAAAAAGAACTAAAGAGACTGAATATAAATCAACACATGCTATGTCCACCTCTTTTTTTTCTGTGTTTTTTTTTTAATCTCTCCCATGTTTTTTCCCTGTTGCTCTGATTTTTCTCTCCCACCATGATTCATAAAGCAATGTGTATTAAAACAAACAAACCAAAAAAAAAAGCCAACTAGCTTTTCCTAACACTTAACACAGTGCTTGGCACAACCTAGGCATTTAATAAATGTTTATTGGCCATCTCTGAACTCTTTGTGTCATATGCCAGTTTCTTTGGCTTTATAAAGTTATCCCACCATGCCTGAATATATTTTCTCCTTCTTCTCTTCTACTTAGAAGAATCCTTAGTCTGCCTTCCTTTTCTTTCCTTAGTTGTCACCTCCTCCTGAAAGATTTTTATGATCCATCTCATTATCAGTGTTCATTCCTTCAAATGACTTTATATTTACTTACCCATGCATATGTTACCTCTTTCCCTTCCCTCATTAGATTACAAAGTCCATGAGGTCAAGTTTTTTTTTTTTTCTTGTTCTTGACTTTGTATCCCTATAACTTAGCATAATGCCTTGAAACTTAATTATACATGTTTTCAGAAATGAATTGAAGCAATACTGAAGTGTGAGACCAAAGTTTTATTGGGTTTCTTTCCAACTTTGCACATGATTAAGAGACTTAACCTAGTCAGTTTTTTTTTTTAAACTAGATTTTATGTTTATTTGTTCAATAAATATTTCTCATGGCCTTACTGTGTGCAGAGTCTTATGCTAGGCTGTTGTAAGGACTAGTCAGAAGGTGATTGCAATTCTGTAGGGATAATAAGACATGGTAATAATTATAAAAGAAAGCCTGTTTGTAACAAGTGACAAGAGAGTTCAAACAGATGAGGACCTGGAGGAATTCAAAGGAGAGAGAGCATATCTCTAGCTAAGAGAGAATCAGTGAAGGAAAGTTTTCATAGATGGGATGCCATTTTTCCTGAATTTTGAAGGGTGAGTAGTATGAAAGTAGGTAGAATAGGGGAATATAGAGAATATTCCCAGAACAGATAATAATATAAGCAAAAAAGAAAACCAGCATAAACAAAAATAAAACAAAGTGTTGTTGTATATGTTTGAAGAAAGGTAATGAGTTTATTTTGGTTGGAAAATAGATTATGTGTAGATAACAAAAAAGAGAAAAGAGTGCTGTTGGATTAGGGAGGACTACTGAATTGGACTTTCTTTGATAAGTATTAGGGACTCATAGCTTAAATCCTTGTTTTGGAATTGGATGGCTTTTTTTCCTAATTATTTTAGTTTGATCTTTTAGTTGGCTTCATTTTGGTCTGGGATCCTTGCAGATGTCTTTTGACCTTGGCGTTTGTCTTTGATGTTAGGTGCTGATTGAAGAAAACTTGTGTTGAAAAGCACTCGGCTATATTTCAGTATGATAATTTGGCAGTTATTGCAATTCTAAAAGAAATTTGTCTGGCTTTTGATCCATGCTCATCTGGTGAAATGCTCACTCTGAAATGGCTTGCTTGATTTTCCTTAATAAATTCTCTAGCTCTCTCTTTCTTCAAAACCACCCCAACCTGGGATATTAGACTAAGTATCAATTGCTTTGAGAGAGAAAATTTCATAGGCATTTATTGAGTAGGGGTCCATCTGTTCTTTCCTTTTTGAGCCTTGGCTGAATAATCTGAGATTCTTCTGGTCACAGGAAAAGGAAATACCAGGAAGCCAAAAATTAAAATTAACTTTATGTAAATATAATTTTGAAATGGAATAGATTTTTGGTAGATTGTCATCTAACGATCTTGCACAATAGAACTGAGTAATGTTGTAGTGGTTACACTCATTAATCTCATAACTTATGTTAGTATTTTTTTAAGTTTGGATCTGTTCATTTTTTTGATTATGATAGCTACATTTCTAGTTAGTACTTAGAAATATTTTTGGATAATAGTTAAAATTCATCTTGAAATATAAACCTGAGGGCAATGTTTTTGGGGTTTTTTTTGGCTTGTTTGTCTGTTTTTATTGTTGTGGCCAAAATTTTTACAGGTGTAATTGAATTCAATGAGTGTTCACACTTCTGTTAAATAGGAAGGAAGTAATTTGATAGCATAGAATATGGCACAGCAGATGGGACCATGTTGGTTTTTGGAAACTGCATCTTGGTGTGAACTTTCAAAGCTTTTCTAGTTACTACTACAGATCCAGAAAACTTGAGCGTGCTCAAGCACTCCTTTGTGACGTTTTACCAACAACTGATTTATCTAGAACTTGCTGAGGCTTACACTGTGCCATCCAAAGCCGCCATCTGAGATATCTATATTTCTGTTGAGAGAGCTATACATGGATATATATCTATATCTATATCTATATATGAGTATGCATGTGTACACACCACATATACATATGCACATGCACATAAGTACATGCGTATATACACATAGCCATTCTAGGTATTCACTTTATTGGCAAGAAAAACACTCCCTGAAGGATAATTCAAATGTGAAAAATATAATAATGATGAAGATTATGATTATAACAGTAGTAGCTGATCCGTTTGTAAGTGCTTCAAGATTTGCAGAAGGCTTTACATATAGTATTTTATTGAATCCTCCCAACCATCCTATGACATAAGTACTCCCAGTGTTACTGCCTCTTTTTGAGGCAGTAATGATGAGAACACACGTTTCTGTGATCATCCAGTTAGCATGTGTCACAGGCAGGAGTTTGACCTAGGTTCCTCTTGGCTCCAAGTCCAGTGCTCTCTCTTCTACATCACATTATCATATATATTGCACACAAACCTTTCTAACAAAATAGCACTCCAGAATTAATAAGTAATAAGTCAACAAGTAGTAAGTAAAAATAATTGCTCAGTGACTGCTTCCAAGTCATTGAAGGTCTATTGTCTTCTGGCTGTGTTTTCTTTTAATGCTTGCAGAGAGTGTATATTGATGTGGTTTTGTTGATCTTGTTTTGCATTAATTTTATTGGATTTTCTATATTTATTTTATTTATCATTTCAGTAACCATAATAATGTGAGTGAAAAGTTTACTTCACTTCTTTCCTTTCTATTTTTTTTTTTGTATCTGAAAAGTTTCTCTTTGGTGGTAGTCTACACATTCCTTTAATTTTATTCTTTAAAAACATTTTGAATAAAAAGTGTATTCAATGAAAGATAGTTTTTTCCTGAAGTGAGAGAAGGAGGGTTTGAAAAACTAGCAAAGTGGATGGAGCTTATTGTGGAGAGAGATTTGAATATTGAGGTTCTTTTATGGTAACATTTAATGTAGAACATATGATTGAAATTCAGATAATTCTTAGGTATGTTTTCAGTTTTGAGAAGGACAATCAGTTCCTTGATCTATCATAATGATTTGAGACTACAGTTTTCATTGAATTATTCTTTTTTTTTTAAATAACTTTTTATTGACAGAACCCATGCCAGGGAAATTTTTTACAACATTATCTCTTGCACTCACTTCTGTTCCGATTTTTCCTCTCCCTCCTTCTTCCCCCTCCCCCAGATGGCAAGCAATCTTATACATGTTGAATAGGTTACAGTATATCCTAGATACAATATATGTGTGCAGAACTGAACAGTTTTCTTGTTGCACAGGGAGAATTGGATTCAGAAGGTATAAATAACCTGGGAAGAAAAAACAAAAATGCAAACAATTTACATTCATTTCCCAGTGTTCTTTCTTTGGGTGTAGCTGCTTCTGTCTATCCTTGATCAATTGAAACTGAGTTAGATCTTCTCTTTGTTGAAGAAATTCACTTCCATCAGAATACATCCTCATACAGTATCGTTGTTGAGGTATATAATGATCTCCTGGTTCTGCTCATTTCACTTAGCATCATTGAATTATTCTTAAGATGATTCAAGTGGTGCATATAATTTGGAATGAACAGCTGGGCTTTTGTCAGTAGAGCACTGGTTGTTGTCTTTAGTTTCCTTCACTAACCTTGGTTCATTTTGGGCTTTAGTGCTTCTGATACTTCTTACAGGACCTTATAGAATCTTAACTAGAGAATAGGGTTTGAGCTTTGCCTCATTTTGTCAAAATTTAGAGGGGTTACACATCTTCAGCTGACATTTGTGGTCATCTACTGGCTCCTATGTTGGAATAGTCCTTGGATAGATGGTCTTCATGAATTGTTAAATCACTGGATAGTCAACTTTTTGGTGATATTCTGGGCAAATTGCATCTTGGGTAATTTAAGTATCCATTTATTTTTAGCATATCCATTTAATAAGAAAACATTTAGAGGTGATTCAGGCCATTTCCAATAAACTTGTGATGGAGAGAACTATCCTCATCCAGAAAGAGGACTATGGGGACTGAATATGGATTACAACATAGTATTTTCACCTTTTTAAAAATCATGGTTTGCTTGTTTTTTCTTATCTTTTCCCTTTTTTATCTGATTTTTCTTGTGCAGCATGATAAATGTGGAAATATGTTCAGAAAAATTGCATATGTTTAATCTATATTGGGTTACTTGCTGCCTAGAAGAGGGGGGTGGGGGAAAAGGAGGTAGAAAAAATGGGAGCACAAGGTTTTGCAAGGGTGAATGTTGAAAACTATCTGCATGTATTCTGAAAATAAAAGGCTATTGTTTTAAAAAAAAGAAAAACAAAATATTTACTCAAAAGAAATTATTTTTTTCTTTCTCTCTGACAGGAAATTTTAATTTATACCTATAGTATTAGATGTAACATGATTAACTTTGTGTTTTTGTTTTGTTTTCCAATCATGGTGGTATAAGATGAATACTACCTAACTCATGAGAAACTTTTTAAAGGACTTAACATGCCTTTGCAGTAGTTAATATATTATTGTTCCTTTTTGAATTAATTTCTTTTCAAAGGAATTTGTACTATTCATCTGATTTTGCTAATGCCAGGTAATAATAGCAATTTATTCAAGACTTTGAGACATTACTAGACTTCTTAAAATAGGTTGTGTAGTGATACACACATCAGGTTATCTCCCATCTGAGCTAAGGAGAAAAAGTGGTTTGAATGGTTCTAAATCGTTCACTGCCTGTTGCCAAATAGGCAAGTATCTACATATGGGCCTTTGTACTTAAAAGCTAATATTATTTGGCAACATTGGATGATAATATTAATGGTTTTTATAAACATGAATTCTTCAAAATAGATAAAATCCTGTTTTGTAAGTGAGTAAACTGAAACATAGGGTGATTGTAACTGCTCTGAGGCTCAGTAGTGAATGAATTTTAAGTGGATTATAATCTTCTTGGACAAGAATTTTGGAACAATTTCATCTTCTTTTTTCCAGTACTATACAAATAGATAATATAAATAAATAAAAGAGAAGACTGTGTATGGGTCTCCAGAGATGAACGAATTTCTTAAAAGTAGAAATAAAAATTCCTTTACTTGACTGAATTTCTAGTCATTGAAAGCTCCCCATAACTTCCATTTTTCTTCCTCAGAGTAACCTTTCTCCTTGGCCTCATTGGAATGCACAAGAATATTCATTTAAGCCCTTTCACTTTGACTAAGTCCTTTGGATAAGGGTCAGATGGCCATCTAGTGGAAAGAAGACTCTTTAAGAATGACTTTCCTCTAGACATCCAATATCATGTTTGTTCAGTTGGCTTGTCCAAACAATTTTTCTGTGTTTTCACCAGAGTAGGATCAACTTTGCATGAAGATTAAAGCTGTTCTCCATCTGCTTTATCTGACGTCCTTAATTAAAACCTGATGACAGAAACCAACTTTTGATTCAAGGCTGATTGTTCCTGTTCCCTGTGATTCCTACTATTATTATAGAAATCTTTTATTTTTCATTAAAGGGACTGGTTCTGAGCATGACAAAAGGGTAGAAAATGATTTTTAATTACACTTGGGTTATATAAATATATTTTGTGTATATGTATATAAATGTATACATGGGGTAATGCATATTTGCTTGTGTATATAGACATATATATCACATATATGTATTTCCTTTCTTTTTCCTCAAAACTTATGATCAAGTTTTCTAAGTTGAATTCCATTTTAATTCTTGCCTAGACTTGAACTTCCTTAGGGCTATATTGGTGATTTCTCTTTTTGTAATACTGATTCAACATTCATAATTGTTACTTTTGATTTTCAGAATAGAGCATCATTTCCATGTGGGCAAGGGACAGTGTACTACACTGTGTACTTCATGGCAGGTGCTCAGTGAATACATGTTGATACACAATGATAAGAATATTAAGTCATTAACTATAACCTCAGAACATCTCCCTCTCATTTTCCCGATTCCTTCTTTATTTTTCCCTCATTTTTCCCCCAAAACCAAATTGAATTCTTCTTTAATTCCTGCCTAGACTTGAACTTTTTTAGGGCCATTAGTGGTTTCTGTGGTTGTAATATTAGTAGATCATACTAATTAAGTGCCATTGGCAGATTACATATACCAAGTAATGCAAAGGACATTTTGAGGTCATATTTGACTGGAAATGGAGGTGGGCTGATCATTTATCAATAATTATCAATAATGAGAGATAACATAAGTGGTAAATTGGTCCTCCTGAGAGAGGAAAAGAACGAGAGGGAGGACATCCAGAGTGTCAGTTAGCTCTTCTGTGAGGATTTATGAAAAAACATGAGCCAGAATTGTGTAGCAGGAGGTATGAAGGAACTGCAATCGACAGCTATAAAGGAAATGCACTGATGGCCCTAGGATTGTAGCTTAAGTACTAAATGGGACTATAGAAGTTAGCTAGTCCCACACTCTCATTTCGTAGCTGAGGAAATTGAGGCTCTGAAGGGAAGTGACTTACTCAAAGGCATATAGATGGTGAGAACCAGACCTCTGTTCTCTACCTCCAAAGTCAACACTTTTCACTGAATTATGTGGACCTACCCACATGCACCAAAGGTGGCATTAATATTCTTTACTTCTGCCAGGCTTTTACAAATATCCCAAATACCAATTTGTGCTTTCATTGTAGAGCATTGCTACTCTGCAACCTGCAGTCTCCAGAAATTTCCTGGGGCACTGACAAGTGCACTAGTCCAAACAAACATTTGTTTTCTCTCCCTTCAGCTCCCCAGTCCCAATTTAAAAGAAAAAAAAGGAAAAAGAAAAATCCTTGTAACAGAAATATTGATAGTAAAGAACAACAGAGTCTCACAATCTCTATGTCCAAAAATGTCTTATCTCATCCTGCATCTTGAATCCATCCCATCTCTGTCAGGAAGTGGGCTTGGGTCATCTTATCAGGTCTGCAATCATGAATGGCTAGCACATTGGTAAGAAAGATCTTCAGGCTTTCTGAGTTATTTGTCTTTACAACATTTATTCTCATTCTATAAACTATTCTCTTGATTCTGCTCACTTCACTCTATATCATCAGTTCATACAAGTCTTCCTAGGTTCCTCTGAAATCATCCCCTTTAGCATTTCTTCTGGCCAGATGGTATTCTGTTACATTCATATGCTATAGTTTGTTCAGCCCTTTCCCAGTTGATAAGCAAACCTTTACTTTCTAATTCTTTGTTACTATCAAAAGAGCTGCTATAAATATTTTTGTACACATGGTTCTTTTTCTTCTTTCTTTGTTCTCTTTGGGGTATAGGCCTAGTAGAGTTATTTCTGGGTCAAAGGGTATGCACAGTTTGACTTTGGGGAATAGTTCCAAATTGTTCTCCAGAATGACTGTGCCAATTCACAGCTTCACCAACTGACCTCTCATGCTTCTTCCAACAATTGTCATTTTCCTTTCCTGTCATCTTTGTCAATTTACAAATGAAGAAATTTTGTTTCAGACTTTTAAGTGACTGCAGAGTTTAAGATCATACAGGTAGGGACCGGCAGGATAGGAATTCCACTAAGATCTGATTCTCTAACAATTAGTTGACAAACATTCATTCAGCCTTTAGTCTAGGCAACGTGGGGTTAGAAAGAAATAGATAGACAGACAGACAGACACACACACACACACACACACACACACACACACACACACACACACACCATTCCTTCCCTGAGGGAACTTCCATTTTTATGAAGGAAGGAAACCTGTATGTGCCAATGTACAGAGATTAGAGGAAAGGTAGCCTGATTGGGGAAAGCTCCTGCTGGACAGGGAGCTTGACCAGAGTACTGAAGGAAGCCAGTGACTCAGTGGCAGAAATCAGGAAGAGCATTATAGGTATGGGCATAAGCACTGAAAAGGCATGTATATGAAGAAGAAGTGAACTAAAGAATAGATGGAGGAGAGTCTAGTGGGAGAACACCGCAAAGAGAGGAGGACCATTGCACCACACTGCCTGCCTCCCATCAATTACTGTGGCCTGATATATTTGTCAATTGATGATCAACTTTCTGGTGACTGCTTTAATGATATGCTTTTCTCATAGCAGTTCTGTACTGGTAACTCCAAGCATCATCTCCATTTTGTAGATGAAAAACCAAGATTGATATAAGTACTTATATATGTATGTATAAAATGAAATGTCTTTCTGAAATCAACAAGATGATTTCAGAAGTTTAGTACCAATTTACATTGTTGTATCTTTTTCAAATTGACAGTTATGGGTTAAGCTTTTTAGGGAAGCAGCAGAGTCCAGTGAAAGGAATCTGGGTTGGGAATTAGGCCTGAGTTGTCATCCCAACTCTGTCACTAATTATTTGACAAGAAGTGTTAGTTAATTTGACCTATTACCCAACCTTTCTTTTTGCCTTCATAGTTTTATCTGCTATGGAATATCTATTAATTTCATATTATTGCCTCTTAGGTATGCCCAAAAAATCCAAAGAGTTTTTGGAGTTAGGAAAGTTAGAAGTTGCATATAACTGTAAGATTAGATTAAAAAAATTTCTTGAGGATGATCTGCTTTTTCCCTTCTTCTACCCTTGTTCTTCTCTGAAATTAGAGGGGTTTGTATATAGATTTGATTATTTGTAAGTTTGAATTACTCCATAGTTAACAAAGTAGTGGTACTCTGGCCTCGGCTTGGGGACATGATCAGTCCAATTGTTTTTCTTAACTTTTTTTTTTAGGATTAATATGGAACCTGATGTTTCTACCAAAATTTTACTAATTAAAAGTTCCCTAGTTTTTTCACTGTCAATTTACTAATAGAAGGTACTTCTTTTCTTGAATTCTCTATTTTCCTGTCTTATAAAGATTTGAGTCAGCTGCTTTCTCCTCATCATTGTCTGGTCTTTCCACATTCTAGCTCTGGAAATTGTTCTGGGACGATTAAATTCTGTCAGTCTGATATGAGTATTGTGATTGCAAAAATGAATTGCATTGTCTCCTCTTCCCTGAAAAGACTGCCATGTCAACTTATAAAAATGGATTATTTAAAAAGTGGGAAGATGGAACACCCAACATACCAAAACATAAAATTAGCACATCAGTGGCATTCTGAAGCTAATGAGTAAATTCATAAACAGCATCTGGTTTTCTCTCTCACCTCTGCCTATGAAAGTAGCTATTCATCCCTCTACTTCTTCACTATCTCCCTTTTGGAACTTAGCTTACTATCAATGGCACTACAATAATAAAATCTTTGCCTCTTGATTTGGAAAAAAAAATCCTCTTTATAATTTGAGGTCAATTTCAGTGGCTTTGTATGCATGCAGAATTTAAGCCAAGATGTTTTATATACTTATGAAGCATTATAATTATTTTTTAAATAGGAAGTACCAATAAAGAGTTATTGTCTGAGAGAAAAATTGTTAGTCCTTATTGTTACAGAGAACTTGCTTCACAAAACTTATAACTGTATTCTATTTCTTTACTTGGAATTCTGACTGAAATTCAGTTCAGTTAAACATTTATTGAAGATATTGAAGATGGGGGGAGGGAACCCCACATGTAGTAAAGTATTGTCTGGAGTTCAGGAAGGAGTTCAATTTGTTGTAGCAAAAAAACCAGAAACTGGTTCCCATCATTCAGAAAATGGCTGAAAAAACTGTGTTCTGTAAATGCAGTGGAATATTATTGGGCATGATGAAGTGATCAAATAGATGGTTTCAGAGAAACCTGGAAGTGCTTATATGAACTGAAGCCAAATGGAAATGAACAGAAACACAGGGAGAGCTATTTATATCATAAAACATTTTAAAGAAAGACTTGAAGACTTTTGATCAATAAAATGTCCATCAGACCATTTCAGAGGACATATAATGAAGCCTGCTGCCTGTTTCCTGATAAAAGAGCTGATGATGATAGGTGCAGAATGCATGTATTTGTGGATATGGCTAGTAGTTGGATTTGCTTTGTTTAAGAATGCATGTTTGTTTTATTTTTCTTTTTCTTCAATGGAGAAACAGCGAATAAAGAGATTAATAATAGTATTATCAAAAAATGAAGAAAAAAAGAAAAGAGACTCATTAAAACATTAAAAATGTTCTGAAGCAAATAGAAGCCCAGAAGGAAACAAAGATGAGTAAATCAGCTTTAAAAGTAACATTAAATTGCTCATTTAAGGAAAGGCTAGCTGACCATAATAGAGATTAGTGATATCATGTCCACTCTTTATTATCTGCTTTATTTATTTTGGGGCACTAAGAAGCTGTAGCATTCACAGTGGCCATCTTGGCCTTGGGTTAAACCATCTTGGCAGATGAGCTAAATCAATTGAGGGTAACTGATAGGTTTTAGATCCATCAGTGAGGTAGGGGCTCTCAACCCAAACTTCTGAAGACTTTCTGCAAGAAAATGGATGGATGTAATTGATTGGTTCCATTGAGTATGAAACAAATACAATGGAACTTTTAGAGCTTGGTCAAACATCAAAGACACCAAGGTCATCTACTGCATCCCTGGCTATTGCCAGTCACCTTGACTTTTGTCTTGCCCAGTGCACTTCAATGATTCTGGAAAAGAAAGTTAGGCTTTCACAAGCCTAGCAACAAGGACAAGCAAGCCAAGACATCATGTGGTGATATCATTGGTTCTCTTCAAAAATGAAGGATGAATAATAACAATATTGAAACTGACATTTCATTTTATGAAAAGTTCAGAATTTTTAAAAAAATTATTGTGCATCTGTAATCTAAAGGATCTACTATAATCTGTGAAGATAAAAAAATTGCCAACCCTAAAATGAGCTTACATTTTAACATCCTAGAATAAGAAATATTGGCATTCCTGCTGGCCAAGGATCTTTTATACTAGGTTGAGATTTAGTTTGAATTGTAGGATTATTTGAATTAGCCTTATGAATTCATGACAGTTCATCCAGAGCTGTTGGTGCTGAGAGCACCAGCAAATTAATGGCGTTCAATGACATTTTTTCCTTTGATGTAGTGGTCCTGGATTCTGACTGTTGAGATTCTTATGTATTTATCAGTTTGGTGCTTCAGAAGTGACTGGTGTGTCCTTTCTATTTTTACTTTTCCTCTTGGTTTTTTTTTTTTTTTTTTACTTATTTATTTTTAATACACATTGTTTTATGAATTATGTTGGGAGAGAAAAATCAGAGCAAAAGGGAAAACCATGGGAGAGATAAAAAACAAAAGAAGTGAACAGAGCATATGTTGATTTACATTCAGTCTCCTAAGTTCTTTTTCTGTTTGCAGATGATAGTTTCTGTCCAAAGTCTATTGGGATTGCTTTGGATCACTGAACTACTGAGAAGAACCAAGCTTTTCATAGTTGATTATTTCACATTCTTACTGTTATTGTGTACAATGTATTCCTGGTTCTGCTTGTTTTACTCTGCAGCAGTTCATGTAAATCTTTCCAGGCCTTTCTAAAATCAGCTTGTTCATCAATTTTTTATAGAACAATAATATTCCATTACCTTCATGTACCACAACTTGTTCAGCCATTCCCCAGTTAATGGGCATTCACTCCTTTTCCAGTTCTTTGCTACCACAAAAAGAGCTGCGATAAATATGTTTGCACAGGTGGGTCCTTTTCCCTCCTTTATGATTTCCTTGGGTTACAGACCCAGTAATGGCACTGCTGGGCCAAAGGGTATGCACAGTTTTATAGCCCTTTGGGCATAGTTCCAGATTGCTCTCCAGAGTGGTTGAATCATTTCACAACTCCAGGAACAATTTTCCTTTTGGTTCTAATAGATTTAGACAGTTTTTAAAAAATGATTTCTTAAAATATGATGTCCAAGTTTTTTGGTTATGGTTTTCAGGAAATTTGCTGATCCTTAAATTTATTTTTTCTTTCTGTTTTCTAGGTCCATTGTTTTTGATAAATTTTTGATAAATTTGATAAATACCTCACATTCTTCTAATTTGTCAGTCTTTTTACTTTGTTCAAAAACTTATTGTTTTGTCATTGAATCATTGAGTCCTTTTCCTTCACTTTAAGGGGGTTTACCTAAAGTAGTCTACCTTTCATTCTTCAGGGACTGGCTCTCTCCTACACATGATCCCTTCTTGTTGCTCCCACAGGTCAGGGCTGAAGCTTGTTTCACTAGCTTTTACTTCTCCTGGTGTGTCTCCACTCAGAATGCCTACAGCCTTCAGGCCATTTACTGGAACTCATGTTGGAAACATGTTCTCTGGCACAATCCCTATTTTGTTCCCTCTACTTCTGGCTGTCTTCTTCTGCAGTCTTGGATTGGATAGAGGAGTTTATTGCTATTTTTCTTTAGTCTAACCGAATATTTGTTTTATCTGGCGTCTTTTTATGACTGTTCCTAGAATGTATGAGGGAGAGATGGGCTCTTCTATGCCTTTTCATATATTACTTTGGAAATTCCATCAAGAGATTATTTAGTAAAAAATGACATCTTTTTAAAGTTTACTTTAGAGGGGGATGGGCTGTAAATCTATTGCTTTCTGTTAGCCATAGTTCTGAGGATGTTTTGCATTTTGGGTTCTTATTATGTGGTGTTTCTTTCACCTGCATTTATCAGTTTCATTAAGAAGACTGAAGAATTATTTGCATATGAGAACCTGAAAACCTAGACTTTCTGAATTCTTGAGTAAATAATGCAACCTCCCCCCCCCAAAAAAAAAAAAACAACCTTTTTCATTATCCATTTATGTTCATGTTCTTCCATTTTTGCTCATTCAAATGATAGTCCTATGTTTTGGAGCCAACCTCTGATTAACTTGTTAAAACCTCTCCACACAGATTTTTTTCATTTAAGTCTTTTCAGTTTGAATCTATAGGTCAGGTTAGAAGGATGAACAAGGGATTTATCCTCGGCTGTCTTATGCTACGATCACCAATAAAAGATTTGAAAGTCAGCTGGCTTTTGAGGTACTGAGTGGGGCATGCTACTAGAAAGTGGGCCTTTGTTTTTAGTGCTGTAGCATAGGAGTGAATGGATTTATAGAATGCTAGATCTACTCCAATCTACCCCTACCAGAAAGAGAGCAGTTTGGATCAGTGAGAAAGAAGTCTTTCTTCTACCTTCTTGCTTTTTATCTTGAAGTTATCTTGAATAACTAAAATGGAAAGCTTGACCATAATCCACAAGCCTCCTCCCTTTTATAGGCTTTCTTCTAAGAACAGTTTTCAGTTCCCAAGGCATTTTAATAAGAAATTCCTGCCTGATTTCACAATAGCCAAGGGATTAATACCTGAGGGAAACAAAGGAGTCAGGTATCTAAAATCTACTACTTCAATCAGGGCAATTGTAAAAGCAAGGCTTTAGGTTCAGGTGAACTCATTTTAGAGAGAGAGCAACAATAACATAACGTGGGGTGTCAGTTGAAAGGAAAGCAATCCCAGGAAAGATGAACAGAGAACAAGAAGAGCTTAGAAAAGAGAGAGTTTGACAGACTTGTAGCCTGTTTAATGCAGTAGTCATATAGCCTTTTTCCTCTTGAGGAAGAGGACCTGTGCTGTTTGTAGTTCATGTCTTAAGTTATGAACAGTCCAAACTTTACTTTCTATTTATCATTTTCAATATCTCTGAAAGTGCAAGTGAATAAGGTAGAGTTTAAAGAGCCCTGGAGATGGTAGTCTGGTCCGTTGGCCCTATTCTCAATTCTCCTTCCAGTCAGTTGGGGAACTAGGTTAATTAATAACTTCTTTGAGTTTCATTTTCTTCATCTGGAAAACTGAGTGGTTGGACTAGATGATTGATCTCTAAAGTCCTTCCAGAACTAGCATCCTATGATCTTATTTTTGAAAGTTTTGAGGTAATTTAGGGACAGGAAATCCTACAACTTTATTCAATTAAGTGAGTGAGGGAATTTAGGTAGAAATGTAATTGTCCTCAGTGGAACTGAGCAATAGGCTTGGTGATTGTATTTATAACGCACAAGGGAGAGGGGTATCTCCTTTTGGGAAACTACTCTGTTGTCTTGTGAGATTTTTGTAGCCTAGTGGGATCAGCCTTTGAAAATTTTGGCTTTTGCTTCACCAGGATGTAATTGTTAAATATTTCTGTTTTTACTAGGCTAATCCTATATTCTGTGGCAAAATTTTTATTTTTATTTTTGCCAGGAAAGAAGAGTCTGAGTATTTTTGAAAGTAAAAGGTTAAGATTTATAGTAACAGAAGGATGTCACATTTATAGAGTGGTTAATGACAGCTACAGCAGATGGGAGTCATTGAGTAAGTTAAAAGGCTAGGAAGCAGAGAATAAGAAAATCAATTCAGGATCCAAGCTAGGGTAAGGAGGTGAGGAATTTTAGTCATCTGCAAAGAGGAAAAGAGAAATTCATATTTCCTAGTGTTAATTTGTCTTTAAGAAAATTACTAAATCCTTAGGGGAGGGATGGGTTTAAAGGGATTGAACATGGAGAAGTCCTTGTGTGAGTTTTGAAATAGCGAAGTAGGCACAGAAGATACTTAAGCATATATATATTGTCCTTTGCAAAATGATGAGGTAAGTAAGAGAATTGTGTTTAGGAGCCTCCTGCTTCTATTCCTGTAAAATGTCTCCAGGACCTAAAACCAAACATATTTTTGTATAGAAAAGTAATAAGATCCTTGAGGGAAGTAGTCCTTTTGTCTGTGGGGCCCAGCACCTCACATAGAACATGCACTTCATGGCAGGATTATTTGTGATGTTTCCCCAGAAGGAGGTGGCACATGTGCTCAGTGATTGAGCAATGGCTAAACAGATTGTAGAATATCATTACATTCTTAGAAATAATAGAACGTATAAAGTGAGTGATCAGAGTGGGGGAAAAAATGGAATTGGATCAGCTAAGCCAATATTAGGACAATATGGAAAAATACCCAGAAGAGAGTTCAGAAAAGAACATGGAAGTAAGCAGAATGCTAGTTAATATGCACCTTTTCTTTCTTTGTTTCTTTGTTTCTTTTTTTTTTTTTAATTAAAGCATCTTATTTACAAAACATATGCATGGGTAATTTTTCAACATTGACCCTTGTAAAACTTTCTATTCCAAATTTTTCACTTCTTCCCCCACTCCCTCCCCTAGATGTCAGGTAGTCCAATATATGTTAAATATGTTAAAATATATGTTAAATCCAAGCACATTGTCAAAACAAAGTACAAACAATTAAATAGATGGCATGCATAATCATTTTTATTCTTTGTACTTGTGATTGTTTTTTATCTTGGTTACACAGTTTGGAATAAAATTTTAAAGGTATTTCCAAAATGTTGATCCTTGTCCTTTTTGAACCTTCTTGGCAGCTCAGGATCTTCCGGCCTGTCCACGGCCCCATCCTGTGCCAGTCAGTGCCTCTGTATCTCCACTGAGGTTTCAAACCTATTTGTTGTATGTCAGTCTATCTGGAGTTCTTTCAGCAAGTCTAGCAACTCATTTATGTCAAAGTGGTAATAGCTTGATGGGTTATCTTTCCTATCCAAAAGTATTTGTTAAATATCTTGCAGTAGAAAAGGCTTCAACCCAAAGGAATAACTCTGAGTGAAATTCTAGGTATCAGCCATCAACTGAGGATTACTTGAGCCTCTCAAATCGTATTATCCAGGTTTAAAAAAAGAAGCCAATATTTAAGGAAATGAGCTTTCAGGTTCATCTTTTAGAAATGCCAAGGAGACCTAACGTAGTGGGAAGATGGAATATAAAAGCACACAGCTTATTAAGAAGACGGGAAGATGAAAAACTCAAATAATGGAACATTTGATCCACAGGGAACTGGAGGCGATTGAAAGGAATAGCAAGAGGGTAAATGAGGAGAGGAGAGGGGGTGGCAAGGGTTCATCCTGGTGAAAATAAGTCTGGCATGGGTATCCACAGATGATGGAAATTTTAGGATAATGAACAGGAAGATTTAAAAATTGGGAAGAGACAGGCAAGACAAATGGATTGAGGAGCTGTTAGGGCAAGACGGGAATAGCTCCTTACATTTATAGTGTTTTACCTGTATGATCTCATTTGAGCCTCACATCCACCTTGTGACATACAGTAGTTATAATCCCTGTTTGTAGCCAAATTGAATTGGTCTATTCAAGATTGTGCCTGCCCAGGCCTTTCAGGTGTTAGTGCCCTCCATGAACAGCTTGTGACTTTGCCCAAGGCTGAGGCTTCCAGTCCCTGTGCCAATCAATGCTTTGCTTCCTTCTTGCCTGTGAGGACTTAGTTCTCATGCCTGGTCCATGGATGGTTCTGTCCTTAATGAGAGAGGTGGATACAACTGGGTCTCATACTGGGGCTTATTCAGAAGTCTGAGGGTCCTAGCAAGTCCTCCCAGTGACATTAGCAGAGAGCTCCCTAGTTGATGTATAAAAGAACCTGGGACAGGTCAGACAAGATTTTTTTCCATATCATTTTCATCTAACAACATCCCCCCCCTAACAAAGGGGACATCCTTTATCTTACCCATATTATTAAAGGACCATCTTGTATCCCCTAACTCATAATGAGCAATTCTGAATAGGTAACAGTATACCTTACTTCATCTGTTCTGTAGCAGCAAGGCTCCAAAAATGGGTAAATAGCTGGTTTTTGGAAGTGGTATATCCAGTAGCAACTTCAGGGAAATTATAACCCTGAGACCCAATAGTTATTTAATCTGGTCATTCCATCATACATGCCAAAGGGTCCGCTCAGTTTGGCCTTCATAGACAGAGACTTCCAAGAACAGAGGCTGTAGAGTATCATAAAGGGCTGGGGGACAGGGGGGAACATACTGTTGGACAGCTTTCTGAGGAAGGTAGGGTTCTTTCTTTTCTGTAACAACCTTGACAAAAACTCATAATCTAAGTACTCTCGGTGATAGCAGATGAACTGCTATGTAAGGCTTATCTCACTCGCCATTTTTGGAGAACTTTAATTGTCTGAAACTTCTCTTCCTTTAACATTAATCAATCAATTAATATTAAGCCCTATTTCATATTTTGTCCCTTCAGCTTTTAAAGAGGACTATTATGTTCCCACCAATTCTTTTCTTATCTGAGATAAACATCTTTAACCTAAATGGATCTTTCTATGGTTTGGGATTTTTTTTTGCCACATTTGTTGTCATTTCATGGATATGTTTTAGTTAGCATTCCCCAACTAAGCATAACCTTCTACTCAGGATCTGATCAAGGCAGAATCCAGTCAAACTATTCTCCTAATTTTAGATGCAGTATTAAACTGAAAGTTTCTTTTCTGAGGATATTGAGTTATGGAGGCCCATGGGTTAGAGAATAGTCTCTTGTGCTCAGGCAATTATGATGCATTGCTGTGTTCTGGCAACATTTAGACATAAACTGCTTGGCATAATATGTGGTGATAATCAAGGAAACATGAAAATTGGGAATCAAGTCATCAAATACTTTTAGATAACATGTAAGGCACTTTGTTGGGTGCCAGGAAGATAAAAGAGAAACAATTTCTGATCTCATGGAGCTTGCATTCTTTTGTGAGTGTGGGGATAAAAATATAAAGTATTTTAAGTAATTTAAGAAAGGAGAGAACACAGCAGTGAGGGGATTATGGAAGGTGGTGATACCAAAACTAAGCCTTGAAGGATGCTAGGGAAAGGAAAGAGAATCAACCTGTTACAGAGACTAGAGGTGGAATATACCATTGGGGAACTTCTAATTGTTTTGGCTGGAATGTAAAATTTGCGAGAAGAAATTAAACCTCAAAGATAGGTTAGAGCCAGATTGTGGAGGACCTTAAACTCCTGGCTGAGCATTTTAGTATGTAGCAGATTAATATGTAGTGATTAAAAGTTTTTAAGCAAAGGCACAGGGATATGCTCGGCCTATGTCTTATACTGTTTATTTTGGTAATTATGTGGAGGGATGGGCTGGAGAAAGGAAACTGAGAAGCCAGAGCATCGATTGAGAGCCTATGATAATGTCCAGGTGAAGGGTGATGTAAGCTAGGGTAGTAGCTGTATATTAGTAGGAAAAAGGGGATGGATGGAAAAGATGTTATCTTTTGGGAATATGTTGACCCACACTTCATGGATAATTAGTCATATTTTTATAAATTGGGACACAAGATTAAACAACTGATTGTCTGAAAATTTATCCTAATAAAAAGCAATTTTGATGTGTAATTAAGCTCTCTATATGGAACCAACTTTACTTTTTAAAATTTCAACTGGTATTCAGGAGAAACTTGTTTTTTATGGTGGCAAAATAATCCAGAAAGGAAACTGGAAGCAACCTTGAGAGTTTGTCTAGTTCAGTCTCCTCTTCACCTCTCTCTCAATCCTCTCACCAAGATGACACTTGAAACATAGTGGATATATGGGTTGTCTTGGTTTAAGTTTTTAAGATAGAGTTTTAAATTTAAAAGTTCATTGATATCTTTTGTTTTTATACCACTCATATTTCACCCTGTATCTCTCCCTTCCCAGATAGTCATTCCTTAAAATGAAGAACAAAAAAGAAAACAAAGTTTTGTAAAACTATCAATAATGTTCAAAAAAAGGGCTGTGGGTTTCAGTGTCCTGCCACTTGGTCTCTACAAATGCAGAGGAAGAGGGAAAAAAAGATTTTGGGGATATCTTTTGTTTTAACATCATCTACATTTATATTGAATATGATGTGAAATACTATGAAATTAAAATTGAATGATAGCATGCTGTGGCTGTAAAGAATGGTGACTTTAGAGACCTAAATTCCAGCCTGGGTTTTGCGATTGACTTAGGATGTGAGGTAGGAGGAGGTCATCTTAATTAAATTTCCTTTTCATTTGTAACCTGACAGTGCTGGACCAGCTGATCTATACATTCCTTCCCAACTCTGATTTTACAACCATGACATTTAGCAGTTCTACTTAATAATTGAGAGCACAGATCTTAACAAAAAAATTTGAATAAATTCATTTTTAAAAAATCTCGTGGGAATTTTGAATTAGTTGGGAAGAGAGGCTGGAAGAGGCTACAGTCATCCTCCTTACGTATCTGATGGCTCTTTTAAGAATTAACTTTGCTATCTTATTTTACATCACTTTAATTTCCTTTAATATATTAACTGTCTCCTCTTTCCACTGACTCTTGGTTTTTTTTCACTTTTTTGGGTTCCATTTTCTATTTTTTTCCTATACTTTGGAAGCTCCTAGTGATTATGTCCAACAATTCTTTACTTAACTGAGTTGACAAAGTGACTGACCTGGATTCTGGATTTTGTGTATCTTAAATGGTATCATTGGTTTGTGTATATTATTCAGTTCTAGAGCTGGAATAATAATAAAATAGCAATAGTTTTACAAAACACTTCCCATAATGTTGTCTAATTCAGAAAGGACCTCCAAGGCCAATCCTGTCATTTTACAGATGATAAACTGAGCTCCTGTGAATTTAATGACTTGCCTAAGTCATTATACACACACACATACACACACACACACACACATATACATATGTATATATACATATATACACACGCATATATATATGTGTGTATATATATATATATATGCATACATATATATATATATAGATAGATAGATAGATAGGTAGTAACAAATATGAGATTAGATGCAGGACTTCAGATTCCAAATCCAGCATGCTTTCTGCTGTACTGGGCATCAAGCTGAATAAAATACAACTGAATACAAATTGGCTTTTAATAAAAGCCAAATAGATTTTTTTTTTTTAAAATCTGGGGTTGTGATTTTATTGGTGTAGGGAACCACTGAAGAGAAATATCTCCACCTGCTGATCTATTATCCACTATGCCATATTACCTTATATTAAGTAAATGAAAACCTGTTGTTTCTTAAGAATGAATTTTAACATCATAATAAAAAAGAAAACCTTAGAATATTATTAATGAAAGGGCCTTCTAGAGACCAACTCAGACATTTTTGGAGGCCTGGCATAAATAGGCTTATGTTTATAGTGTGAAACTTCATCTATTCAGAAATACATTGTTCCTAAATTAATCTTCTCAGCTGCTTTGGTGTGGGGATGGGCACAACTTAAGGTGCTTCTGTTCTGAGTGATTTCCTTAATATCATTTTTGTATGCAGACCTTGACTGGTCATTTTTACATTAATTTCTTTGTGGAATCTTTACATATTAGGCCTCCTTATTTCAAGGATTTAAAATCTGCAAGAAAACCTGAGCTCATTCCTAAAATAGCTTCTAGAGAAGCTAAGCTTTACTCACCATTGGATTATTTGCTGTGCCTAGTGACAATCCCACAGCTTAACGAAGGCTATAGCTCTTTGATTAGTAATTAACTGATTGTTGCTGTAGAGCTTTCAGATACCAGTTATTGTTTTCTTTAGGGGTATTAGCTATGAATCAGGAACCTGTAAACAGCTGGAGCCAAGAAAAGGGGCTTGCTTCTAAATAGGACTGTTTGTAGAGCTCTGAGCTAGATAAACTTTGCTTTCATTGTTACTGAAAAAGAAGGATATGGAAAATAGGATTTTTTCCTTAATGGGAATGTAGAGATGGGTAGCTTTTGTTGTTGTTGTTGTTGTTGTTGCAATTGGTGTTAAGTGACTTGCCCCAGGGTCACACAGCTAGGTAGTATTGTGTCTGAGGCCAGATTTGAATGCAGGTCTTCCTGACTTCAGGGCCGATGCTCTATCCACTGCCCCACCTAGCTGCCCCAACTGGGTAGCTTTGTGATTAGCATTTTAGACAGTAAATTCTTCAACTGATGTATAATTTAAGCACATTCGAAAGTGGGAAATGGATACCATAACAAAGAGATGTAGAGAATGATGTGGGTGTTTTTTCTTTAAAAACAATATATTGAAAATTAAAGAGAAATATTGGAATATGTCTCAGAAACATCAGATGTAGATAGATTTCACCCAAAACATAATGTACGTGTATTCCCCAGTCATCCTAATCTTTTAATGTTTGTAGAGGGGATCCATACTGTTATTTCTGTTTATTTCTGATTTCTTAATACTGATTTTGATGCTGGATACTAGAACCTGTGAGTAATTTAGCTATATGATGCTTTATATGCCTTTAGGAGGTAGGAAAGTTGGTGCCCAGTTGTAAACTGCTAACTACATAACTAGAGGAAGATTGTTCATGGAGATTGTTTTTGAGGGCTCCATGTTAAAAGAAAAGAGATATTTGGCATCTTAGTTTTTAAAGCTTGGTTCAAGAGCCCGCTTTATGCTAGGCTGTACCAGAGAACAATTGAGATTTTTGTCTCTAGTGTATATTTTTTAAGGAGTTTATATAAGGAGTTTAAAAACATTGTTTCTTAGGGAAAGGGTTTTATTGTTCAACAAAACAAGCCGGGGATATTGATGTATACATTTCATTGTGTGATAACCTCATCATCATTCCTTTTAGAAATATAGTTTCTGTTCAGGGACAGAACAATGCTGAATTTTGTTTGCTGTCTTTTCCGTCAAGAAGGGGAAACCATTTTTCCTTTCTGCAAAGACTGGACAAAACCATTGCATTGTGTTATTTTGCTGTGTAGACCATGAGAACCCTAATTACTCTGAATTGTTTTTCTTTTTTTTTTTTTTTTTCTGGAACAATTGGAGTGGTTGACATTTTCTGTTTACCCAAAACATGCTTTTTCTTACTATAATTTGATTAGGAAATTTCTGCCAGCTTTCTGATTTTCATAAAATTTGTTTGAAATGTCATTGAGAATTCCAAAAGCATTTTTCATGCCAAAAGAGCAATTTCAACTCCTTTTTTCTTGAAGCCCAATAGGGAAAGTTGCATGGCCCCACATTTTCATCTAGGCCTCAGCTCTGCTATTGAGATAGCCTTTGACTCTGTGCTTGTAACGCACCAGCATGCCCTCCTCTGTAGCCATCCCTCTTTTCAACCACTAGCTCTCTCACTGGGGAAGTTCTGCTTTCAATGTATCTGAATTCTTGCTAAGCTCTCAGAGGTGCACAGTTGTATGTAAAGGCCCGTCTTGGGCACCGGCCGGTGGAGCCTGTGTGAGTTGTCATTTGTTTCAAGGGTATGCTGAGCAGATAGCTCTGTGGCAGCTAACTCTGGAGCTGGCCTGTGACCAGAAGGAGACAGGGAGAATGGCTTGAGTCCCACGAGCTACGAAGCCGACCTAAATGACTTGTTTGCATGCTGAGAGCAAGATTGCTGAAAGTGACCGACTCCTATGCTTTCTTTGCTCAGGAGTCACTCGAAAGGGAAATGGTGTGTGACCAAAACGTTTCCTCTGGTGTGGGATCTTTGGGTTAGCTCTCTGCCCAAGCATTATGGAAAAGAAATGTCTTATAGTGCTTGGCTGATCAAGCTGTCCAATAGCGGTGTGACTCCTGGGAAGTGATTAAATGGCTTTGGAAGCTGAATTCAGAGATTATTTTGAAGTTCTTTCTAGCTCTAGGTTCCATAGATAAACTAGCCAAACTAGATCTGTGTACTGTGTATTAGGCAGTTCATGGTTTTGAATTGGCATATGCTATGTTAAAATAGGCAATGAATGTTGAAGGGATAACTCTGGAAAAGAATCATCAGTCAAAAGACTGAAAATCAACAATGTACAGGGTGCTATATATTAGGCTACTGCAGAGGATTCAAGGAAATTTCTTGGCCCTTTCCTTTAAGGAGCTTACAACTTAGTTGGGGGAGATAATAATAATAGCTAATAATGTCTAACATGAACTTACTACGTGTCAGGTATTGTGCTAAAAATTTAGAATTATTTTGTTTGATCCTTACAAGGGTCCTGGGAAGTACATCCTATTATCCCCATTTTACAGATGAAGAAATTGAAGCAAACAGAGGTGAAGTGACTTGTTGAGGACAGCTAGTCAGTGTTTGAATTTGAGCTCGGGTCTTTTGGAGGGCTCCCCTTTCCCTTCAATGCCTCCATCTCATTGCCCCTATCTCTAGTAAATCAGAGGAGATAGAGATTGTTGTGAGCTGGAGCAAAATGTTTGTGTCATGAAATGGTAGAAGGTAAGTTGGGAAAATAACTTAGGGTCACATTGGGAATCCTCAGTTGCTTAGCTGAACTTTTTCCTATTAAGTGATAAACTGGCTTTAAAGATTTGGAGAATGGGGTGATGCAGCAAAAGCAATATTTTACAAACATTACATTGGTATTAGGTAAGCAGGCTTGGTGAGAGTGAGGAGGAATAGGAGAGTTTGGGTCCAGTGAGGCTATTGCAATAAAGTAAATATGAGGTGAGAAGGGCTTGTACTAACATATTGATGGTGAGAATAAAGAGATAATAAGGCTAGTTTTAAGGGAAAAATAATTTTGTGTGATTTATTAATCACCTACCAAATCACTGCCCTAGGTACTGGGCATATCTCATTAAAAAAGAAATGATCCTTGCCTTCCAGGAATTTATACTGTATTGGAGAAATCATTTTATATCAGTAAACTCAAAATATATACAAGGTACTTTTGGAAAAGAAGAGAGGTCTAAAACTTGGGAAAAGGGGAAATCAAGAAGGACTCTTTGAAGGAGGTGACATGGATTGAGCCAGGGATTCCAAGAGATGAAGATAAAGTGGGGCAAGCTTTCCAAACGTACCAAGGCATGTTTGTAGGAGAGGGAATGTTCTATAGCCAGAACAGCATATAGGTCAAATTGTGTAGGACAGAATACATGAAGAGGAGCCATGGGAACTCATTCTGAAAAAAGAGTCAGATTATGAAGGGATTTAAATTCTGAACAAATGAGTATGTATTTGATCCTAAAGGCAAAAAGGCAATAAGGAGCTACTGGTGCTTCATACACACACACACACACACACACACACACACACACATACACACACACACACAAAAATATAGAGAGAATGTATATATGTATACATATGTATACACATTTACGTACATATATAAACACACACACATATATACATACATGTACACACAAAAAATTTTCCTCAATTGTTAAAACAATTTTTAACCATTTAAAAAAAGTTTTGAGTTCCAAATTCTCTCCCTTAACTTTCCCTTCCTCACTTTCTCCTCCTTGAGATAGTAAACAATATGATGTAGTTTATACATATGCAATCATGTAAAATATTTCCATATTTGTCATTTTATACAGAAGACTCATAAAAACAAAAAATGAAATGAAAAATGTATTAATTCTTTCTCTGGTGGTGAATATTATGTTTCATCATTAGTCCTTTGGGATTGTTTTGGATCATTAGAATAGTTAAATCATTCACAGTCCTTCGTCATACAATATTGCTGTTGTTGTGTACAGTGTTCTCTTGATTCTGCTCACTTTACTTTGCATCAATCCATATAAATCTTTCCAGGTTTGAAATCCACCTCCTCATCATTTTGTATAGCACAATAATATCACATTATAATCATTATACCTTAGTTTGTTTAGTCATTCTTCAGTTGATGGGCATCCTTTGAATTTCTAATTTTTAGCTACCACAAAAGAGCAACTATAAGTATTTTTGTAGCTACTGGAGTTTCTTGAGGAGGGAAGTATCTTGTGCTTTCAGAATTCCAATTTGGTAAGTTATGTGGATGATAGATGAGAGAGAGAGAGATTAGAGACAGGGGAGCCAATTAGAAAACTAATGTAATATTGCAGGTGAGAGGTAATGAGGAATTGAACTAGGATTGTTGCTGTTTGAATAGAGATAAGGGACCAGGTGGGAGAAAAGCTGTAAAAATAGAATTGGCAAATCTTGGCAACTCATTGGCAAATGGTAGTGAGTTAAGCATGAAGATTTGAGCTTGGAAATTTCTCAAGTTGTGGACTTGCGTGATTCAAAGTCTGGGAGTGCCTTCAACAGAAATAAGGGTACTAAAAGGAAGGAGGACTTTTTGGGGAAAGATAGTGGTTTCTTCTTTGGACACAGTGAGTTTCATATGCCTGACTTCAAGGTGATGCTCATCAAATACTTGTTGATGTCAAAATGACATTAAGGAGAGAGATGAGGATTGGAAATATAGATGTAGAAGTTTTTCACAAAGGGTGTTAATAGAATCTGTGGGAGTGGCTGAGTTTATAGAGAGAAGGAAGGTGTGAGAGCAAGAAAAGAGCTTGAGAGAAGAACCTAAAATTATTCCTAAGAATGATGACATTTAGCCCAGAAGATATTTGGATTTTAGACATTTTGAGATCGACATGATGATAAATATTTTTAGCACTTTTGTGAATCTTGAGTTTGTTGGTTAGCAAACTCCCTGCATTAACACAAATCATAACCACTCTGAAATTCAGTGTCCTATGACTTAGAAATTTACCATTCAGCATCCAATCTGATGATGAGACTCTCTGAATTTAGCTAGATTGGTTCTCAGATGAAAGACAAATAGTCCAGAACCAGTCCTTAATCTGAGGCCTTTTTTAGTTTAGGTAGGATCTGGCAATTATTGTGCTATGCTTTGGCATAGTTGTCAGAAACTTAGGCTCACTTTCCTGGCACAATAAGGCATTTGGAAAAAGGACTTTAGTGGAAAATTTACATGTAGACAGTTGTAGATAGAGTATTAAAGTTTGAGAGAGAGATTGAGATTGGAGATTTAGATTTGGGGAATCAAAATATCTGTGACAGTTGAAGTAGTGAAAATAAATGAGTTTAAAGAGAGTGAATGTAGAAAAAGAGTAGAGAACTAGAATCAGAATTAGGAAGTCATGTCCGGGTTTGAGGTTGGAAGAGAAAGTAGAGACCAAGAAGGAGTTGATAGAAAGGTAAGAAGAGAACAGGTAGAGTTTCAAGGAAACTAAAGGAATATAGAATGTCTAGGGGCAATTAGGGGAGGATTGAAAAACTGCCTGTGCTTCACATATTGGGACTGGGTCCTAGTTGGGTTTACACAAGTAGTTATTCTTTCATAAGGTACTGATTGAACAACTACTCTTTAATCTGGATTACTTATGTGAGAACTAGAAAAAAAAGGAAGAAGAAAATAGATTTATGAGGATTTAAACAATCTAAATGGGGATACAGAATTCCTAGAAAACCATGATTGTGGCAACACTGGATTTGACATGCTAAGACAATTCATAGTAAGGGAATGAACAGTAGGTAGAATTAATTCATCACTAAAAAATTTGATTTGTATCTAATAGAGAGCACCCAGTTCAGGAGAAATATGACATTTCAACTTAAAAGGAAAGAAAAAAGGGAAGAAAAGGAAAGGAAAAAATGAAGTCAATATATTATTCTGTGAAAGTGGTCTCCAAAGTAGGGTCTGTGGTCTGATTAACCAGTCAGAGGGTGAGATTACTTACGTACCATGTTCCCAGCAATAGGTAATAATGGGGCTTTTCTCCTACTCAATCATACTTACCCTTATTCAATCCCCTTTGCTATTCACTCTCTCCATACTTTCTGCCAAGTAATCTTCTCCTTCTTCTCCCCCTACTGTGGATGGGTAGTTATAACTTATTCACTACTGTACAGCAGCTGTGTTTGTGCCATTGTGTCATTCCACCTCCTGTTCTTGGATCACCTGTTGGCTGTGGCAGGTTCCCTGCAGAGCATGAGCTCTATACTACAATGCAGTGATCGGGGAGCAAGAACCCTATTCCCGTTGTGCTGGACAGAGGGAGTGTCACAACATAGGCAGGCTGGATGGGTTATGACTGTCTCCGATCTCCTATTATCTTTTACTCCAAACCCTCTTTTTCCAAACCTCCCTATTTCTTTGAAGGGCACCTTCATCCTTCCATTTCACAGTTCAATGTCATCCTTGGCTTTCACTCTCACTTGTCCTGTGGATCCATATATTCTCCTAATCTTGTCAGTCTATCTCTCTCCCCTTCTCTTTATTGATGCAACCCTCATCTTAGCTCTTAGGCTATCATTTTTGGTTGAAACTATTGCAACACCTTGCTCATTGATCTCTTTGCCTTGGTCTGTCTTCTCTCTCATATGCCAAAGTCATTTTCCAAAAGTGCAGTTCTGACTCTTACTCCCCAAATTAGTTAACTCCAGTAGCTCTTATTGATTTGAAGATCAAATATTATTTCATCTTTATCTTATCATTTTAATTTCCACTTTGTATAAATTTCAGAATATATACAAATATTCATACAATTATAAAAATTTATAATTTACAAATAAGTAAATATTCACATGGGGGCATGCTCAAATTTTTTAATCGATGGAGACCATTACCTCAGTAATTAGCTTTCTAAGTCAGGTTGAAACTTAAATTAGGCTCTTAACAGGTAATAGCTAAGCATATCTGCTAAGGCATACAACTCTCTCTCTTTCTCTCTCTTTCTCTCTCTCTCTTTCTCTCTCTCTCTCTTTCTCTCTCTCTCTACTTTCCTCCCTCCTTTTCTCCCTCCTTCCTTCCCTCTCTCTCTGTAATGTTCAGGCTAGCTTTCTGGAGAACCTCAGGATCAGCTGGAGTCCTTGGTCTTAGTGTAGAAGTGATGAGGGCAGGAGAGCCACCATGAGGCTGGTCAAAGATGGAATGTCTCATTTTCGGTCCTTCTCAGCCCTTATATATATACCTTAGTAAAATTACATCATTACAGCATATTATTGAATATGTGTGAACTAGAGAACCATTACATCATCATACTCAGAATTAAGTATATATGTGAACTAGAGAACCATCATCTCATCAATTCCATTGAATTAACATCTTGTTTCAAGTATACTTCTCCACAGTTCTGGCCCTCTACATCTCTTGTCTTTCATCTGTCTGCCACAGTTTGTCTCTGCCATTTCTGCATTAGGTTTTGAGTCAAGAATCTATGTTATGATCTTTCTTTTTGGTTGAAGAGATTATACAGGCTAACATGATTAATAGGCATTGTAGGAACCTTCCCCTTGACATCCTGCTCTTATTCCTCCACTGTCCATCATAGCACAACACAGCCTTCTTACTTTATGAAATGAATGTCAAGTTCTTTCTTTTCTCAATGGGGAATTTCCACAAGTTTTTATTAGACAGTTTTTAACTAAATTTCATCACTTAAAAATCTTTGGTGACTCCTTATTGCCTGCAAGGTAAAATACAAGTTCTATAAGCCTGAAGGTCTTCCACAATTTGGGATCCCCCACCCTTTGCATCCTTATTCATTTCCCCCTTTCTGAGTCAAACAGAATTACTTTACTATTTGTTTAGCTCATCTTGCACTGTCCTTGCCCCATGAATTTACCTAATCTAGTCCTATGTTTATGGACCACATGCTCTCCACATCTCTGCCTATTGAAATCCTTCTCTTCCTTTGAGACTCAGCTTGGCTGCTCTTTCCTCCTTGACCCCTCTCTCCTTGGGTCCCCCCTCTCCTCCCTCCAACTCTTTGTCCTAAAGTAATTTTAGTCTACTTCCATTTTCTTTGAGGACTTTGCATCTCTCCTTATTGCTCTTATCATATCTTGTATCTTATTTTTCTTTATGTCTAAGTCCACGATCAAATGATTTTTTTTCCCCCTCTTCGTCCCATCCCCCACTTAGATTATGAGTTCCCTGAAGATAGGGCTAGTTAGTTCACTTTTACTTTGGCATCCCCAGCACAGTGCCCAGTGTATCAATTTTTATAGACCTGGGGTGTCATTGGGAGTATTCCCAACTGTGGTGCACACCTTGTGCATTGTGGCCATTCTCTTGTTTCAGTCATGTCTGATTCTGACTCTGTTTGAGGTTTTCTTGGCTAAGATAATGGAGTCATTTACCATTTCCTTTCCCATTTCATTTTACTGATGAAGAACTGAGGCAAACAGCATGAAACTGTTTTTGCCACAGCTAAAGAGTATCTGAGGGTAGATTTAAATTTAGGAAGATAAGGCTGACTCCAGGCCTAGCAGAGTCAGAGAGATTAAGGAACTTGTCCAAGTTGACATAACTAGGGGTAGAGCCAGAATGCCAGAATCCTAGAATCCTTGACAGTTCAGGTTCCATAAAGTTTCTTGTGGCATAATGGGACATTTTAGCATCATTTTGATATTGTGTAGTCTGTTGAAAAGAAAGGAGTAGTTATTTGCACCTGGCTGGAGAGTAACTGGTCACAAATAGATAATATAGGCGGAGGTTTGTCTTAAGCCTAAGTACTGTTAACAACTTCATTAGAGATACTTATGCCAGTAAATATCTTTATGTGAAACTTCAGTAACTAAGAAATTAAAATGTGGAATTTTCACGATTGTTTCAGTGTAGGAGTGTGAAGTCTTAAATATGGCTTTTTTAGGTTTCCAAGGGTGGAACCCAATTCTTCATAGTTTCTGTTGTGGTTCTAAGAAAGGTGAATTATTTCACATTGGAAGAATGCCACCAAAAATCCTTCTGTTTTATAAAGAAGAACTAGAGATAATTTGACAAAGGCCAAAATATGCCTTCTGCTTTCTTCAATATTTCTTTTGGATAATTTTATCTTGCTTTTGAAGGGAGGTGTCCAAGATTGAAGCAGTCTTAGAATATAAACTGTTTTGTTTAATGCCTTCATTTGATTCTTCTACCTTTCCTAGCAACTAGCAGACCCTTCACATTCTAATTAAATTTGCTATCTGACTAGTTGATTGTTAAGAAAATGTGATCCAGTCTATTCTGAAATTTTATTTTCTGATTTATAAACTATATGCTAGTCTCTTTGTGCCCTCACGAGATTAAATATTTTGAAATACTGGTTTTAGATGCCTTTTCTAATCAATTTATGTTACTTCCTTTATCTTACCTCATCATTCTCTTATCTGTTATATCTGGCTCTTTATGGATATTTTTTTATTTTTTACATTACCTACATCTCCTAATGTATTTCTACTCCTTATATAGAGCAATTCCCTATAACTAACAATTTCAAAGAAGACAGAACCAAGATCATGAAGTAGGAAAAAGAAATACAATACTCTCCCTCTGCCCAAAATTACTCTAAACAACTAAAAAACATACTAGAATCAATCCATATTGGGAAATTCAAAAAAAAGGCATGAGTTGATTTTTTTAAACCCAGATTGGCATAGAAAGACAGAAAGTTCTGCTGACAGTGGGATGGGGTTAGCCAAGGGTGTGACATGAAAGTTTGTAGCAGAGAGAGGGGCTTTTTTACCAGGGCAAAAGTAGGTCTTTAATCAAACATGGAGGTACCTAAACTTGTGTAGGGTGAAAAGCCAGGTGCCAACTGGTAGTCTGTTGCACCCTATCTGCTTTCAGATCACAGGCTAGGGTGGACTGAGGAGGATAACTGCACGTAAGGGTTTCAGACCTTAAGATAAGTACTAAACAAGAAATAAGGTCAAAAAAACCTTTCTACCTTCCAGGCCAGTCTGATGAATGTAAAGGAATAAGCAGGACAGGAATCCCAGACCAAAGGGAAACCTACAATTTTATCACCATGAATCAGTAGAGCTTTCTACCTAGCTACAGTAAGAGATAATTTGTTTTTTTAAAGGTCATTCTTTGCCTCATTTTTTCTTACTTATGCTCAATCACTGATTGAGCATTGCCATAGTCAGACTAAGATCTGTTAAAGACCACCTTATCTTTAAAAGGCCAAAATTTCCTACTATATCTCGAGCCATCTCTGGTCATCCTGATCTATATCTGCACAATGGACCCAGATAGCTCCAGAGGAGAAAGCTTGGTTTTCAGAACTATTCATAGTCAAGCCTACATTTTAAATCCATTTCTGGTTACTTCTCTTCACATATTATTTTTAGTTAAATTGATCTACTTGCTGTACCTCAAACCTGATATTTCATCTTCTGCCTCCATGACCTTGCACAGGTTGTACTGCATGCTTAGAATATACTGTCTCCTTATTTCTGCTTCTTAGAAACCTTAACTTCCACTGTTGGTGGAGCTTTGAATTAGTATAGTCATTTTGGAAAGTAATATGGAACTTGGCCCTCAAGGATATTAAATTGTGCTTGTCCTTTGACATAATGATACTGCCAGTAAGCCCATACCTCAAATAGATAAAAAAAAAAAAAAGAGAGAGAGGAAAGGACCCATCTGTACAAAAACATTTGTAGTAGCTCTTTTTCTAGGAGCAAAGCTCTAACAGGAATAACTGAACAAATTATTGTATATGAATACAATGGAATGAGATTGTGTTATCAGATTCCACAGTTAAGAGACTAGTAGTATTCCTGGAGAGTGCAGTTTTCTTCAAGTGGAAAGATTAGAAGCCAGATTGCAAGGGAAATAAGTCATTGAGAGATGAGGTAGGAGAAGCAATGAATGAAGTTTTGTTTTTTCTCCTAGGAATTTGACTATGAAAAAGAAGAGAGATATATAGAATGATATCTTCATAGAATAGAAGGATCAAGTGAAAGTGTAACTTTGGTTTTTTGGATGGAGAGAAATTCAGGCATAATTTTAGTCATCAGGGAAGGAGCCAGTAGATAAGAGTTTAAAGATGAGAATAAAGAAGCTTGGTTGAGAAGCGGCAAGCATTCAAAAGATATAGAAAGGACATAAGTAAAGTATTATCTTTAGCAAGAAGGAGATAACTTTTTCTTCTGGGAAGGAAAGATTCAGTGATGGGTTTGGATCTGTGGAGATGAACTAGAAAGGGAGTGGAGAGAAGGTTGGTTATTTTGGTAGAAAATTAATTCAGTTTTTAGCTCTCTTGAGTGCTACTTACAAGACAAAGTTCCTGCTCTCCAAGAGTGTAGAGTCTAGTTGTAAAATGAGCACACAACACAGTCCAGTTTGAGTGCACCAATGTCTCATTTAGCTGTCACTGTGGACAAAGCTGAATCTAACGGAAATTAAATTTCCAGATAATTGAAATTGATCTTGTTTAAATACTGCAGTTTAAAATTTTACCTTAACAATTTTGTTAAACAAAATCTTTCTAAGCTGTATTAAATATTTCTCTGGCTCCTTAAAAGAATTTGAATATAATCTAACCTTTTCTTAGTATAATCATTAGGAACTTCACTTGCTGTACTGTATTATTGTAATTCTTTGATGTCCTCAAGAGCTGTTGAAAATATATAGGATTGTTCTCAATCTTTCTAAGCTGTATTAAATATTTTTCTGGCTCCTTAAAAGAATTTGAATATAATCTAACCTTTTCTTAGTATAATCATTAGGAACTTCACTTGCTGTACTGTATTATTGTAATTCTTTGATGTCCTCAAGAGCTGTTGAAAATATATAGGACTGTTCTCATTTTTGTAAAATGGTCCTAGCCTGCTAGATTTTTAAAGTCATTATGTCTGGTTTTTTATAGTTATCTATTTTCTGCTACCAATTATCACTTTTTACTACTATTAACATACCAGTCTTTAACAATCCACTCATTTCTAATTTTCTACTTTTCATCTGGGGAACCCTACAAATTAGATGATTGTCTTTTTGAATAATTTCTCAAGGCAATGGACTCTATCACAAGGGAAGTGATAACTTTAAAACACGGACTTTGTGGCATCATATTTGAGCTTCCCTCTTTGCTTTTTTCCCCCCCAGTTTCTTGGTTTTATTTTGGCTAGTTATAATTGCTGAGGAAGTGAATTCTGGATAAGTGAAATTGTTTTGATGCTTAGTTAAATACTATGTTTGGGGTATAAAAAGCAAAAGCTTTTGGTAGTTAAGCAGAAAGAGATTTCCTTCATCTTGAAATATTAGTGACTTTTTTTTGATGTGATTAAAACTTTGGGATGGAAATTGGGGATGGAAGAAAGTAGAGGAACAGCTGTGAGAAGAAAATCCCAAGTGGTCAGGGAACAATTTATTCCCAAATTGCTCCTCAGTATGGGATTTTTACTTCTAATAAGTTGGTGCTGTCTGAAGCAGAAAAGAGTGCATTTGTCCTTTTACTTCATACTTTTGCTTCTAAAGATATTCAAATTGTGCCGAATTCTTGGTTTCTGTGAGCAGAAATGATATTTGCACTTAATTCAACTGGGGCAAAGTTAGGGATTTTTCAGGTAACTTTTAAATAAAACAAAATAACAAGGTAAAGCATAAAATCAATTGAAGTACAAAGTACAAAAGTCATTTCTTTCAGTTTGCCTGTCATTGCTTGGAAGAGCAAACTGCCTGTTCTTATTCCCATATAATTCTGGCCTTTTCTATAATAATTGTGTTTTCACCCAAAGGACAGATCATTCCAGGAAATCATTTGTACTGAAGATCTGTTCCAACCGCAGAGTGATGCTACCTGGAGCCACAAATCAGAATGGGAATCAGATGCTGTTGTTCCTATAGTAATCTTTGTGGAAAAGCCAACCTATTTCACCAGGTAGTGTAGAAAGTGCTGCCTGATACACAGTAATCCTGAGGAAGTATGTGGATATTTGTCCTTTTACTTCATACTTTTGTTTCTAAACTAGGAACCAATCCATATAAAAACGACCTGCCCTGATTCCCCAGGCTGCTATTAGCTGTGTGTAGGGCAGCAGGGATTCATTCGGCTGCCAAGGCCTGGCAGAGTTACTTTTCCTTTAATAACCATAGATTGATCCCATATTCAGCCTTTGAAGAGGCCCATTGAGAACACTGAAGGAAATAGGAAAGTCAGAGAAGAGGAAACTTGGAGAGTATCCCCTCCCCTTTACAGATATAAAGAGAGACATCTAGTGGGAAGTGATTTGGGCCTGGTCTCATAGCTAGTTATTTATAGAGAAAATTGGTAGAAAATGAAAATATAATTAATTTATTCTTACTCAAATATTTTCTTATAGATACAATATTAGACTTATTGCTTAGGTTGCCAGGGTAGCCCTAAAAGCCTCTGTAACCCATAACATATCTAAAGTGCTATAGGATGTGAATAATATTCTAAAAATCTAACTACTGAGGGTAACATTGTATCCATGAGAAATACCTTCTGAGTTCTGGGTTGAATGCAGGAACTCATCTTTTTCTGCAGCCCTGATAACAAGCTCCAGTTTGACCAGTTAGTCTTCTACTTAGCTGCTATCTAACTGTTCACAGGAATAGTGATTTCCCCAAACAATAAGAGATTCCAAGAACCAAGTCAAGATTTATGGGCTAGGGATGAATTGGTGGATGGAGCATGAATAAAGGAAAAGAATGAAAGAAATGTATATGGGGATTGGAAATTTTGATGGGGAGGAGAAAGAGTTCTTTTCTTTTCCTTTTTTCTTTAATCTCCTAGCCGAAAGCGGAATCCTTTTTGGTATTTGTCAGTTATTGCTTCAAACATTTAAGTAAAGGGCAATATGGAATCCTTTATTTTGGCATCAAGAGGAACTGAATTTGAATCTTGGTTTTGCTGGCTGCTACCTATGTGATCTTGGTTAAGTCATGTAACCTCTCTGTCTCAGTTTCCTCATCTAGAAAGTGAGGGGGTTGGATTAGATGATCTCTAAGTTCCTCCTAGCTCTAAATTCTGTGATCTATGAATCATTTTTCTCATCCCAAACTCTGAATGTTAAATATTACGGTAGTTTGTCCTGAATATTGTTTAATTTGTTTATCTAACAATAAATTGATCATAAACATGAATAGTACACTAAAGGATTGTAAATAAATAAAAGATTGTCAATACCAAATTGTTATATAAATGTGCTGCCAGATCAGATAGATGGTTCTAAGTCCTTCCTCACCACCACATTTAGCATCCCATAACTTTCTATTTTTTGTTCAAGGAGCCAGCATATTTCTAGTCCTCCAAACAGTTCACAGTTCTACCTTTTCATTATCTCTTCAACAATCCTCTTTTGTTCACTAACATAGCCAAGTTTAGACCTGCATTGTCTTTCACCTAGTTTATTTCAATAACTTCTTAATTTAGTTTTCTCTGACTCAAGTCTGTCCCCTTTCCAAACATCCTCTTCACAACTGCTAAAATGACATCTCTAAAGCACAGACTGAGCATCTCATTTCCTTACTCACAACTCTCCAAGGGCTCCCTATTACTTCTATGTTCAAATGCCAATTCCTCTGTTTGGCATTTAAAGTCCTTCACAAGCTGGACTCAACCTTCCTTCAAGATTTATCACCCATTTCTCACCTTCATGCACTCTGTATTTCCTTGCTCTGCACTTTTGTAACATTACTCCCCAAGCCTGGAATTCAATCCTTCTTTACCTCTTCCTTTTTGAATCACTAGTTTCCTCCAAAGCCCTACTCAAGTGCTTCCCCTTCCTGAAATTTTTCCTTATTTCCCAGCAGTCAGGGTCTCCCCACCCTAGTCCCTTACCTTGTTTCTATTTTGTGTACATTCTCTTATATAATTGTAAATATTGTTTCCCCTTAAAGAATGTAAGTGCCTTGAAGACTTACTTATATTCCTATCCTAGTGCCTATCATATAACAAGAAGTCCTTAATAAAAGCTTTTTGATTTATAGGTACATAGGGTACTATTTAGATAGAAATATGATCTGTGGATGGCTTCCAATTAGGAAGTCCTCCATTTTTTCTGGAAAATTGATAAATTATTTGTGCAAGTAAAGACTTTGTATCGGACTTAGAAACTGGAGGAGTATCTGAAATATGAAAGAAGTATTGGTATTTGTGCTTCTCTTTCTACCTTTGTGATGTTCATGGCCATCCAGAGCTGTCCACTGGCTTTTAAGGCCATGGAGGAAGTCAACCTTTTTGACCGTGGAGAAATTGCAAGGATGCTTGACACATAATACCCATGTCCTAATGTTTGGAATTACTGAGCACAGAAATTTTTTTTCTTTCTTTTTTCTTTTCTGTTCTTTTCCTCCTTCTCACTTTTTTTCTCTTCCTTCCTCTTTCTCTCCCTTCTTCTCTCCTCCCTTCCTCTCTTCCTCCCTTCTTTCTTCCCTTCCCTTCTCTCCCTCCCTCCCTTCTTTCCTCCCTTCCCTTTTCTCCCTTCCCTCCCTTTCTTCCCTCCCTCTCTTCCTCCCTTCCCTCCCTCTCTTCTTCCCTTCCCTCCCTTTCTTCCTCCCTTCTTCTCTTCCTCCCTTCCCTCCCTTTCTTCCTCCCTTCCTCTCTCCCTCCTTCCCTTCCTTTCCTCCCTTCCTCTCTCTTTTCTCTTCCTTCCCTCCTTTCCCTTCCCTCCCTTCCTCCCTTCTCTCACTCTTTCTTTTTCTTTTTTTCTTTTGAAATTTCTGTATAACAGAACAGGCAAAAAAATATGGCAAATTGATCTACTTTATGCTTTCAGGCTTTCCATAATGAAAAGAAGAAAAAATAGCTAATTCAAGTGGAAAGATTATTCAGCAAAGCAGTTTTAGGCCACACCTTCTTCCTTTGTGCCTCCATTCATTCTGCTGCACCTGCCTGTTCCTTTATTGGTTTGGCATGATTTGGAAGTATTTACTTTGGAACTGGACATGCTTTTTGCCTTAGGCATAAATTCTATCATAGTTGCTGAACTTCTTGTACTCCTTTAACCTATTTTGATTTTAATTCAATTATTAGATTTTTACTAAGCACATCCTTAATTGTGTGTTCAGTGGGAGTGCCTACATGGATATGGAAAAATACATTTCAAGGTGAAAGTGTTGAAGGAGCACTCACTCTGATATCTGATAACATTGGTGCAAATCCTAACTCTAATGTTTATTACTTGTGGGACCTTGGGCACATTACACCATCTCTGAGTCTCAAGGTGATAAGGTCTTCAGTGTTAGGTGTGGTTATCTGAAGAACTGATCCCTGAGGCAGTCAGGGAGAGGGCTCTGGTAGAGATTAGTTTAGTTGCATGGTCCCACCTTTTGGGGAGGTGGTCCATTCTAAGTTATGTCAAACTCCTGAGACCCATCCTCTGTATAGGTCTTGAGTAGTTTCACCTTGCCATGCTCTGTCAGAAATCCCAGTCATATCCCTGAAGTTAAATTTTCCCTATAAAATCTACTTAGGGGTTATCCCATGGCTACTGTCTTCCTTTGGGTCAGTCTGCCAAGTCAGGCACTCTGTCTCCTGGTATCTTTCCCTTTCCTCTTCCCCCATTTCCTATGGTATTTCTCCTAACTCCATTGCAGATAGGTGATGCAATGGATAGTGTGCTAGGCCTACAGTTAGGAAAACTCATTCTTCTGAATTCAAATTCAGCTTCAGACACTAGCTGGGTGACTCTGGGCAAATCACTTAATCCAGTTTGCCTCAGTTTCTTCATCTGTAAAATGAGCTGGAGAAGGAAAGGTAAACCACTCCAGTATCTTTGCCAAGAAAACCTCAGTGGAATCTTGAAGAATAGTAAATGACTGAACATGAAAACAACACATAAAGACATTTAACAGCTTCTACAATTTGTCTTTTACATCAAATTTTCTTATCCCTATATGGGATCTCATAATTGAATGTGGGAGTAGCAAAATTATGATTTATTATCGGGAAATGTTTGACTTGCAAACCTATTTTATAAACCTATCTACCTAGGTTTGCATAAAAATTTCTCAGGTGAAAAGAGGTTGTGAGTGGGAAAAGTTTAAAAAGCCTTGCTTTATATACTTTTCTGTTTTATCTCTTTCTGCTCCTTTTCATATATTTAATGCTGTGCTTTGATGCTGGAACCAAATCAGGCCATTCACCAAATTCATTTATTGTTTTTCTGCCTTGGGCTGAAGTTGCAGCATAGGGCAATGGAAAGAAGACAGAATGTGGAGTCAAAAGATCTAGCATCAAACCCTGGCCCACTTTTTCCTGGCTTTGTGACCTTGGTAACTGTTTACTGAATTCCAAACTTCAAGTTTCTCATCTGCAAAAAGAAGGATTTATTTAACTTACTCTAGTTACTAAGTTGTTATGAAACCTGAATATGAGTGTATATGCAAAGTGCTATGTAAATGGGAGGGAGATAGTAAGAAAAAGAGAGTAACAGGAAGAAAACAGATGGTGGTAAAGGTGGTGGTGATGATGTGGATGATATAGTCACCAGATGGTGGTAGAAAAGTTAGGGTTTGGTAGTGTGAAGAATTCACAATGGCCTTTCTCTTTGGCAAAATGTAAATTTAGTTAGGGACAAAGTTATAGATGAAATGAAGGAATACAATAGACACCAGGAATAGTAAATATGAAATAGAGTTGAGAGAGCATTGAAAGTTCCTCAGTGGAACTCACAATTACCCAGTAAAAAGAGAGCAATCCATGAGGTTGGGGCATGTCCTTAGCTGGCAGGCTAAATTCTGAAAGGGACTTAGTACCTTAAAAGAGTCATTCTTTTTTTTTTTTTTTTTAAATTTTTATTTAATAATTACTTTATATTGACACTCGTTTCTGTTCCAATTTTTTTCCCTCCCTCCCTCCACCCCCTCCCCTAGATGGCAAGCAGTCCTTTATATGTTGGATATGTTGCAGTATATCCTAGATAGAATATATGTTTGCAGAACCGAACAGTTCTAAAAGAGTCATTCTTAAGGTTGTTGGTTTTTTAAACCTCTTTGAGAAGTCATGGTAGCACTCTTATTAACAACAAATAATAGGGCCCCTTAGTTTCTCAGGAGGTTGTTGACAAAATTGTAAAGAGGTTAGGGGCTGCTAGATGGCTCAATAGAGCATCGGTCCTGGAATCAATAGGACCCAAGTTCAACCATCAGATACTTTATACTTACTTGCTATGTAATCTTAGGCAAGTCACTTGACCCCAGTTACCTTACTCCCCCCCCCCCCCCACCAAAGGAAAAAAAAAAAGTGAAGAAACTGACCATTTGGACAACTCAAAGGAGAGCTCCCTCACAGTCATAAATGCGTTGGTGATGATCCTACTAAATTGTTGGAGGGGAAAAAAGTTTCAGAAGTGATTTACATTGATTGCAACCTCAAGCTGGGATGGTTTCCTCCTTAGATGAAGCAAGTACAATTAAAGTCTTTATCATTTGAGAAAGACATATAAGGCTAGTTAGAGTTATAGGTTAACTGAGAATTTTATCTATATGGTCTATTGATTATTGTCCTCATATTTTTGAGGCCTTTGACTTTCTCCTTGGTGCTTTCAGACCATAGAAATGATAGTTTTGTTCTGAGGTGGATAACCAGTGGTTGAGCATTTTTTTCTTTTTTAGCCAAGAAATCTAAAAAAGTCTTTCTGTTCGAATCTTTGTTACTTTAAACCTGATTAGAAATACTTGCAAATTACTTCATTGTTCAGGTATACCTCTAATTTATTTTATTTACAATCCAATTTGCTACAGAAATATCTGTCTTTTAGACTTCTGAGGATTTCTACAGATGTGAGAATTTGGAATAAAAAAAGGTTGCTTTTTAAAAATTTATTCTGTGCCTGGTACATATTAAGTCATAAGTGCTTGTTGAACCCTGCTCAGCAATAATTCTCCAAAGCACTCATCATATATTATTGTGTATTATAGTTACCTGTATTTATGTCTGATCTTCTACTAGATTAAAGTCTCCTGTGCATATTCATTACATTTTGAATAAGCACAGTTCTGTATGTAAAAGGCACTTAATCTTTCATTGCTTGTCTTTCGTTCTCAAAGAGGACCATGATATTTATAGAAGGAAGGAATGGAAAGCCTATATACATATACATATATACATATATATATATATAAACAGTCTCATACCCACCCCCATGACTCTTTTTAGTTCTCTTTTGGGGGAACCTTAGACTTAGATTGTATCCATTTTCAAAAGAACTTGAAGCACTATGTACATTATCAAATATATTTTTATGGTCATGACACCTTAAAACTGATGGGAACCTGTGGCATTATCTAGCTCAAATCTATCTGAAGCATGAATCCTAGCCAGCCTCTGCTTTAATAGTCCTAAAGATAGGGAACTCAATAGCTCATGAAACAGTTTATCATCTTTTTTGGACATTTCTAATTGCTAGAAAGTTGTTCTTTTATATTGAGCTCCCTATAATTCCTGTTCATTAGTTCTATATTTGCCTGGAGCCACAGAGACAAAATCTTATATCTGCCTAAAAATGTATTTAGAAGCAAAACCCATTTAACCCAAACAAGGCAAGTATATTATAGCAAAATTAGACAAAGTCAAAAAGTTAATATTAATCATAAAGACTCAAATTACTTTTTTAGTTATTTTATTGATGATGGTATTTTGTATGCTGATAATATAGAATTCTGTGACTTGAAATTTCAGTTTCTTGCTCCTATTTAAATGCCCAAATTGAAATTTAAGTGTAATCCACTTAAATCTTAAGAGTAGAGAACTTGGGGTGGTATTACCTCAGGGTATAAGAAGTCTTGGAACAAGTATCCCCTTAAGAACTGAGAACCACGTGCTTGCTAAGCTTTACACTTGACTGAACAATTGCCATGTGTACAGCTCAGTTGCCAAAGCTTGAGTATTTTTTGTTTCTGAACAGCATTGATTGGGACTTGGGAAACTTTTATAATCACACTTTAAATCAGCATCAAATTATGTCATTATGGAAGCCATACATATGTATATATGTTTATATATACATATATACACAGCTTTATGTATATATGAACATATAACATACACATATGTATACGAGGGGACAAGGGATCATATCATATTTTTTGATAAGATATTTTAATCCTTTCATTATTCTGGTATACAGGAACCAAAAGTGTGAATTTTAAAAAATCTAAATAGATTCAGACTGGCAGTGAAGAGTCAATAAAGATTCATAGAAGATAATGTCTGTAGCACTTTGTTTACAGGTAGATAGCAAGTGTAAAGAATTCTTTGGCCTTTAAGACTATAGAAAAGGAAAGTAGATGGTTTGGCCATCCACATCACCATATATAATTGACAGGATATTTAATACTTACTTACGATAAGCACTTTCCATATTCTCTTTCCTGGCTATCACATAACTGTAGCATTATTCTACATCTAAGCATTATAGAATCCCAAACTGTCTTCTGGCTCACCCCTCATGAATGTGGGCTCCTTGGTAATGCATTCACTGAATAAGGCCTCTGCCAGCTGGTGGGTCTCTAGCCTATGGGTCCAGCCCACCATGTAGAATTGTTTGTTTCACCTGCTCAGGCATAAGAACACAGCTCAGAGGCCATCCTTGCTGGGCTTGTTTAAGGGCTGTATTTCAACTTTAGAATAGACTAGTTACTCTGCTGATTGGAGTAGTGCATCCATGCATGATTACAATTAAATTCCTCTTTTCCTGCAGTTTGGTTTTCTGTGTCAATATTTTTAAGGTTGATGAAGCCTAAATTTAGGAAAATTTTTTTATTAGATTAACAGGAAGGATTTGGAGTAGGAAGGATTTTTGCTATTGGAGATCCAGAGTTTCCAAGTTTGGTCATTGTCAGTCATTCAACGAACAAATTTCTATGGTCTCTGTTATGAGCCAAAGATACATAAAAGCAGCAAGGTGATATAGTGAAGAGGCCCTTGATTTGGAGTCAGGAAGACCCAAGTTCAAATCCTCAATTTACTAGTTATGTGGCTCTGACAAATCACTTAATCTCTGCTTCAGTTTCTTTATCTGTAAAATGGGAATGATAATAGCACCAACCCCCCGGATGAAGATACAATGAGATATGTGTGTAGAGCTTTTCAAACCTTAAAGTGCTTTATAAATGCTACTTATTATGCTTCCTTGGTGCTACATCCTATAGGTACCAGTAGTATGAAATGTTTAAAAAAAAAAAATGAAATGTCCTAAACTACCAATAATATAAAATGTTAAAAAATGAAATAGCCTCTGCCCTCAAGGAGTATACATTTCATTGAGACACAGCATATCTTTGTATGTACATATACATATAGGCAATGTATATAATCTGTAGCAAATGGCTTTGCCTTCTCAAGGAGAGGACAAGGGAGGGAAGGAAAGAGAGAATTTGGAACTCAAAAATTTTTAAAGTTAATGTTAAGAATTGTCCTTACTTATAATTGAGAAAGAATTGTTCCAATTGAACGATGAGATTAGAAGCCAAATTGCTAGAGTCTGAGAAGTTATTGAGAGGAGACAAGAAGTGGAAGCAGCAGTAAATAGTAGAGAGTACTATCTGTAAGAGCAGAAGATTGATTACTTAGCAGTTATTTTTTTCAAGCCACACAACCTACAGAAGCATATCTTCCAAGGGGGATAGGCAAGTATCTGAGGGAAATTCACACTGATGAGCTTAAGTCAAGAAGCTTTGATGTGTGTTAGTACATTGAGTTATTATAGGGTTAATATGCATCTCACTGTTTCTGAGCTGCTGCATTTAAATGTCTGATTTTCAGTGAGGTGCCATTTGCTTTTCCCCCCCATATTCTATTAGGCTTAGTAAATTTTTTAAAAATGCATTACTTTAAATTCTAAATGAGTAACTTATAAACATTTATCTGAGGCCATCCTATTGGGTCAAACTTAGTAGTGGAATAGTGAAAATTAGCTTTGAAGACTAGTAAATAGGTGAGTTTACATCCATTGCTGAATTGGGTTATGCTGCATCTTATTAAAATGCTCACATCACCAAAGTGTAAAGTGATCCTGGAAAGGACAAACTGTAGGCAGGGCTGCAACACATGAAAAAGAGTCAGGTTGACTGATCTCCTCTATTTCCCTAGCTGATATGTTCTTTCTCTCTTCAGAGATTAGGGGAAGACTTACTCTTCTCTTTTGATTTTTATCTTGAAGTGTCTATGTTAAGTTTCCTTTCTTTCCCTCTAGTAGAAAGTATGGTTCTTGAGAGGATCTTTTTGGCTTTTTGTTTGTATAAACAGTGCCATATACTTAATCTGTTTTTAATAAATAGTCATTGAATTTTAACTGATTTTCTTGGTTTTCAAGGCTCTCCATGCTTTTTCATAATCTTGCCTTATTCTGCCTATTCCACATGATTTCTTACTACTTTTTAACTTATGCCTTTAGTTCTAGTCAGGTCTTTTCACTGACCTAAGCCCACACCATCTTAATTCCCTTTTTTTTGCCTCTTGTTCGTGCTACTCCACTAGGAAGAATATCATTCCTTTTCTATTTTCTACTAATCCTTCAAAGCTAGCTCTAAATCCTGTCTTTTCTATGAGGTCTTCATTTACTCCTCTTAGACACACTGATTTTGTTCTTAAGACTCTTGGCGTTTATTATCCATACCATATATTTTTGTCTATAACTCTAAAACCATGGAAAATCATCTACCTAAGGTTGTTTTTTCCAGTGAATTTCCACAATCTTCAAGGGATTTCTTCCACAAACTCAAGGTTGAGGGAATATGTTTCCTTCAATAATCATATAAAGACTGAGTTGGAAAGTCCTTCTGACTTAGGAAAGTTGGGTTTATAGAACATTAAAAACAATGACAACTTTACTACTTTTAAGTTTACAGTCATTGTGTTGCTAGGGTAGGAGATGGTGAAACTGGATATGTAGCTTTGAAGAACTGAAAGGCTTTATTAATTAAGTGAGAGTTATTTACAGTTAGTACATTCTTTTCAAGAGATCCTAATTTCCACCATAGTTCTACATGTGCTTGAAATGTTTGTTGGCAGGAATGGTTTCCTTTTGTTGCCTACCTAGGACAGTGAGTACCTTGTACTAAAAGATATTGTAGGTTTATTAGATTGGGATTTGTTGGCTTGCAAGCTTAAATAGCTCAAAAATTTCCTTTGTTTACCTCATATTTGTTTGAGTCCTCTTCCCACTTCACTCTTCCCAGCATGTACATAATCTGCATTCCAGCAAAATTGTTCAAAGTTCTATATTAGTAATTGGATAAGTAGGGTGGTATTATCATTTAGTTATAGCAAAAGCAATGCTATTGAAAGAGAGGTTTTTGGTTTTTCTTAAGTTTTGGATTTGGGCTCCTTGAGATCATAGAACTATATTACTAACCTTAATACCTTTTCCATTTCTTTTCATAGATATGGTTTCCTCATCTTTAATAACATGAGAATAATAATGCTACCCTATCTACCTCATAGAGCTATTATAAGGACCACATAAAATAAAATAATTGATAACTGAGTGAATTGCATAGGATTATCTGGCTAGTAAGTGGTAAAGGTGAGGCTGGAAATACCACATCTTCTTGTGATGTAGTATAAAGTAAATTGAGGGACAGTAGATGTGTTATAGTCCAGATTTTGTCATGAGCTGATCATGTGTTTGGATAAATCACACCTCTTTGGGCCTCAATGACCTCATCTGTAAAATGAGAGGGCTGGACTAAATGATCTCTAAGGTCTTTTCTAGCTCTTAACATCCTGGGATCTGTTTTGATTCCTAATGGAGCGTGTTTTTTGCTAGCTCATGTTTTCTCTTCTGTGAGCTACCACAAGCTTAGACTAAAGGAAATTTGATCTCTTTGGAAGAGAAGATTCTTTTTTTTTTTGTTCAGGAAGGAGAATAAGACTTGTTTAAGAAAAAATTGCAAGAAAATCCGAGAATAGAAGCAACATTGGACTGTGAGATAGCATTTCCTAGTCTTCCACTGATCCTATTCTATGAATTTGACTTTCAAAAAGTGTCTATTTTTCGGATAGTACTTCTAGTTATCTATTATATATGTATATATATATGTATACGTATATACACATACACACATATATACATATACATATGTATACAGATACAAGAATAGATAAAGTGGATTATTTTGTTCAAAAATGTCTACAACTCCTCTAGAAATAGCTCTGTCCCCATTGGAAGACAACAGAAGGCAAAGGGATGCTCTTCTCCCACCCTGTTGACAAAGGGGAAACATTCTTACTTTTTCCTTATCCTTCACTCTGAAACATTCCAATTCTGACTTCTGCAGAGGATGGAGAAGAACAGAATATGGCATACCAAGCTTGTGGATCAGAAGCAGAAGATGAAGGAGGAGCCTTTCCTATGAAACTGTTCATCTGGTTGGGTTTGGGAAAGGTTCTTAATTTGAATCTGGCCTTCATAGATGATGAGTGTCAAGGTGATTCATTTTAACCTAGCCTTCCACAGATAAGATAATCTACTTGTATACTGTGGAATTCACTCAGCAAACATTTATGAGCACCTACTGTATGCAAAATAGAGAAAATACCAATCTAGGTCTGCAGGGACTTTAAGATCTAGAGGGGCAGATGAGTACTATATATTTTTTTACTTTAAAATATTTAAGTGCCATAAAAATAGTAAGACAAAATTGTCATGAAACAAAAGAAGAAGGAAAGATTATTTTCTGTGAAAAATAGAAAATGTGCTTTAAGCAGAAAAAAATCTAGCCTGTTTCAGGAATTTGCAGGATGAAATAATTTGGGTCAGAGAAGGAAGGAAGAACCTCTGAAACTCTGCAGTTTTGGGACCCTTTCTTTGCAAAATGAAGCTGGATTCTCTTAGGAGGAAACAGCTATTTATACTTCAAGGAATTATATTGAGACTCTATCTAGTCTGCCAGAAAAGAGGACATTTGGCATTGATCAGGGAAAAAGAGAGACAAATAATGATGGTTAGTGATTCTCTACTAAGAGATATCAAAGTAGCCACATTGAGACTCTACCTAGTCTGCCAGGAAAGAGGGTATTTGGCACTGATCAGGAAAGAAGAGAGACAAATAATGATGGTTGGTGACTCTCTGCTAAGAGATATCAAAGTAGCCATATGCTGTTGTGTAATCCCAGAGCCATGTCAGTGCCATGTCATGACATGTAAGGTTTGTGTATTCATTGGAGGATTCTTAACTTTGGCTCATGCTGCTACCCAGGAAACCTGGATACAAGAGAAATAGGTATTTGAGGTACTACTCACTTAGAATTTTTTAAAAATCAGTTTTCATTATATTAAAGAAAGAAAGTTTTATTATGAGACTAAGGAAAACAAAATGGAAGACAAAATAGGACATGGAAAACAAACTCTTTAAATAAACTTCTCCCCTCAATTTGTAGTAAATCCCTAACCATAGCTCCAAATACTTCAGTTTAGCTTCCACAAACACTAGAGGCTCTTAGCAGATCCTTATTGCCCCAACTGGTTGTATCAGATGCTGTTTTCTGGCATAAACATACCTTTATTTCCTAATTCCTAGATATTGTCATCAGGTGTTACCTTGTAACACTTGCTGTTATAATTCTTTCTTCATTTTCTCCTAATTCTGGTTGTCATTTTCTTTAATGCTGTTCAAGGATTCTGGGAATAACTTTCCCTCATTCACTTATCCACATCATTGTCATTTGCAATTTTTTTCTCTGTGATTAGTTGCATTATTTGTGGTAGAGAGGAAGAGAAAGATGCATAGGAAAAGAAATCTTCAAAGGTTTCCTCTCTGGTAGGAGACACTAATTGCCTTGTATCCTAGTTCTGAAATAATCCTATACCAGGGATTTATTGAGGCAATCCCACTTGGTCATTAATCCTGTCAGTCTTTAGCAACTTAGAAAGCAGAGAACTTTTAAAAAATATCTACATGTAAAAACAATTTTTAACATTAATTTTTAAAATTTTAGAGTCCAGATTCTTTCCTTTCCTCCTCCCTTCTCCCCCCCCCCATTGAGAATGCAAGCAATTCAATATAGGTTATACATATGTAATCATGTAAAACATTTCCATAATACTCATGTTGTGAAAGAAAACATAGACTTCCCTCCCCCACCAAAAAAAAAAAAAAAACCCTCAAGAGAAATAAAGTAAAAAACAAGCGTCCTTTAATCTGTTTTCAGACTTAAATCAGTTTTTTTCTCTGGGTTTGGATAAGATATTTCATCAGACAATCTTCAGAGTTCTCTTGAATCATTGTATTGCTGGGAATAGTTGTCATTCACAGCTGATCATTTTACAATGTTGCTATTACTTCGTATACATACATACAGTACATTTCACTTTGCAACAGTTCATGGAGATTTTTCCAGGTTTTTCTGAGAGCATCCAAGCAGGATCCTTCTAAAGAAGATCTTTGCCTAACGAAAATTATGCTGGATTTGGAATTGGAGAATCCAAATTCAAATCCTGATACTGTTACAGGGGCAAATTGTTTAGTCTTCTTGAGATGCAGTTTCCATTCGAGGGAAGTGAACCACCTGACTGCCAAGGTCATTTCCACCTTTAATCTCTGTTACTATGACTACAAATCGTGGATGTCCTTTCTCTTTCTGACCTTCGGGAGGAATATCTTCTACTGAGGGGATCTTTTTTACTTGTGTTAGAGGCTAGAAAGTATCCTAATTTTCTCCTAATTATCCTTAAGTAAGATTCAAGTTTTTTCAAATAGCCTAAGGCTATCAATTTTATCTGCTAATTAAGAGCCTTGTAGAAAGAAAGCCCTCTCCTATATACATTTCATTGGGGGAACCCTTTGAGAGAGGGTAAGGGAAAAAACAAACAAACCCTGTTCAGGTCCTCACCATCTTTTTGGGATATCTATCTGAGATATGATCTGAAACCTCCTCAGTTGTATTAGATTCAATATCTAAAATGCACTTTTGGTGATTCACAAAGGGACAAATGATATCGCTAGAAGAAAACTTCTTATGTTCAATCATTTCAATTTTGTCTGATTCTTCGTGGAGTTTTCTTGGCAAAGATAGTGGACGGGTTTGTCATTTTCTTCTCTGTTTCTTTTGACAGATGAGGAAACTGAGGCAGACAGGGTAAAGTGCTTTGCTCTGAGTTACATAGCTAGTGAATGTCTGTGGCCATATTTGAATTCGGGAAGAAAGTGAATTCTTCCTGCCTCCAGGCTCAATGCTCTATTTACTGTACCACCTAGCTGCCCAGAAGAAAACTAGACAGTGCTATTAAGATTTATTACATTTGGAGAAATTGTAAAGATTTTAGTTAAGGTCACAGATTCTTTTTCATCCTTGATTAAAGATAGCTCCTTCAGAAGAGAATGGTGGCTTGGAGGAGTGAGCTAGTCCAAAAGTAAAGAAATAAGCATGGAATATGAAGAATAAGAAAAATATATTTGGGGACTTGATGATTTGATTTTTAAAAAGTATTTAAAACTGAAAATATAAAGGATGGCACACAGACCAAGTCATATTCCACAGCTAGTATCAGATATAGTGCAAGGATACCTATGCAGACACCCAATAATTCACAGACGGGACCAATAATAAAACCATTGTGCAGATATGAGTAATAAACAAAGGAAGGTAGGAGGCTGATTTTGAATTCAGATGTTCCTGACATTCAGTAAAAGGTAGTAACTGATGGTTACAAAATGGCAAAATAAGGTTATAACTCATTCTTAAGGAATAAATTAAATAAAGGGGATAGTAGAATAAGTATCCTACTGCAAGATGATATGTACATTTGTAAAAGAAGATACTTTTGTAGTAGGAAATCCATGAGCCAGAGGGGAGAAACTATTTAGGTGAGGATCCGTGGGAGAAAGTGATATTGTGGTAGTAATATTCTGTAGACCCCCATTTTTAAAATTGTGGTTTGTTCCCCATTTGAGGTCTTGTAATTGAATGGAGAAGTGCAACAAAATTATGGTTTATTTTCAGTAAATGTTTGATTTGTATGCCTAATTTATATACCTGTATACCCAGGGTTATAGCAAAATTTCCTCCATTGCTCACCCAATCCACATGACTCATCATCAGTGAATGACAAGGAATGGAGTTTTCTCCTTTTTGATGGCTTTATCCTTTACTTCTGTCTATTTTTGATCCCTCCTTTGATATTTCATTGTAGTTTACTGCTTCACTTGGCTCCTGAGTGTTTCTCCAGATCTGAGAGACATCAGTTTCTCTTTCTTCTGCCAGTACATATCTCTAAGTCACTGGGTGTCTCCCTCACATCTGCTTTGCTAATATAGTTAATACTTCTGTAGCTGGTAGCCTCTGCTTCCTACTGCTTTTGACACACCTTCTCGGGCAGTTTTACATTTCTTTTGTAAAACTCCACATGTTCGAAATAGAACAAATCTCTCCTTTGTGGGTCTATTACGTGCCACCCATTTCTCCCATTTCTCCCAGTTCCACTCTTCAAAATTTTCCTGTTTATATCCAGAGCACAGTGTTCTTCTAGACACGTAAGGTTTCTTATATAAGTCCTCATTTTGCATCTGTCTCCATAGCCACAGCCTTAACTCAACTCTTGTCACTTTTCACCTAGACTATTATAATTATCTCCTGATTTGTCTCCCAACTTGTCTTTCCCTATTCCTATTAATTCCCCTCACAGCTGCCAAAGTGATTTTTCCTAGAGTGCAGGTCTGACCATGTCATTCACCTCTTCAGTAAACTATTGCTCTTCCTGTTGCCTCTAGAATCAAATACAAATTCTAACATTCAAACTCCTTCACAACCTGAAGACTTGATGAGATATATTATATTATGATGTATATTGTATCCAGTATTTAAATTCTATGATTCTTAAATTTATATTTTCATTTACCTCTCCTAAAGATATCTGAGTGAGTTAGTAAAGATAATTCACCTTATAGAAACCTGGATAATTGTGTTGGAAACAAAATTGTTTGTCTCCCAATAGACTGTACGTACTTAATTGTTCAGTAGTACCCTACATTGTATTTCCTACTAACTTGTACTCTTCCATATGCAATTCCAAGCCTCCCCTTCTGTTTTTAAAGTCTTGAAAAATCAAATACTTTTATTTACCCATTAACAGTTTTCATTTTTTCAGTTTATTTTCTTGGTAATATATTTAGGCTAACATGAGGTAAATCATTCCATGGTATCTGAAAATGTGTTCTTAAGCCCTTCTTATAGATTAGAAGTAAAACTGGCCACATATCTATCTTCTTTTATATTTAATTACGGTGACAAGTTACATGCTTCCTTAGCTCTAAAGTGAGGGGATTAGACCAGATCTATCAAACAATAAGTAGTATTAAGTTTGTGCTAGACACTGTGTTAGGCTCTGGGGATAGAAATGCATAATATAAAAGTGAGACAGTACCTTTCTTCAAGGAGCTTGTGTTCTCTTGGGGATATAATATTATGTTCATAGATAAAGCGTGCTTACTGATCTTATTATGTGAGGTCATGTGGAAGGGAGGTGAGCATTGTGGCCATGAGGTCAGACAGGAAGGCAGAAAATATTATGGCACAGCATTAGGAGCATGTGGGCCAGGGGACAGAGGTCTCTAAGGCAGCTGGGTGACCCACTCTGTGCTTGTCTGATATCTAAGTTAGCACCGGCCCAGAGAACAACTACAATGATCAAGGAAGCAGAGAGACTTTTTATAACTAAAATCACAACAGTTTGTACTTCAGCTAAGAAAGACAAACTAAAAGGCAGATATGGTTGAAGTTTATAAAATCATGAGAACGTAGAATGATAAAGCAAAAAGCATTTGGAAAGATGTAGAGTCGAGCATCTGGGTTCCAATTTCACTGCTTACATGTGTGTCTTTTGGAAGTCATTTCAGCCTCATTTTCCTTATCTGTAGAATTAGGGTGTTGGATTAAATTTCAATCCCATATTTTACAAATCTATGATCCTATGATATGGAAACAAATTCAAATTCACCAAATCCTAGAATGGTAGAAAAATAATGTAACTTTCAAAATCTGAATTAAATAGTCGACTGATAGCTAACCAATAAAGCTCATTACCTTAAGAAGCCACACAGAGCAAAAACATAACTAGGTTCAGGAGAAATTTAGACACATTCCTGAATGGTTGTTTCAAATTATTATGGGGAGCTGAGGATGTCTGGTGCATTTTCCTCCCTGATTATTTGAGGTGATGTCATGTTTACTTCTAAAATGTCCTTAACTGCCACTCTGAAATAGAGGACTCATTTGGATGGGCTATTGGTCTGACCTCATCTGGTACCTCTTGGCTAAAGGAATCATTAGGTTAAAAACAGAAATGTCAAAGCCATAATCTACTAAATGGATGTATAGTTTGTGGACTTAATTCAAAAAATATAATTTATTCTGTATACATATTGGATACTTTATTGAATGAATGAATTACATAAGTAGGTATGCAGTGGAATCTCATCAAATAGAACTCTCTCAGGGAAAATTCTTTCACTGTGAAAATTCATTCTAAATAGTGAAGAATCTAAAGATAGGAATATTTTAAAAGTAATTTTCTTATAGTACTTAAACTGATCTAAACCAAGTGTTATTTATATTCCTTAAGAGTCTTATTATGGTTAGATAAGAATGGTTTATATATACTTCACCAACTATTTATTTGTATATACATGTGTATAAGATTTCTTAAAAGTATTTAAGAGTTTTAAAAATTGCTGCAATATTTCCTTCAAGGTCAGTCAGTCTAAGCTCCTCACCAGTGCAGAAATCCATTCCCTCTCACGTAATCATGACCTAGTCTCTGCTTAGACACATAATGGGACAGGAAACCTGTTTCATTGTTGGAAGATCCTAGTTATTAAGCTCTTAATTTGTATTTGTTTTAATTCCATTTTGTCTTGAAAAGAAATGACAAATGCAAAGTGCTTCACAAACCTAAAAATGCTTTATAAAGGTTAACTACCAACAATGCAGATGCACCCAGTATGCTAGGAGCTTTCTTCTGGATCAGGGGTTCTTTTAAAAAATTTTTAATAGCATTTTATTTTTCCAAATACATGCAAATAGTTTTCAACATTCACCTTTGCAAAACTTTGTGTTCTAAATTTGTCTTTCTCTTCATCTCCTTCCCCCTCCCTAAGACAGCAAGCAATCTGGTATAAGTTGTATATGTACAATTCTTCTAAATATATTTCCATATTTGTCATGCTGTGCAAAAAATAATCTGATTAAAAGGAAAAAAAAACACTATAAAGGAAAAACAAACAAACAACAACTACTACTATCAAAAAAGGTGAAACTACTCTCCCTGGATGTGAATGGCATTTTCTATCCTATATCTATTGAAACTGCCTTGAATTGAAATTGCCTCATTGTTGAAAAGAGCCAAGTCCATCACAGTGTGGCTCAGGGATCTCTAACCTAGGGATCTTTAACCTGGGATCTCTAAACTAGGAATTAAAAACTATTTTGATAGCTATCTTTTAAGTAGTTTTCTTTGTAATACTATGTATTTTGAATTATGCATTAAACATTTTTTTTCTTTTGAGAATGAGTTCATAGGCTTTATCAGAAAGCCAAAGTAGCTTTTGACACACAAAAAGTGAAGAACTCTAGTTCTTGATTTCTTGATATTATTAAGAATCCAATGAAATATAGTTCACTATTGATTTTTTCCCACATACTTATTATGCAATAAAACATTAAAATTTTTTTCTATTTATATACCTTTGTTAGATGATGCCTTTTGTACCCTTTTCCTTTATAATTATTTCTTTATAATATGTTAGAGCCTGCTCACAAATCTGCCTCAGTACCTCTCAATTTCCCTTTGATTGATTCTCAATTTCATTTCTTTGGAGACTGTGGTATTCCATGGCTAATCTATTTAGTCAAGATTATCTGATATGCATTTGGATGGATACTCCTTGGACCAGGTCCCTTTGCAGATAAATCTTGAATAGAAATTGTAAGTGGACTGTGTACTGAGCTTCAAACTGAGTAAGGGAAGTTGAATGAGCTGGATTACCTTAGGGAAAGTGTTCAGGGTTTTTAATGATTCTATTGCTCAATCTTTATAGCCAATTTCTTTAAAAAATTTTCATGTACTCTCCAAAGAAAATAGTTTCTCTATCACACAAACTAGTGGCAAAGTAGAACTTGAGAATCTGGGGAGGGGGAGAGAATCCCACCTGTGAAATCTTAGGCAAGTCATCTAACTTGACTAAGTCTCAGTTTCCTTATGTGCAAAATAAGAGGACTGGACTACATGTGCTCTAAGGTTCATTCCAGTTCTAGATCTGTGACTCCCAACTTTCATTTTAAGTCAAATCTGTGGGAGGAATGTAACTGTGTATAAATGGAATGTTACAGTCTCCACAAAATGAAAGTTGAGGATCTTCACAGTAGTTCAAATTTGTTTCCCTCTAATTTTTATGTTTAATTTCATATTCAGGAGCTATATAGGAATAGAACAATCCATTCCCTACGCCCTACTCCTACCTCACTAGATATTTTGGATATTGGATATCTGTCTCACAGATTTTAGATGCTTTGCCAAAAGGTCAATCACATAATTAATAATACCTCTGAACAAAGTATTTACTTTGTAAAAGTAAAAATCACCCCATCCCTAAATCTAGATCTGTGAAGTTTTAAGTCAGAAATTTTTTTAAACCTATAGATGTCAAGATAATTTTTACCTAGCTACCTTTTAATGCTACTTAATGTTAAATTAAAGTTTAAAAATGTTAATTAAAGTACTTTAATGCTACTAAAAAATGATACATGATTATCTTTCCTCATTCCATTTTATTCTTCAAAGTGATTTTCTTAAAACACAGTGATTTTTTTTAAACCACATCAAACCTCCTATTTGATAAATTCCAGGGTCTCCCACTTGTTCCTTAGATAAAATATAAATTCTTGCATTTGAATTCATAAGGGGCAGCTAGGTGGTGCAGTGCACTTATAGATAGAGTACTGACCCAGCAGCCAGGAGGACCTAAGTTTAAATCCAGCTTCACTAGCTGACCTTGGGCAAGTCACTTAATCACAATTGCTTTCCCCAACAACAAAAGCAACAAACACCTCTTTACCCTTTGGTCCCATTCTGTCTTTCCATCCTTATTATATGTTCCTTTCCTTTATATACACTATGTCCAATGAGAGGGATCTGGTGGTTCCCAACCACAGCACTCCATGTCTTACTTAGCTCTGTGCCTGGGGACTGCTTTCCCATGCCTGGAACTTTCTTCTAGCTCCCTGTCACCTCTTAGAATCCCAGGCTTCCTTTACGTGAAGCCTTTGCTGATGCTCTGACGCAAGGACCTTCTCCTGCCAAATGATGGGGTTGCTGTTGTCAGTGCCTCTAGAGGCCCGCCACGGATAGTCAATTGTCAGGGCCTAGCACAGTGACTCACTTCTGCTTTGGTATTCCGAGCAGCTCATACAGAACCTGCTCCTAGTGGGAACCTAACTGCCCACTGATTATGATTGATTGAGGGATGGCTGTCAAATGCTGAACTGTAGTGTGTAATAATAGAATTCTTCTAATAGAATTACAGAACTGAAACAAATCTAGCTCCACATACGTATACCCACATACATAACAAGGGAGGGATTGAAGACTTATTTCAAGCATTCAAGCAATTGGTCCTTATGTTCCTTTATAGAGGAAAGACTTTCCAAGAAAGGTCTGATTTGATTGGGCCTTATCAGGAGTAACGCAGTATGTGCTGCTGGAGTCTTGGCCAGGTGATAGCACAGAGTGAGGGCTTTCTAGGCCAGGCCAGCCTCCTGGGTGGGAGTATGGCATTCTGGTTGAAAGGTCAGTAGAAGGCTAGTACAGTCTATAGTCAGTGATGTGTGACCGCAAGAGGCAAAGTGAAATAGGGGTTTGAAGTAACAGTCTCTTCTTACCCAACAAGAAAACAGAATCTGACGCAAGCAGTGCAGGTCTAAATGGCTGTGAATGGAACAACTTACCAGCAGCATTTTCCATCTACAGCTCCATATTGAGGTAATTAACCACAAATGAGATTAAACTGCTGGAAAATTGCAAGAGCAATGGAAAATAAAAAGGGCAGCCTGTAGTGCACGGGTTAATTGCTATACTGGCACTCAATACAGAGAGTTGCAATTGTTGAAAAGTTGCAGCAATTCACCATAGTGTGAATTGTGTTAATTGAATAATGCATTTATTTAAATAGATTTTTTTATGGAAATACTCTAAAATTTCTTTTAAAATCTATGTCTCCCACTAGGATTTGGTGCACTTATAACCATGCACATCCTTGGCTAAGCAAAAATTTACTTAATAGAATTTCAAACTTGAGTTTAATTGATTCATTGTCAGGAACACTAGAAGGAATAGCAGCTCAAGTTGGGTGCCTGGTTCCTCTTACTCTGAGTATTATAGCTTAAGAATTGTAGCTCAACTAAGACTTAGATGACTAAAGCTCTGGCATAGAAATGGGGAACCTGCTGTCTCATTACAGAGGCTTGATTTCATTCATCCTCAGAATATTACTCTGGTCTTTGCTCCAATGGTCAAGACAGCATTTTTCTTCTTTACTAGTTATTCTTATTATCCCTTTAGACATCCTCATTTAGAGGGGATCCTTTCTCCTTAGGAGTCTGAGCTTTTCATGAATATCTCTCCATCTTGTTAGGCATTCTTTTAGACCCACTAACTACTATGTAGTTAGCCCAAGATCTGTAGAATTACAGGAGAACATCTGGGATCAGCAATGATAACTGTCTGTGAGCTATGAGATATGCTGGGGTCTCTGTTTCCCTCCTAGCACTTTATTAATATGGCTAAATTTAGGGCAAATTGCCCACACACATCCTCCATCTTGAGGACTCTCCCCATTACCAAGGACGTGGGTCTGCAGTAAGGTGATGTGCCAGTCTCCAGCGATACTACAAGATCTTTCCTCTAACTGAATTTGCCTCAGGTGCTTGAATTCCCAGTTATTGCTCTCCCAGGAGCTATAAAAGGGGATTTAAAAATCCTTATGTGAGCCAAAACTATCAGTTTAAGTTTGTTTCAACAAAATATAAATACCATGACTCGTTATTATAAAAAAAAAACAACAACACAACCACAACACAACATACACCTACATTTATTTAAGGGAATTGTATCCAACAACCAGATACAATTCCCTTAAAAAAATGTAGGTGTGTGTCATTTGGGGGAAATTAGAGACTTTGTTTCTTCAAGTCTCAGTTAAACTCCTACCTTTTCTAAGAAGTTTTTTCTGCACACCCAGAGAGAACTATAGAGAATGAATGTGGATCAAAGTATAGTATTTTTCGACTTTTTTTACATGTGTGTTTGTATGCTTTTTTTTTTTTTCCTATGGTCTTTTCCTTTTTGGTCCAATTTTTCTTGCACACATGACAAACATGGAAATATGTTTAAAAGAATTGTACATATGTAACCTATATTAGATTTCTTGCTGTCTTGGGGGAGGAAAGAGATAAGGGAAGGAGGGAGAAAAATTGGGAACACAAAATCTTATAAGAATGAATGTTGAAAACTCTCTTGGCATGTATTTGGAAAAATAAAATACTATTGAGGAAAAAAAGAAAATAAAATTTAAAAAAATTTTTTTCTTTAACTTTTAGAGACTTTCCTCTGATATTTTCTCCATTTCATCCTGTTTCTATCTTGTTTGTACATAATTGTATATTGTGTTCCCCATTGTGTATTAGGGCCTTGAGAACAGGGACATTTTTTGGCCATTTTTTTGTATTCCTCGTGCTTATCATAGTGCCTGGGACACTGTAGATACTTAATAGAAGCTTGTTGGCTTCATTTGACTGTGATTTCAAGACTGAGGAGCTCCTTGCAGGGAAAAATGTAGTTGTGATTAATAATACAAATTCATTTAAAAGATTTTTTGAGTATATAATAACTTAGCAACTACTTTAGTAGAGTAGTTGTTAGTCAGCTAAGTAACATTTCAAAGTACAGTAGATAAAAAATGGTAACAGTCTAAAATCATTCTTCATAATTCATTCTTAATAAGATTTTGTGTTCCCAATTTTTCTCCCTCCTTCCTTTATCTCTCTCCTCCCCCAAAACAGCAAGAAATCTAATATAGGTTAAATATGTGCAATCCTTTTAAACATATTTCCATGTTTGTCATGTGTGCAAGAAAATTGGACCAAAAAGGAAAAGACCATGAGAAAAAAAAAAAGCATACAACACACACATGCACAAGTTGTCAGTGGGGCAGAAACTCTTAACACATACTTGGAAGTTTACTGAACTTACCTGCCAGCTCTTAAAGGAGACCTATAGGACTGTCTTGTAGGAAAAGTGTCCATCTAAGAATAGGAAACCCGGGGATTAATCCTAGTTTGAATAGTTAGCTGTATGACCATGGCAGTTTAGCCACTGTGCCTCAATTTCTTCACACATAAAATGAAGAGTTGGATTAAGTCAGAGCTCAGTGAGCATGCAGTTTGGTGCATATTGGGAATTTTTTTAGCCAAAATAAACAAATGAGCCTATACCTGTGTAATGACTTATCTCATTAAGTCTAAAGCTGCTGTTGTTTAAGGAACAATAGCCTGGGAGGCAAGTAGAGTTTAAGGCCAGAATTCTTTTGTTCCACAACTCTACTGATTTTCCATCTTTATTGCCCAAAGCACAGAGCACTTTGGGGTGCCCTACTTGTCCTTCGTTTTAATCTTTTTGCTATATTTCCTGTGGCACACACACACACACACACACACACACACACACACCCTTGTTTCCCTGCTTGGCATTTTCTCTGTCTCCTTTTCCTTCTACTACCTTTCATTCCTCCTTCCAGGGAATAATCTGATAAATTCATTGTTTAGCTCATTGTCCTAGAAGGCCTTCTTTCCAGTTCCTAGATATGAGTCATCTAGATGGTGGCAGTGGGTAGAAGTTTAACCCTGGATTTAAAAAGAGCTGAGTTCAAATTTGACACTTCCTAGCTATGTCACCTCACTCTTTTTTTTTTTTTTTGACCTCACTCTTCCTCAGTTTCCCTAAACCTAAAATAGGGATGATAATAGTATCTACTTCTAAGGGTTGTTGTGAGGATAAAAGGAAATAATGTTTGTAAAGTACTTTGCAAATATTAAAGCACTATGTAAACGTGAGCTATGAATATTAAGAATTTTGACAAATGCATCTTTGAAACAGTCTCTTAGTCTGTATTTTATGCGTATCTCTTGATGTACAAATAAAAGAATAATAATCTATATAATCTGTTATAGGTGAAGTTGGGGTAGAAGCTATGTTCAGTTGAGATATTCTATAGCCTGCTTGTACCCACCATTTGTCTTCCCACTGCCATTTGGATAATGGGAGAGTATTGGTATTAAAAGGATACTCAATCAGTAATAGGCATTGACAATGCTATAGTTTCCTAAACTTGATTCACCCTAATCTCTTTCTGCTCAATCTGGCTTATCTCATTGTCTGTCCTTAGTGTCTGTTTAAAATCACACATGTGTGTTTGTTTTTGTGTTTGTGCATGCATCCCAAGTTCATTCCATTGCATGTTGATCAAAGCTGGCAGAAAACATAGATTGTTTCTCCTGGGATTTGTCTCCTACCTACCTTTCTAGTGTAAAATTCCCTGTAGTTGGAGTCAGACATCCTCACTTGCATTCTAGTTCTGATGCTATCACTATGGAGACTTTATTTAAATGCATGAGCTTTAGTTTCTTTCATAAAATCAGGCTGAGCCTTACAATGAAAGAATTATTATTGTGAAGCAAGTGTTTCAGTGGATAGAGTCTTGGACCTGTAGTCAGGAAGACTCATCTTTAGTTCAAATCTGGCCTCAGACACTTACTAGCTGTGTTACTCTGGTAAAGTCACTTAACCTTTTTGCCTCAGTTTCCTTATCTGTAAAATGAGCTGAAGAAGGAACGGGGAAATCACTTCAGTATATTTGCCAAGAAAACCCCCAAATTGGGGTCATAAAGAATCAGAAACAACTGAACAACAAAAAGAATATCATCAACACAAAGCATTCATTGTTCTTTGATTCCTGGAATGTTTCTTCAGTGGATCTATGGTTTACATTAATGGGACATTCTTCCTAACTGTGCAGATCTCATCCAGTCTACACTCACTGTCTTCTGCCATTCTAACCGTTTCTTTCCATAAATCCTCCACAGGAAATGACTCCAGTACTAGAAGAACTTCCCTAAGATCTCTTGGGATTGTACGGCTGCCACCCAAGCTGGGACTTTGGCTAGGGACATTCTTTTTCTGGTCATGCCATTTCTGATATTCTTTACCTTGCTACTTCTGTATCATTTATCCCTTTTTGTTAATACAGATAACTCTTGCCTACATGTACTTGGCCGTTGGCCTTTGGGTGATCCTCAGCCTCAATTCTTGGAGACTATGGCAGACTATATCCAATAAGAGTAACTAATGTTTTGATGCTCCTTTAAGATTTGCAGAAAGCTTTCTTCATATCATATACATGTAAATTACTATTGTAATCTTGGAATGTTCCCCCTCCCCCTCTGTACCTCTTGAATTCCTGTACATTCTGTAAAGCCTCTTTCAGATGGCTAGATTGTTCCCTATAATTCCTATTCCTTACTAGTAATTATTTCTCTCTCTTTTTTGTATTTCTCTAATGCATTTATCATGTATGTGATGATCATATTATTATTACTTCTGTATATTTCTTATTTTTCAATCCTACTCCCCAAAATCCTATAAGCTCCATGAAGTTAAGGATTCCATTTTATCTAAACTTCCTATCTTCACAAATGCCTAGCACAATGCTCTCTATATAGAAGTTGTTTAATAAAATGTGGGTTAAATTTGTTCTTTAATTGGTGTTTATAGGTAAAGGAGGAACAAAGCTTTTTATAATGATGATATTGATAATGATGATGATGATAACAATAGCTAATATTTATATAGTTTTTAGAGTTTGCAAAGTAGTCTGCTTTTGTTATCTCATTTGGTTCTCCTAACAACTTTGAGAGGTACATGTTATTGTTGTCCCCCTTTTATTAATGAGGAAATAGAAACTAAGAGAATTTAGCCCAAATTCCACAGCTGCTAAGGTTCTGAAACAGGTTGAACTCATCATGTCTTCCTCTTATAAGGAATGCCACTTCTTGAGGTGACCTAAAGCAATCAGAGCAACTTCAGGATTGTGGTTTCTCAATTGTCATTGAACAAAATTACATATTTTCCCCTGTAGTGAATGATGTGGCTAGTAGAATATATTTTGATCCTAGAAATTGCATAATTTTCTCATATACAGTTTATATAAATTCCAGTAAAATTGCCTAAGAGAATTATTAGTGAATATCAAAGGTTTTTGAAGACCTTTTTTGAATTAGGTATTCAACTAAATTTATAGAGTACTATATTCTCTTGAATATAACCTGGTTAGGTCAAATTCCTGATCCCAGGGGACGAGGCATTTTAGGGATTGGGGGCAGAAGAGGAAATTGGTAGGATAAGCAGATGGCAACTAACAAATATCGAAGAATGCAGCTCCTCACTCAAATTCCGTGTGGTTTAGCCTTATCTGACTTCTTAATGATTGTGGTATTTAAAGATAACATGGTTTGATTACCTTAGGTCTGGATAGAGCCTGATCTCCTGGGAGCTTTATTTATTTCCTTGGGCCATATAAAGATGGGGCCCCAGTGAGTAGGAGGGAGATAAATGTGCACTTGATCTCCCTGTATCTCTTATATATGAATATGTCCAGATGGTTTGCATTTCATTCAATAATCTCCTGTACTTAGATGAACTTATTTGTGAGGCTTTTCTGTATTCTTTAAAACCCCAAACCTGACAAAATTACACCATGTGTCCCTGTTGCAATTACCTTTCTATGGCAAGAAATAACAGTAGGAAATTTGATTTGATTTTGGACAAAAGTCTGAGATTAGCTAAAAGTTTGTTGGGGGTAGCAGTTTCAGGGATTTTTCACATGTCTTGTATGTATAGAAATATTTAAGAGAGCCTTAATATTTGAGAACTTTGAGTAAAGAAACTGATTGAGGGAGCAAATCAAAATCTTGTTTAATTTGAAGTTTTGGGGGCAAAAAAATTGTTGAATTGATGAAGTACTGCTAAGCACCCAAGGAGGCAAAGTTATGCTCTTTGGTACTTCACTGACTGTGCTCTCATCACTGGGCATTTCTTCCCTCATTGCAAATCATAAACCCATTTATCTTTCTTTCATTTATCTTTGCCAATTTGGTGGGTCTAAGATGAAATCTCAGATTTGTTTTGATTTGCACTCTTATTAATGATTTGGAGCATTAAAAAAAATATGACCTTTAATACTTTTCTGTTCTTCTTTTGAGAATTATTTGTTATTATCATTTTATCCCTTTTTTTACTGGAGAATGACTTTTAGTCTTGTGCTTTCTGGGAGTTACCTTATATATTAGTTCCTTATCAGAAACATGATGCAAAGATTTGATTCCTCTTTGACCCTACATTCTTTTGCTTGTTGAATTAATTTCATTCCTAAAGGAGCTTTTAAAATTTCACGTAATTGAAATTATTATTTCTTTTATGACATACAAAAGCTTTAAATTTGGCATTTCTTTCTTGTTATTGAATTAAATTGTTTTAGTCAAAAACAAGAGGCACAGTAGAATCTTGTATTTTCTGCACCTGCCAGTTAAATGTGTGATTATGAAGATGTAATCTGCTCCAAAATATTATTTGCAAGTCTGTTTTCACTATGGATGCTCCTGATATATGTGTAATTTTTTTTTTTTTTTTTGGTGGCTGATGCAATTGGGGTTAAGTGACTCACCCAGAGTCACACAGCCAGGAAGTGTTAAGTGTCTGAGATCAGATTTGAACTCAGGTCCCCCTGACTTCAGGACTGGTACTCTATCCACTCCACCAAGTAGCTGCCCTGATGTGTACATTATTCTAAAGAATTTTTAATGATGGGAAAATAGGCATATTAGTTGGTAGTTTTTGATCTTTGCTTGATTACTTTTTGGGACAGTGACAATATCCATATTTCTTCTCTAAGCCTTTGGTGTCATTTTCTTTTTCAAGTAACTTGTGAATTTATCCCAAATTGTTACCTTCAGTTCTGTGACCAGCTGGTGAGAATTACGGAGAGAAGGAGTTCTATTTTGTTTAAGAATCAATTTCCTAATATTTAGAACTGTCTGAAAATTGAATGACCATCTTTTGTTACAATGGAACAGTGAGTACTCTTGTTATTAGAGGTATTCCAACAGATATTAGATAGTTTATTAATAAAGAAATTCACCTTATTGGGTTGGGATCAAACTAGCTGACTAGCCCCTATAGTTCCTTTGATTCCAAGTGAGGATGGCCTTCACATGCCTGTTTCAGTTCTTGTCCCATGGTAGCACCAAAAGCAATAAACTAGCAAAACCTGAGGATCCCCCTGAGCTAAATCCTACAGGATTTCTGAAAGGCCTGCCTCTCTGCCATTTTCAAGGCAGCCAGGAAAGAAGAGTAGGTATAACAAAGGATGAAAACTCAACCTATACCATGTGATCAGATTGCAGGTAATCACAGAGAAGGGAGAAATTTGGGAACAGTTTGCATATTCTTGGCATCAGCTTTATAGAGAAATTTCTCTATAAAGAAATTTACATGGGAGAGAGCAATAGAAAATAAGGCAGAGAAGGTGGTACATACAGTTATTTGAGTTCTGCTATAGGTGATGGCACATACCTTTATAGAAGGAAAACTATATCTCAATAATATTTATTTTTTCATCAGTAATGTGAAATGCTTCAAATGTAAAGTAGCTAAAACATGAAAATACACTTCCTTCCCTTGAATTTTCTCTTCTTGTTTCCCTTTTCCCACCAATTTAGATGATTGTATACCTGTCTCCCTTGTGACATTAAACATTTCAAATTAACCAGTAATTATCATTCAGAGATGTGGTAGGAAAAAAGCACATAATTTTTATAATGCATTGTAATTATGTCATATTATAGCTAAGGTTTCTAGGAAAGTTGAGTCCTACATGGCTATCTATATCTAAAGGAGTCCTAGGAACTGAAGTTTTTTATTTATTCACTTGTTTTAATAGGCTTCTAGAAAGAAACATAATATACATACACATACACACATACATGAACATATAAATATATAAAAACATGCTTTTCCTGAAGTAATTGACTCCAGATGAACAATGCATTAATTACTGGGATGGAGAGGAATAAGTGTTTATATAGCAGCTATTTCAGGTGATCATGGGCCACTATACTTAGACATTTCAAGTTGATTGTGGATTTCTAATTGAATGCCCCAGAGACTTGAAAACTCAATATGTTAAAAACAGAATTTATTATTTCCTATTTTAAATATATTATTTGCCCAGTTGCCAAATGATGTTCTGTCTCTACAGTTTCTTGCGCCCGACTCTTTCTCTTTACCTGTATAACCACCAATTACAGTCTAGGTCTATATCACCTTTCACACAGATTATTTCAGCAGCCTAATTGTTCTCTTCCTACTCCAGTTCATCCTCCACACAGTTACTGAAGTTAATTTTCTAAGGTACAAATCCAATCAAGTCACTTCTCTACTCAGTAAACCCCAGTGGCTCCCTATCGCATCTGGGATATAATATAAACTTCTCTGTTTAGCTTGAAAAGACTTTTACAACCTAACCCTTGCCTATTTTTCCATCCTCATTGGACATTACTTTCCCTCCTACACTCTGCAATTGAGATGAACTGGGCTTCTCTCTATTCTTTAGTGCATTTCAGGCTAAACTTCATGCTAGGAGGACACTTCCTTCTTATATCTATCCAATAGGATTATTGTCTTCTTTCAGAAGCAGTTCTAGTGCCACCTTTTTTTAATGAAGTACTTCCTAATCCCCCTTTCCAAACCATTAATTTTATGCTTTTTATTTGTCTTTATTATTTTTATAATTATTATGTACTTATACATGTACTTGTTGCCTCTTCAAAATGAGTTCAAAGTACTTAATAGCAGGGATTATTTCATTCTCTGTATTTATATCCTCAGCTTCTAACATAGTACCTGACATGTACTTGCTGCTTAGCAAATGCTTGTTGAGTTCTTAAATGCTAGCTCACAACAAGAATTCTTAGCTTTTTTTGTGTCATGGACTCCTTTGATAGCTAAATAAAGATTATGGACTCTTTCTCAGAATGCTATTTTTAAATGCACAAAATAGATATGATTACAAAGAAAACCATTTATATTGAAGTAAATATGTAATATTTTTCCATCCAAGTTCACAGATTCTTCAAACTCTATCCATGTACCATCTGAGGGAAGAAGTCTATGGATCCCAGATTAAGAACTTCTGCTCTGTAGGCTTATGATCTATCTAAAATGTTAGAACTGTCTATTCTTTGGTGCAAACAAAAATGACATTAAATCAGAAACTAAATTTATGTATCTATTTGGAATTTACAGTCTCCATCTTACTACATGTTGCACTGAGAAGTGGATTCCTTATTATAGAAAACTGTTGAAAAACCTTGAGAAATGTCAACACCAAGTTTGATGTTGTATCCTTCAAAGAGAAGATAGAGATACGGATGGTGGAATACTTCATTGTACTGTAAACAATGAAAGATAATGCCAGGATTATGAGCCTTGGAACCTGGAAAGCTGGTGCTGCCTTTGACAGAAGTAATGATGTTTAGAAGAGTTGGGAAGAATGGGGAAAGGAAGAAGAATCAAGGGATTCAGGAGCAGAGGACAATCTAGAGATACAATGGCTAATTCTTTGGGTTGAGATTGGAGAAGGAAGAAAGTCATGTGAGAGCAGGTGTTACTGTCTGACAGAGTACTGTAGTGTGGGTAGATGAAGAAGTCTAGAAAGGTGAGACAGAGAGAGATGGAATGGTAAGAAACATGTCAGATTGAACATCACAGCTTCTAAGAGGGAAATGGAACACTTTTAGGTAATGGTGAAATCAAGTATGTGATCAATCCAGTGTGTAGCTGAAATGGAGCAAAAGAGTAGGTCACTGGACTTAAGGAGTCTGAAGAATTAGGAAGTTTAAAGAAATTTATAAATGGAAATGAAAATTCCCTTAGTATAAGATTAAAACTGGGAAGGAGAAGAAGATGGTGAACCTTTCAAAAGGAAGGAGAATGATTTGTGGATTGATATTCTAAAGATACCATAATTTGGATAGCATGAAAAATTTTGGATGAAGGTAGCAGAAGTGATAGTAGAGAGTAAGGAATATTCCCATGCTAGTTTATAAGAATGTTAACTTTTCAAAGTCTAAATATTCTTTAAAAAACATGTATCTGTTTTCATGTATCTTAAAACTAGAAGGGACATCAGAGGTCATCTAAGTCATCAATTTCCCCTTAATAGAATCTCTAAGAGGTAGTCATGTAGTCTTTGAAGACTTTCAATAATGGGAAGTGCCCTGCCTTACAGAGCAGCCCATTCCTTCTTTGAAGAAGTCGTGTCCTGGGTATCAAGTAATAATGAGGTAGATCAGCAGGTGACATTAGGTATAGGAGAGGTCATCCAGGAATGATCAGAGTAAGTAGAAACAAATAGTGGTCACTCCTGCTGAAAGGTATGTCAACCTGATACAAATAGCAGGAAAGTCGATTGCTTTCTCTTTGACAGCTTTAGTGGCATGCCAGTGAATTCTTTGGCTGATCCAAGGCATCCAAAAAGATCTTTATGGGACAGTCAGTTGAATTGAAGAAGATGAAAGTTGAAAAGATAAATACCTGGTTTTATACTTTGGTACAAAACATCAGCTTCACAAGTTCAGAATAGTTGATACAAAACTGGGCAAAAGTTCCCATGGAAAAAAAAATCTTAAGTGGACTTCAATAAGATATACTTGTGCAATAAGGTGACCCACAAAGTTCTCCTGCTAGACATGTAGTGTCTAGCTTAAAAGATGTAGTTGTTTCATTATGCTCTGCTCTGTATGAATAAATAGGTAAGAGTTAGATTACGTCCTTGGTCCCTTCCAGCTCTGAGATTGTATAATTCTATGACTCTATTGTCAGATAGTTCTAATTTTTAGAAAGTTTTTATCTTTTAGTTGAAATCTACTTTCCTATGAGCAATGATAACAATTAATAATAATAATAAAAAATAAACTTTTTTAGATTGTGTACCCCTAACAATAAAATATTTTTAACATTCTCAATTTGTATGCTTATTTATAGATTGTAAACATGTACTGTCATAAAATGTATGTGCATCATAAAATATATGCAAACAATGAGATAAAGAGGAAATAACATTTTAAAAATAACTAAGTAATTTTATTCACTACAATAACTTTATTCACAAAAGTTATACAAGTTAGAATTTGTCTGCTGGAAATATTTTTTAAAAAACATACAGAAGTAACTTATAGCTACATAGTACTTCATAGTTACACAGTGTTTTCATATCTCTTTATCTTTTCTGATTCCCACAATAAACCAATAAGGATACATGGTGTAAATGTTATTGCCTTCATTTTACAAATGAAAAAAAAAAATCTTGAGTCTCAGAGATAAAGAGACTTGCTTTAATTTAGGTTAATGAGCAGCTAAACCAGGACTTAAATCCAGGTCTTCTGACTCTAGATCATTTGGCCTATATTATTCTGTGATGCCTGACTGACTTAGTTACTGTTGGAAGAAACTTCAAAAATTTTAAAAATCTGGTCTTTCCTACGAATGACCTCTTCTTATTTAGCATCTTATAAGGTTAGGCTCTTATTTTGTACTTTAGAAGATTTGGTCTGAATCGCAACTGATTTTTATGCACTTGAAAATATGGATAAAATGCATCACCCATCTCCACTGAAAAAAAAGGTAAGTGAAGGGTCAAACATGTCAGGAAAGCTATTTCCAATTAATATTGGAAAGGTCCTTCTGCTAGTTGGGCACCAAACTTGTTAGAGGTAGTTGTGGAGATTGTTTCATTGCGTATAAATAATCAGTCACTCCTTGGTTTCCCTATCTCAAGTCTCTCCCTTTTTCATCCATCCTCCAACATAGTTGCCAGATTTATTTTAAATTGTGTCTCATTCCATGTTGTTGTCCTGCTGGAGAAACTCCAATGCCTTTCTTGCCTTTAGGATCAATCACATACTCCTCTTTGGCATTGAGAGCCTTTCACAACCTGAATTAAGCCTGCCTTTCCAGGGCTAGTCTCTGCTTCTTCCCTTTATGCATGTTTCAGCTCAGCTGAAATAATCAAATAATCACATATGGCATTCCATTTCCCATTTCTGTGTATTTGCACAGGCTGCAAGAAATGGGGTTTGCCACATTGTGTGAAATGGAGTAAAGGAGGAATAAGTGACAGAAGGCATTTGTGGGGGGGAGGTGAGATGAGGAGGAGGAACGAAGAATGAACTCTCACCGAATGGTCTCAATATGTTCAGACAACATGAGGCCAAGTTTTTAGCTGAGAGGGTTAGTGTGTAGTATAGTGTCTGGCACAGAGTATGCACTTGTTGAACAAGCAATAAATACCTGTTCCCTTCTTCCTTTCTCCCCAAATTGAGAGAACCTCTTCAGGTTGGTCACAGAATAATTCAATTTTTTTGTCCCGAACAGCTAAAAGACCATCTTTGAAGTTGTAGAGGGGTTGTGTTGTACATTGGTGGAAAGAATATGCGAGTGACAAAATCACAGAGTCTTTTTTTTTTTAAATAACTTTTTATTGATAGAACCCATGTCAGGGTAATTTTTTACAGCATTATCCCTTGCACTCACTTCTGTTCCGATTTTTCCCTCCACCCTCTCCCCTAGATGGCAAGCAGTCCTTTACATGTTGAATAGGTTACAGTATATCCTAGATACAATATATGTGTGCAGAACCGAACAGTTTTCTTGTTGCACAGGGAGAATTGGATTCAGAAGGTATAAATAACCAAAACCACTGATTCTTGAAGAGTGGAAGTATATGATTGAAAAGTAACATGAGCCCTTTACCTTTTCTTCTCTTCTTCACCAGAGATGACCAAATATTGCATAATTGGATATTTAGACTCTCATTACTCCTACCTAGTAACCCTATTCTCTCATTCCAAAGTGTAGACTGCTAAGCAGCAGTTTTGCATATAGAGTATCTGACTGAGATAGAGAATTTGAATCTAGTATGTCTAAACAAAATTAACCAATTGACTGTATGAAAAAATAAATAGATGATTCCATTTATTTCCTGAAAAATTATGTTACTTGAATAAAATAGAGAAAAGATATATGGTCTGTTCAGTAGTTTATGGACCCATTAGCTTCTATTCACTAAATGAACACTTTGAGCTTAGAGTATAGTTAATATCCTTTTGAATCTTTACAAAACTATCCTAGTAACAGCTTTAAAAACAATTACCTCCTTTTTATAAAATTTTAGAACTTGTTTCTTCATGACATACTGAAATCAATATACTTGGACTATCAATAAAGTGTTAGTTTGATTTTTAATGCTCAGATTAAAATCCCTTGTTGCAGAGAACATACTGTATTACTCTATTAGTATGTAGATCTAGCAATACAAGTATATGTTTCTTTTTTTTAAAAAATCTGTATTTTGTTATTTTTAACTGTTGTCATTGGTTTTGATTTTCCATCCCTATGAAATCTAAAGTTTTAGAGGAAATTATGGAAATAGATTCTGTGATTTCCAAAACAAAATCCTAAACTCTGCAGAAATGATACCTGCCTCTTGGGAAAAGATGAATAGGTTTCCATCTTCTCTGACTAAGATCTTAGGATCTCAGCTTTTGTCTCAGCTATGTTTCCCATCACTGATCATTTACTAGGAAAACATTCCAATGTGTGTACAGTGTTCCAGACCACCCAAAAAGACAAAGTGGAGATGTCCTGCACAATTCATAAGAAAACAATGCCTCCCCCACCAAGATCCCAAACTTTAAATACTCTGGAAGAGAGAAAGACTGATGGGAAAGTTCTTCATGCATTGCTTCTCTGGTCATGAGTTTTTCCTCACATGTCCAAAATATGACCAGAGCCTCATACTAATTATACCATTTTTAGTTTGTGGCTAGCTCCTCTGCCAGCAAGTACAGAAAAATGAGTGAGTGAGAGAGAAAAGAACTGTAGTGGAGTGGGAATATGAGCCTATCTCTTGCTGGTTGCTTAGAAGCCTGATATTGGGGGAGAGGGCCAAAGGGGCCTGTCTTTAATTAGATGTTCCACTTGGGTAAACTGATAGGAATAAATGGCTTGGTTTCTTGCTTTTGAAAAGTAACTGTTGTTAAGTCTGTTCTTTCTGTTGACGCAGGTTATTTTCTTTCTCGTTCTACTTTTGAAACCATGAATGCCTTTATCTGTCAAGGAATTCACTGAGCAGTGCCTCTTTGCTTCGCTATAGCACTTTAGCACTAGTAACACATTTGGTGAATTATCAGTAGTAATGATACCATTTCCCAAATATGAAACCAATAAAGTTCAATGCTGGTGCAGTTGTCCAAAAACAGGAACACTTTCACCTAATTAGCGGAACAATGAATTGTTAAAGTCTTTTTTGGAAAACTGTATTGATCTATACAGTAAGGGCTCACTCATACCCTAGATGCAATGAAGTATTTATGAAGACCATTCCCTAAGAATATCATGGACAAGGGAAAAAAGACTTTTCCTACACAGAAATCTTCATAGTAGCACTATTTGGAATAGCAACAACCCAGAAACAACATGTGTGTTTAAGATTTGAGGGATGGCTGAACAAATAATGGTTTGCAAATTCAGTGTATCATTATTATTATTATTATTATTATTGCATTATACTATCTGTATAAGAATATGTAAATATGAATAATAAAATAAATGGGAAGAGTAGATGAAATGATGCAGAGTAAGAATGTAAAGCCAAAAGGACCATGGATATAGTAGATACAACTTTGTAATCACTAATAGCAACAAAACACAGATAAATGATCAAAAAAATGCAGAAGGGGGATAAACAAACAAATAGAATTATTTTGCTACTACTTTATAACATATACCTAAAACTAAATTGTAAATGATGTAAATCCTTGTTCAATCATTTATAATCAGTTTTTCTTTTGTCTTTTTATATATTCAAATACTTGTGCTTGTCAAAGCATGATTGTTGAGTATATTTTACACAAACCTGGGCCATTTTGCTTTTAGTTAGATTTTAGCCATTATTTAATTTTGGAGTAATGAAACTATCTCACCCTTGCTTTCCTTTTTTGTAGCTGTTTCCTAATCACTTTGAAGATGGATGTTGAGGGGGACCTAATTAGAGAATTGTGCTTGTCTGAAAGATTACATTATGAATTGTTTCTGCTAATGATGACTTGTACTTCTTTGGCCAGATGTGAACTTGGGTCCTCCTGACTTCAGGGCTGGTGCTCTATCCATTGTGCCACCTAGCTACTCATACTTCTTTCATTCTTTAACCTGGCAATAAGAAAGACTCAATAAGCAAGTCCAGTGATATTTAGATGTGCTGGTTCTCAAAAGGACAAATATTCCATTGTCTGGCCCATCCTCTAAGCCTTTTCACTTTGGTCGTGTTGCTAAGGCTTGCTTTACTTGTACAGCCTTCAGGAACACAGAGCTGCCTACATACCAGGATGAGGAATCAGAGGAGGGATCTAGTGAAAGATGCATTATTTAGATTTGCTAAATAAAGTTTGAGAAGAGCCTTTCCCAAGAGCAGTTTTGTCACATTCTCACTTACATTCCAATCCTATATTTTTTTCTTCAAACCTTAACCAACCCCAGCAATAACAATCCTGTACTCAAGCTCTTCCAAGTTTATGGATATCAGATTTTTTTCTTATTCTCATCCTGTTTTCTTATTGCATTTTTTCCTGTTATCTTAGATTTTTTTCCCCTCCAATCCTATTTTCCTTTCTACAGACACCTATTTTCAAAGCATCAGAGTTGGCTCTATTTCCTATACTTTGGGTGCTTTCACTTCTCTGAGAATCTAGCTATAAATAATCTATAAAAATATTTCAAGAAATATTAAAAGGAACTCTTTGCAACGCAGAAAGTCCATTTGTAATATGAATTAGCGATCAAATGAGATATTTGTTTAGCATAAGTACTAAATAAGTGTTTAGCATAATGCCTGACACATAGTAGGCATTACATAAATGTATACCATTCCATTTCTTTATCTATTTGTTTAATGCATATGTATATACACATACATGTATATTTCCATATACACACCTACATGTATGTGTATGTGTGTGTGTGTGTGTGTGTGTGTGTATATATATATATATATATATATATATAGTATATGTAATTTTAAAAATTCATAGAGAACTTAGCATTTCTGGTCATGAGGTAGATAATATTTACAAATATTTTGTGTAGTGGAGGAAATTTTGAATACGAAAAGTTCCCCTGTTAAGATCTTAAATGACATATTCAAAGATCTGCTCAAAAAACATTTTTGAGCCAAGAAAAAAGAAAACATACTAATTGCAAAAGACAGTTTGTTTGTTGGATGGTTGGTTTGTTGGTTTGAGTTTGTTTGTTGGTATGAGTACAGTTCTGGAAGTCTGGAGGCCCAGGGCTCTGTCTAGTCGTCTTCACTTGATAATCTTGTAAATGTGGACAAAAAGCATCGCACTGCTTGAGGAGTGGGAGGGACTGCAGAGATCACCTGGAACCATTTTAGGGATATCATTGTAGAGCTCAGAGAGATAAGTGACCCACCTGCATTTAGAGAGGGAAATGAAGGGATTCAGAGGGAGTCAATGGGGGAGCTCTGGTTTTGGAACCTGAACGATCTGGGTGTTGGTCCTAATTATTTATTATTCGTGGGTCCTTAGGTGTTATCTGACCTCTCTGGCCTCAGTTTCCTTATCTGCAGAATGAAAAAAGTGGAAAAGATAATCTTTACAGATTTTTCTAGCTCTAAGTTGGCAGTGAGGATATCTTTAGTGTCTGTTTCACAATGTGTCATGAAAGCATCTTGGAACCCTAAAAATACAATCCAGATGTTAGCTATTAGAATACAATGAGACCTTTACTTTTGTTTGTACACACAGAGAATTACATAAAGTATCCATATCTGTTAGGTCACAGAGCTCACAAAGTAATACATATTCAGCCAACTACAATGGAAAGACCTTCAAGGAGAAGGAATTCAATACCTTTTTGCATTGCTCAGTTAATTAGAAAATTTTTCCTTATATCAAACTTTGTTTATTCTGTCTTTTTATAACTTGTATCTTTTGTTCTGAGTGCTGCCCCAGGGGCCAAGCAGATATGTAATTCCTCTGATGGATAAGGACAATCTTTCAAGCCCTTCAAGCCTGCTTGGCACTCATATAACTGTCCCCTTCCCCCAAATCTTCTTTTTCCCAGGATAAACATACCTAATTCTTTTGCTAGTCCTACTATGACATGGTCATTAGTCCTCTTAACATCTGATTGTCCTCTGGATAATATTCAGCTCCTCAGTGTTTCCCCTAAAATGTGTTCAGTTAATTCCCTACCTGTTGATTAATTGAAATTTTGCTACAGTATTTTTTCCAAACTTTCACCTGTTGCCATGTAAATATTAGAATAAAGTTCATAAAACTAGGAGAAGTTGTAGTGTCACAATAATATTACTAATTCAAAATAGTTCTTAATTTAAAAAAACATATATCTAATACTCAACTAGATAATGGATAGATTACCAGGCCTAGAGTTAACCAGTGTAAATCCGCCCCAGACACTTAGTAACTATATAAACCTGGGCAGGTTGCTTAACCTTTGATAACTTTTGAGTATATCAAAGTTCTGAAGAGACACTTATTTCTTCTCCTATTAAAATGTTAATATATTATTATACAGCTTCTTCTCAATGCTCAAATAAATGTTCTTTTCTAGGTTTTTTCTGGATTTGTATTTTCATTTTTTCATAGTTTCTGTTCAACTCTGACTTTGCATTAGAAATTCTTGAAATTCTTCCATTAAGAATTTATTTTTCTGTCAGTAGAACTATATATTCATTTTTTCATTATTCTTGGTTGTAAGTCTATTTCTTTTGCCAGTTAGAATATTGCATGCCAAGATCACCTCTGATTTTTAGTAGAAGCTGTCAAATCTTGTGTGAGCCTGATTTTATAGTTCTTTAGTATTTGAAATTCTTCTTTCTGGATACTTGCAATCTCATTTTCTTTGACATGGAAACTTATTTCCGGCCATCACATTACTGGGACTTTTCTTCTTCAGGTTTCTTTCAGGAAGTAATCTGCTTCCATTTTGCTGCCTTCACAGCTCTCTGATACTAGATAGTTTTTAATAGTTTTCAGAGAGTCCAGTGATTTATGTTTTTCAGGTCAATTATTTTTGGTACTTCATATCTTCTATTTTTTTTAACTTTTTGATTTTTCCCTAATATTTAACACTATCTCATGGGGTTATTGATTTGTTTGATCTTTTCTCATTTCAAAGAGTCCTTTAAGGCTTACTACTTTCTCTTTTAAACTAATTACCTTTCTAAGTTTCTTCCAGAAATTTTATTGCTTGCTTCATTTCTTTTTGATATTTGTTATCCTTGTAGAAAACTAATTTTTCCCCTTTAAGCATATACTTATTGTTAATAAAGAGGTGTTGTAGGTTAGATTTTGAGGCATCTCCAGATCTATGATAATTTTTATAGCTATTAGTTTACTAATATTTTACTATAATAATAGTAATAATAGTTTACTATAATAATTTTTATAGTGATTAATTTACTCTTTATTCTACTTTTAGTTATTGAATTGGGGATTTGTGCCAAAGAAGAAATCACTTTTTGTAATTTCTTATTGGATTTCTTGATCATTATTCATTCTCGTTCAAATTTTATAGTTTTACTAAAGTAGATATGTGGGAGATGGGTAGTTTGCCTCTATTCAGGGAGCCATCCTTACAGGAATCAAAATTTGAGGGTCATAGATTTTAGCTCTAAAAGGATGCTCAGAGATCTTCAATACAACCTCTTTATTTTATAGATGAGGAAACTTGAGGCTTAGAGAGGGAAGTGACATGTTAGGTTACAGAGCTCACAAAGTAAAAAGCTAAGGTTTAAACTGACAGTGTAGAATCATCAAATCTCAGGGTGGGAGAGACTTCAGAGGTACAATGGTCCTATGTGAAGCATGAATCTCCTCTACCATGCCCCCCACAAATGGCAATTTGTGTCTCCCTGAAGACTTTTAATAAGAAGGAAAATCACTATCTCTAGAGGCTGCCTATTCACTTTTGGATAGCTTTAATCGTTTATTTGTTAACTAATTGCTAAAATCAAAACTAAATCTTCTTCTTTGTAACCATAATTGTTCTTACAAATTTACTCTGGGATTAAAAAATAGATTTCATTCATCTTCAATATGATAGTTCTTCAAATACTTAGATGCAACTATTGTATCCCTTGGCCCCACTCCAAATCTTCTCTTTCCTAGGCTATCTTCAATTCCTATGACATGTTCTTGAGGCCTCTCACCATTCTGGCTACCTATCTCTGAGCATATCTCAGCTTGACAATATTTTTCAGAAAATATGATAATCTGAACAACTATACATAGTACTTTAATATTGTGTGCAGAGAAGAGAATTAATATTCCTTTTATTTTGAAATGTACACTATGTTTTTGAGGTCTCCAAAAAATGTGTAGGGACAAAGTAGAATTTAGTTTAGATTCTGTTCCTGTTTTGTGTTCTACTGTCTCAGGAAAGGCAGGTCAGAACAGCCAAAAAAAAAAAAGAAGGGAGAAGGCTTTCCAGCCTGGTCTAATGCATGAAACAATCTTCCCATCTTGCCAAGAGGATAATGCTTGAATTCCCTTAAGAATTGTAATTCTATCCCCTAATGAAATTCACAGAGAACAAAGCTATTTGAGAATTAAAATCTCCATCTCTAGGACCTATTCTTCCAACCACTTGGCATTTGCCCTATCAATCAACTGGTCAATCATTCAACAAGTATTAAGTGCTTGCCATGTGCCAAGAACTACAGCAGGCACTGGAGAATAGACAAAAAAAAATGAAGTAATCCTGCTGTCAAGAATCTTATATTCATTTGGGAGAGACATGAATAGCTATATATCTATACTTACCTACCTACTACCTATCTATTTATCTAGCTATCTAGACATAAATCTACCCACACAGAAACAAAGAAGATGTAAAATAAATAAAAAATAGTTAACACTAGCAATTGAGGAGCTCAGAAAAAAAAAAACACTACTTTGTAGAAGGCAGTGCTTAGGCTGGTAAGTCTTAATAGAAATCAGGGTTTCTAAGAAGAGAGAGTTCATTCTAGATGTGGATGACGGCCAGCATAAAGACACTCGGATGGGAGATGGAGGGCTACGTATTAAGAACAGAAAGAAGGCCAGTTTGGATGGACAATAGAGTGAAAAGACAAGTATAACGTAATGAGGCTGAAAAAGTGGGTTGGGGCCAATTTGTGAAGGGCTTTAAAAGCCAAATAGATAGGTTTATATTTTAACTTTGACACAAAAGAGAGAAAAGAATAGTTTTTACTGGAGGCCTGGAGATTTCCTGGATTCTCTCCTTTCTCTCGATTATCTCATTTTCCCCTTATAGGAGGTTTATTTCAATGACAAAGCAGATGTTCCAGTTCTGAAATGTCTCTAGAGAATACACATCCTTCTGTTCGCACAGTGGAAGGTGTTGTGATTCCTAACATTACTTCTTGGGCTTTAGGACATTTACAGATGCTTCTCTAATTCTGGCTCTAAAGGGTTTGCTAAAGGGCCTTATGCTGTCCCAAAGTTGTCTTTCTTCTACTTATAGAACTTGACACTTCGAGCACAGTTGCCAACAGCATTGGTTGCTGGAACTACAACTATGACTATTGGATAGAAGTAGGTAGTCTGGTCTTTCTGGAATTTCAGAGTAAAACAATGAAAAACAGAAGGAGCAACCAAGAGAAAATTGTATACAAATAACAGTAATATTGTCTTAAGAACTTTAAGTGAAATTATTTTGACTATTACATATGCCCAAATTAACTATAAAGGACATAAGAAAGACATTTTTTTCATCCAGAGAAAGAACTGATAAATAGAAATATGTATAGAATAATTTTACATATATATTCCTATTTATACCTAGTGGTAGCCATCTATAGGGTGGGGAGGATAGAGAAAGAAAAAAAGGAAAAAAAAAGAAATTTACATGGATAACATTGTATATTTAAAAGGAATAGCAAGTTGAATACAGTAGATTTATAGTTTCATGTACAATCTCTTTTTTATTATACTGTTAAGGAAATATTTGTTTTATTCCAAAAACTAAAAATAAAGTAAAATTTTAAAAATAGATTGAGTGTTTTAAAAGGACACCAACACCACTTAATTCAACATTTATTTTTACAGATGAGAAAGGTGAGATGGATGAGTCCTGGCAAGGTCACACAGCCACTAAATGACTTCAGTGAAGTTCTGTTTCCAAATCCAAGCCCTTTCCTACTGGGCCACTTCCTTGTGATAGATCATCTTTATCATCTTGCTGTGGCTCTAGATCAGCTGTCTTAGGGATCCCTCCTTTCCATTAAGAAAAAGCTGTCTGACAATGTGATAAGAGATCCAAGTCTCCAACTTTTGGTTCAGGGAATGAGGTTAAAGTAATTGCCAGCTTTTTTCATCATTGTAAAATCTTGACTTTAAATTCAATGCTTCTTCATGGTATCACATTTATATAGGCCTTTAATCCTACATTGTTCTTTGCAATTAATTGATATCTATATTGTCTATAGTATCTTAGCCTGGCTAGAGGAATGCCCTACTCTAGGATACTAGATTGATTTCTGAGTTCCCAAGCCCCTGATGGCCCTTGCAACAAAGACTCAGTAAACCTGGAGCTTGAAAATTGATAACATCATCATCACACATTGATTAGCAATATCAGAAATAAAAAATCTTTTCAGGGGGAAGAAAATTTTGGGGAGTAATATTCTTAAAAATTCCACTGACATATTGAAGCCAGAGAGATACTATACAAACCTCAATTGTGTTGGTTTATACTTTTAAAAACTATTTTATTTAATTTCTACAGTGTGCTACGATATAAAATACCACATTATATATTATCTCAAGACCTTTATTATGACATTATGGCCAAGCAACAAGAGAAAAGGCCCTGAGGATTCCCTCTGATTTTCTTTTCATCATCATATAAGTATAGTGAGTTTTCCAGATTAACTTATTGAGAACTAATCAAGGTAATAGGATCCTGAGTGAGTAAAGTATGAGGGAGGAAGGAGTAGAAATGGGAGGTGGAGTGTAAATACAGGAGTGACAAGCCCTAGAGGAGGGACTGTTGACAAAAAGGAGTAACAGCTAAAGAGGTATTCTGAGTGGAAATATCCCAGTAGTGGCCCTTGCTGGGGGTGGGAGGAGGTAGAGGAAAAGGAGGGGGAATAAGAGCTTCTGTGGGTATGATTAGAACTCCAAGATTAGGTAAAGGTTAAAGAAAATCTTTTAATATATGGGTATACTACACACTCCTTTCACTGATGCAGATCCATCCACATCTTCTCAGTTTGTGAAATGTTCTTCCATATATATTCTCCATAGAGGTTCTGCCCTGTTATGCTTTAAGTTTCTTGTCAGCTAAAAAGCAAAACATTCTGAGGATACCAGTGTGGCACACTCTAGCTGCCTATTTCCCCCTTAGCCTTTGTTCTTGCTATTACTATCACCTTTTTCTCTGGTGATCCATAGATATCTGGGATGATATCTTTTATTTAGGCCATGTCTTATGTACAGTTTATCATCATAGAATGGGATCAGCTACTTATGTGTGCATAATATATAGAATATAAAGAACTCATAATATATAGAATATAAAGGGAAACTTATCTGAATTAGTGAATGGTCCAATTGTAGCGTATTTTAAAAGAAATAGTTTATTACTTTCTAGTTCATCTTTTGAACTGAGTTATCAATGACTATGGAAAAGCAAGTATAAAAAATATACCATTAGCCTAACATGAACTCTAATTTTTTATTAGAGTTCATGTTAAGCCAATGATGTATAACAGTATTCTTAAGGAATTCTTAAGGAATTGCTGAATCCAGGACTTTAGGGCATTTCTGTCTTTGTGGACTCCCCTCCAATTTTGCCACCCCCATTCTAGACTTTGTCTGTAATATCATCTAAATTATTATACTTTCAGAATTTGTTTGGTATGAATTTTGTTGAAGATAATATTAATTGGTTACGAACTGTTTGTGCCTTGTGTATCCTAAGTGCTATTTGACAATATACAATGCTAATTGATATGACGAATAAAAGAAAATTTGAATTAGGAAAAAAACCTATTATCTTAAAAGATGATTTATTGCTTTCACACATGACTGAATGAGACTATGAGTTAATGTCTGCTATAGCCAGACAAACTGAAAAAATGAGGTTTCTCTTTGGCTCAGACGGGATATCCCCAGATCAAACGTTCAGCTCCTTGAAGGTCTCTGTTGCTTAATGCTGATACCCAACAGTGGCTTGGGAATAGAAGTGCTTAATAAGTGTTTGTTGAATGTATTGGATTGAATTCTCTAAAATCCAGTAGTACACAGACAGGGTGACACAAAGTTATTCATTAAACCCTGGGAAAGCACTCCCTTATGAAAGTACTGTTTTACACATGAAGTGATGAACATTAATTGCAACCTCCAAAAGTAGTTCTGTGAGCACAAGAGACTAATTACACATGACAAGGGCTTATAGACCTTCTTAGATGATAAATCTCTAAGGTATGATTCTACTTTCTTGATTGGTAAGGTCCCTAACCTGGACCATCAGTTTCTGTCCACTTACAACCCAGTTCTATATCCTTTCCATTCTTTATCCCCTCCTTTTCCTCTTCCCTTTCCAGTCCCTTTCATATATTGTCCTCATTAGAATGTAAGCTGCTTGAGAGAGTTAACAGTATTTGTATGTCCAAGGCTTAGTACAGAGCAATTAATATGCAGTGCATCTAACCATCCATTTTATCTTCAGGAGCTTATTAGATACCTTCTAGAAAACAGGCATGTCTCTCCTATAGGAATTTTCTTTGATATCATTGTTATAGCTTGAATTTTGAAGTAGATAGGATATTAGTCTGACTTGGTGTGATCTTTCTGATATTTTTATCAAATGCAAATTTAATAGAACCATTGAATTTCATTAGTCATCAATAGATTTATCCTCCTTCCTTTTCTCACATTACCAAGAAATCTCAGAATAAAAAACTATCTATAGAGACAAATAAAAATTGTTTTTAAAAAAGTATAATCAGTTACACTAATTTGAGCCTTATGCTACTTGTGCCTATCTAGATCATAAGTGTATGAAGGCTATGGTATGGTGTGAAGGGCTAAAAAGCAAAGTGGGAAAAGATATGTCTTGTTTAGTAGAATGAGTAGAATATAGTAGAAAGGAGAAAAGTTCTTCTAGACAAAAAGCCATTCCTTTATTCTCAAAGTTTCAACTTCTTCAAAAATAGAAAATCTGTTGAATCAGTGGGAAATGATGCCTTTTGGGTGTCCAACCCTGAGATACTTGCTATTAAATTAGTATTTTCTATCCTGCCAACATCATCCTGTAATTTGGTTTTTTCCTTTCCCACCAATGTCAGTCACTGCCATTTGGTGTTTAAGGCCTGTTTCAGAACAGTATTGTTTCCTGTATTCCCAGTGTGGATTAAGCTTTTATGTATAACATGGCCTTGTTGATGGAATTCTTGGTCAGTGAGCCTAAGATATCTACTCTCTGAGCTTCTGAATGTAGTAAAAACTCTTGGCGGCCTTTTGTCTCCTAGAACAGAATTATTTATGAATTGTAACCAGTAATTTCTATATACAGCAAATGTTTCTATATATACACTCATACATTGTTTGTATAGTACTATTTTAAACTGTCACATTTTCTAGAGTATTTTTATGGTGGGAAAATTCAATCGGAAAAATGTGCTTCATTCTTGTGGGACAGTGAAGGTAAAGGAGCTACTTTTGTGAAATGGAACTTTTTTTAGATCTATATGGTCCAGAAATAGCCAAGTACTGTCCCCCTAAGTGAACTTGAACATCTCACTTTAGGAGAGCTTGACTGCTCAGTTTAATCCTTGTAAGGACAGCAACCCAGTACAAACTAGATGGGTAACTTCTATGGATGAGAAAAAAGGCCCACTTTAGGCATTCAAAAGATTGTTTGGATGTTTTTAGTGATACTTTTCCTTGCCCTTGTTATGGTCCTTCTTTTTATTTTGCAGTGACTCACAGGGTAGTAGAACTTCAGGGTACTGCATTTATGGACAAGATTTTGGCTTTCAGCCTCATTTACTAATGCTTTCCTTTCTTTCTACCCTAATACTGCTGCACTATCCAAATGCAGTGGACACATGGATTTACATGTGATGTCAAACCTACCCATTGTCTGCCTTCATTTTCTCATCTCTAAAATGAGGATTATAATAGCCATACATCATAGGAGTATTATGAGAATAAAATGAGATAATATTTCTAAAGTGCTTAGTATAGCATTTCATATATAGTAGAAGCTTAATAAATGCCCGTTCCCTCCCATCCTCTCCACATGTACATATTTCTAGACAGTATTCATTGTTGATGTGGTGGTAGTAATAGAAAAAGGCTTATAATTAAAGGAAACAAAGTCTTGAGCCCATGTATTAGAGTGTATGGAACAATAATGATTAGAAATCAGAATGTGACTTTCAAAAAAGACACCCAGATCCTAATTCTGAGGTTCTTAACCTTGGGTTCAGGAACTTTTTTTTTTAATATTTGGATAACTATTTCAAAATCATGTGCTTCCTTTATAATCCTATGAATTATATTCTATGCATTTAAAAACACAATTCTCTGAAGGGGTGGATGGGCTTCTTCAGATAGTTTGGGATGAGAGAGGGAGCCAGGCCATGAATTCATACACAAGGCAAAGGAGCCCTAGGCCAAGGAAAGTTGTCCAATTCCCTCCCCAGCACTATACCTGTAATCCAACTTTTGTGACTAGTTTAGGACAGATCATTTCAGAAGGCTGTCAAGAAGCAGTAATGAGTCCAAAGAAGGGCAGCCAGAATAATGAGAATGTGTAGCCTAGGAAGGAAAAGAAAAAAAAAAACTTGGTGTAGAAGTAGTAGTAGTAGTAGCAGCACCATTACCATTAGCAGCAGCAGCTAAGATTTATGCAGTATTTTAAGATTTCCATACATTATTTCTTCAGATGTTTAAAGAGTTGCCTTAGAGAAGGGGAATTAGATTTATTCTAATAGAATTTAGGCATAGAGAACAGAACTAGAAGTAATAGGTTAGAGTTATAGGAAGAGGGATTCTGATTCATTATAAAGAAAAACCCTCTAATGAAGCTGTCCCAAAGTGGAACAAATGTGCTAGGTGACACAATGGATTGAATGCTGGACTTCATAATATCTTGTCCCACTTATTACCAGTGATCCTGGGCAAGTCATCACTTAGTCTCTTTTAGCCTTAGTTTCCTTATATCTAAAATGAGATAATAGATAATAATATGATATGGTTGTGAAGATCAAATAAGATAACATATATAAAGTTCTTTGGAAATCTCATAGTTCCATATAAATATTTGCTATTACTATTATTATTTAGAGATTGCAAGTTCCCTGTCATTGAAGATATTAAAGTGGAAACTAGATGAACATTCGTCAAAAACTATAGAGAGGATTCTTGTTATATGTATGGGTTGAACTGGATGCCTTCTGACATATGCTTCAATACTGAGATTCTATGATTACAATGCATGGATCATCATGGTCTTCAATCAACAATGTCCATTGTTAGATGAGAGAATCTATTATGCAATAAGTATAAATTATTTTATTGCCTTATTTGTTCTATTTTCTCTTCAATGCCTTCCTTCTCCCCATTTTTCTCTACTATGTTTACAGCTAGATGCCTTTGAGTATTTTTGCCATGTGCTCTCATTGTATTCTCTTCATGCCCACCTTATGGATATTCATAACCAATTTGTTGACCCAGAAATATTATGTTCTTGTTGGATCTGGGGTCATATGAGATCTTCCTTTGCTCTGGATGTTTTTTATTTGGTTAGCTTTTGCCTATCTTCCTGCCACTATCCAGATGATTGAGTATTTAATTCAATTAAATAAATTTAATTTAGTTCAGCAAACACTGAAACTATGGTGGCCAGATATTATAAAAAATGTTCATCATGTTTCCATTTCCTTTGACCATTAATAAATAAGTTGATCATTTGGGGTTTTATTGCTTCTGCAATACTTCAAGGATTTGAAATTTTATTATTATGGGTATTCCCATCTACCAATATAAGTTGCAACCTCTCTGTAACTTTGGAATTGGCTCTAAGATGTTTCCATATCTGGGTTTTGAGCTATATAAACAGGAAGAAGTGATACAGCCCAGAAGTCCTTAATCTTGTCTGTCTCCTGGACCTCTTTGGTAGCCTGGTGAAGCCTATCAATCTCTTCTTAGAATCATGTTTTTAAATGGATACACAGAATCACAAAGGAAACAATTACATTGAAATAAAATGTTCAAAAACCAAGTTAGTGGACCTCAGCTTAAGAAACCCTGCTTTATACTATTATGAAATAGATGGTCAATTGAAGAGCTTCTTCTTACATAAGTTTTCCCCTAACATGGAGGGCCTTCTCCTTACAATGTTACTTGGAATGTAATATAGTTGCTTGCATAGTGCTTCCTAGGGTACTGTTCCACAAAGCTGCAGTGTTCTGATCACGTCGCCCTTCTGCCATCTCTTTCAGGAGCATAGGCGTAGACTCTCTGCTCAGGTAGGTAAATACTTTATAGGCTTCTTTAGGAAGAGGAGAAGTCCCTGGTTTTATGATCTTTTCTTCTTGTCCCTTTCATTCATTAGGCTGTTTTTTCCTTTAGAAGCCTCCAAGGAAAGGCTGGATGATCAGTGTTTCTAGAAGAATTCTGTTCAGATCATACTCAGACGAGATAATGGTCCCAGAGGTCTCCTCCAAGGATTCTTCTCCTCCAAGGATTCTTCCACTGTCTACTTTATTCTTCATCCTTCTTGTTGAAATAGAATTCTGGGGACTGTACTTTGCAAAAAGTTCCTGGTCAGGGAAATGGTGACTTGAAGATACCTACACAAGTATAATATATTAACATATAACACATATACATATAATATAATCCATGTGCTTTAAACATACACAAAATGATACTCTGAGGCTGAGGGGAATGATCACTACTGACGGGGATGATAGGCTTGGGGACATGGACAACTCAAAAGAGCACTGGGTTGGGAGTGAGAAGATCCAAGTTCATTATTCAGCTCAGTCATTTTCTACTTACATGAACATGAGCAAATGACTTCTGAATCTCATTGACAAAGTCAGGACTAGATGATGACTCAATGGTCATCTCCAAGAAGAGCAGGATTAAAGGAAGCACCTCCCCTTGGGCAGTCAGTTTTGCCTCAGGAACTTTCAAGCTCAGGAAGCACTTGCTGTGGCTAAAGATGGTCATCTCTTAGGATCAGGGGGAAGAACAAAGCACAAGTAGCATTCAATGACTTGAGGTCCTGGTTTGGGCTTGCCTCGGTAAGTGCATGTAGATAGCCATTGCCATGTGTTTGTTGTGGACCCCTATGGCCTCTGTGGAAGCAGGAAAGGAGAAAATCCCTCCTGTCTTTTGCTGAATGTGCAAGGAAATGTTAGCTTGGATTATCCCCCAAAAGAATTTCCTCTGATGCAAAATGAGTAAATAGACAAGAATTTTTTCCCTTATGATGGTGCAGGAAATGTCTCCACTTTCAGAACCTCATGTCTAAAAATGACAATTGAAAGGGGAAATTGGGAATCAATTAGGTGGGAGAAATTCCAGAAGGCCCACAAACCACTGTAAGATTCCAGGGCTAGATCCTCAACTCTCTTAGCTCAGTATCATTTGCTCACTAGGGCAAAGTTATATTGTCTGATTCTCTGCTTACTTTTCAAGTCAGATTATTGCTTTTACTGAATGTTGTCTATCCTTTTCTTAGAATCCAAGAATCTGTCAGTTCCTGGTCCCCAAAGTCTCTTCTTCTACCTTTAAATCTTTAACAACGCATTATTTGTCAGATTTGAATCCAGAAGTTGGAACTTAGTTCCTCTTTATTTTGAACCTGCAGATGTTTCTGGTATATCCTTAGTAATTCTAACTAACTCTTGAATTCACCTTGACATTTCCTTTTTGATGAATACTTTGATTTGTCCAGAACATTTTGCTCTTTGCAGCAGACGGTGACACAGTTAAAATGAATTGCATTGTCACTCAGAAATTATTAATTCAGGAAAGAAGACCTCATTTCCAGGGCCCATTTTTAGTTCAGGGAAGAAGAAAGTATTTGAGAAAGTACTGTGCATGTTTCACCAAAGATCTCAAAGCGAACTGAAGGATTATGATCACAGAGGCTAGCCAAGGAAGCTCTTAATAAGGTTGGGAATAGTTGACAGACAGTGAAGTAGGAGGGGGAAAATGGGTTTTGACTTTAGTTATTACTTTAATCCCTTCAATAATTTCACTTTTAAAAAGCACAGCTTCTATGAACAATTTCTTCTTGAGTATGGTCTTTCAGATCCCTTGGTGTTGTGAGGTTGGTATTTAAAATATGTCCATCTGCATTTAAACGAATTGCTCCAAGACAATCAGATTATGCAGTAGTTACTTTGGTGAGAATAGCACCTCAGAGGAATGGAAACTTCATTTTGAGTCTAATATTAGACCTTGCTTTGGAAAATTCCTTTTAAATGATCACAAGCTGGGAATAGCAAAAGAATGTAACTTTCGACAGACAGCATTCACCAAGAATTTTTAACTGCTTATGGTGGGTCCCTGGGAAAGCAGATGTAAAAAACTTTACCGGATTGAATAGGCTTGACCTGATGGAGTGTTTATATCGGACTTGATAAGTTTCCTCCCTAGTCTAATTTGTTCAAAATATTTTCATTCTTTGAACATGAGTGGGTCTGAGATGGAAATTGTTAAGATGCCTGTTTGTCTAACAATTTGAACTTCTGTCCTTGTAGATATGATTGCCTAGAAAAAGGGCGAAGTCAAAGAAACTGAGCTCTAGGGATAATCTTCTCAGGCCCCTTTCGAAGTCACCCTGAGGTCACAGGGTTAAGAGTAGTGCTGGGAGAACAGAAAATACTGCCTCCAGACCTAAAGCTAATTTCCAGGGGATAGTACTGGGAGCCAGAGCAGACCTGGCCTTGTAGTCTGAGCTCAGCTGGAGGTCATGGGATAAACTCACTGAACCTGTAGTTTTAGTAAACCTTTGTTATCCATGGCTCCTAGGGCTTCCTCGAAGAAGAGACTCTTGCTCTGGACTCATATAGACCTGGATTCATCCTAGAGATCCTAATTGCAAATTTGGGGAGGTAGAGAAGCCCTTTTCTTGTTGCTCTTGGATTCATTATGCTACCACCTTAGCTAAGATCTTGAATGAGAAGATGGAAAATTTCTAAAAAAACAAAAGCAAAAAACAAACCAAAAACCAAAACAAAATCTTAACTATGACTTATATCCAGGGTCTTCCCCAAAGAGAAGGACTTTGTTAACGCTGTCAGGAATCAGATCTGTACCTGCTATCTACTATTTTGTAATCTTCTCAAAAGATGTTCCTTATTCAAAGTGGTAGATGTCAGGCATGGGACATTTATTTATTTTCTTTACAATAGAAGAAATGCTTAAAAGACAAAAAACTCATAAATGTGCAATATTAAATATTTCCAACATAAACCAATTACCCATCCCCTTTACTGTATTCTGCTGAGAGATAAAATCTTCTGGGAAGTTTTGTAGTACAAATGAAAAGATATTTTACCTAATCAAACACATGAAATTATGATTTTTTAAGGTCAGGCAACATTAGCTTGGATTTTCTTAGTCCTTTCACAATCTTTGCATGCTCCTGGCAGTGGTCATTTTTTCTGAGAAAGGTATGCCAACTGGGCAACTAGCTCTGACTTAGGAACTCCAAACCTCTCAGATTCACAAAATAACTGCTGAGGCTGGAAATGCCTATCCCATGGGATGACTGGTGAGCTGTGCTCTGAGAAAGAAATGCAAGCCTGAAAGCAGCCAGGGAATCGAGGTCTTCTTTCAACTTGGCAAGGTCTTGTCCATCACCATTGCCTTGTATTCTCTAAGGGCCACCATGGTCTTTGTGGAATGGGGAAGGGAAAAGAGAAAAATCACCTCAGCTTTTCTTTTCTGAAAATACAAAGGAGAGCTGGCCTGGTTGTGTCCCAGAAGAGCATCTTCACAGTTATGTCCCGTTGATGGGGTAACTTCTCTTGTTTGAGTCTCAGTTGTTGTTTTTTGATAACTCCACCAACTCCAATCCCCATCAGTCAAGGGAACATTGCAAAGCCAACCAGGAATTGATGGATTTCCCTTTTTCAAGGAACAGAGGATAGGACTGTCCCCACATGTATTTTATAGAATGGCCATGGCCATGCTTTTTTTTTTTTTTTTTTCTTCTGAGACCGTTAGGCTTAAGTGACTGGCTCAGGGTCACACAGCTAGGAAGTATTGTGTTTGATACCAGATTTGAACTCGGATCCTCCTGACTTCAGGGCTGGTGCTCTATCCACTGTGCCACCTAGCTGCTCCCCTGCCATATATACTTTCTTTTAAAAAAAAAATAATAACCTGGCCATTTAATCATGTAATTGAGCAAGTTTTCCTGGTTTGAGATGAAAGTAACTAGCAAAGGTTTTTGAAAGGCCTGGTCTAATCACAATTGAACAATGACAGATCTAAATATAAACACAGAGGACAAATGGTCTTCTATTTAGAACGGAAACTATGCCAGTTAAAAATATTGCATACATAAAATTCCACTTATTTCAGAATAAATGTCACTTTCATATCCCGAGTTTCTTCATATATATCTAGTATTGGGTAAAATCTCTGGTGGCGCCTGAGAGAATTTCTGTTTGTTATAGGTTCAGAAACATTTAGAAATAGGTTTAAAGCAGAGAGGGATCATTGAGACTATTGATGCCAACCTCCATCATTTTATAGGTGAGCATCTGAGGATGATAGAGGTACACTTGTCTAGGGCCATGTAGCTAATAAGTATCTGAGATGGGATGTGAACTGAGGTGTTCCAAACCCAATCCTCTGACCATTATGCTATACTGCCACTTAGAAAAACTTATTGAGTAATTTAAATCCTTTGCTCGATATTAGGGGTGAGAATGGAAAAGGGTATAGGGATGAGTGAGTGAGTTACTTCAGGGAGTTTACAGTGTAAGGTGAACAAATAAGATAAAAATACATAAAGCTAGGTTGAGGTATGACATGTTCGACTGAAGAGTAGAAGTAATAAATAGTATAAAAGCTCAAAGAACGAGAGCACTTTTGGCTGGAGTAATCATAAAAGGCTTCCAGAAAAGACATAACTTGATCTTGAAATTGTCAGACATCAGATTGGCTGGAATGACAGGGAAAGATAATGCGGAATGTTGGAAGGGATGTGGGAAAACAGAGACACTGATACATTGTTGGTGGAATTGTGAACACATCCAGCCATTTTGGAGAGCAATTTGGAACTATGCTCAAAACGTTATCAAACTGTGCATACCCTTTGATCCAGCAGTGTTTCTACTGGGCTTATACCCCAAAGAGATACTAAAGAAGGGAAAGGGACCTGTATGTGCCAAAATGTTTGTGGCAGCCCTGTTTGTAGTGGCTAGAAGCTGGAAATTGAATGGCTGCCCATCAATTGGAGAATGGTTGAGTAAATTGTGGTATATGAACGTTATGGAATATTATTGTTCTGTAAGAAATGACCAGCAGAATGAATACAGAGAGGCTTGGAGAGACTTACATGAACTGATGCTAAGTGAAATGAGCAGAACCAGAAGATCATTATATACCTCAACAACGATACTGTATGAGGATGTATTCTGATGGAAGTGGATCTCTTCGATAAGGAGAGCTAATTCAGTTTCAATTGATCAAGGATGGGCGGAAGCAGCTACACCCAAAGAAAGAACACTGGGAAATGAATGTGAACTATTTGCATTTTTGTTTTTCTTCCCAGGTTATTTTTTACCTTCTGAATCCAATTCTCCCTGTGCAACAAGAGAACTGGTCAATTCTACACACATATATTGTATCTAGGATACACTGTAATCTATTTAACATGTAAAGGACTGCTTGCCATCTAGGGGAGGGGGTGGAGGGAGGGAGGGAAAAAATTGGAACAGAAGTGAGTGCAAGGGATAATGCTGTAAAAAATTAACCTGGCATGGGTTCTGTCAATAAAAAGTTATTTTAAAAAAATAAATAAATAAAAGAAAGTGTCAGATACGAAAGATTAGTAGGATTTGGGTAGGAAGGGGAAGAACAGTTGATGTAAGCATTGTACCCTGGACAGTGGGCGCAAGCAAGGAGAAGTGACATGATGAAAGAAAGAAGATAAGTCTGGCGGCCTCTATAGAGCAAATTGAAGAAAATGAGATTGGAGGCAGAGAGATTAGTTAAGAAACTGTTTGAGTTGTCCAAGCATGAGGTAGTGAGAATCTAAGTGAAGGTCAGGGCAGTGGGAATGAAAAGGAGGGGTCAGATGCTAGAGATTAATCTGTAGAAGGAACTGATAACTGCTAAAGCTCAGATCCATTAAAAAGGAAGGAACTGTGATGTGCTCTTGAATTGATGAATAGGTGACAACTGTTTTGGCTCAGTGGGCCTCACTTTGGGAAACTAAAGAATGCTGAGCCATCTTGACTCGCTTCATATGTACCCATCTATATCCATTGTACAAGGTATATGGTCATGTTGGTGATTCATTCTTGATTTTGTTTTACATGCATACTTCTGAAGTTTTGTTTAGGTTTGGAAAATTTTTAAACTACTATCTTTTTTTTTTTTTTTTCTGAAGGTAAATCTCATCTGGCCATAGTGCAGCGGGTAAACAATGAGGGAGAAGGGGATCCATTCTATGAAGTGCTGGGAATTGTCACTTTGGAAGATGTGATTGAAGAAATCATCAAGTCAGAGATCCTAGATGAAACAGATTTATACAGTGAGTAGAATGATCTTTGCTTTCTTTAACATTCACTATGATTCCTCCCACATTTTTCCAGGCTGCTGACTGCCCTGGTTTTGTTATTATAGCCTCTCTAAGCTGTTGCTTAAAATTAATTTGAAACAATCTATTTTGTGTGCTAGTTTTTTTATTAAAGCTTTTTTATTTTCAAAACATGTGCTTGGATAATTTTCAACATTCCCTTGTAAAACCTTGTCTTCCATAATTGTCCCCTACCTTCCCTACTCCCCTCCCCTAAACAGCAAGTAATCCAATAAGTTAAACATGTGCAATTCCTCTATATATATTTCTACATTTATCATGCTGTGTGTGCTAGTCTTATATTAGTGGGAAATCAGATGAGGTTACCATGCTCCTAGTATGGGTGAAGCTTGTGATGTGGTTAGGGGCAGGTGACAACAGTGTTTACTGAGAAGCCAGATGCTCTGACAGGCTGACTGCTGAAGACACCACTTTTCTGAAGTTATTGAATTTGAACTTGGCTGGGAAACCCAGGCTCTTACTAGAGCAGTGGGCTTAATAATGAGCTTTATTGTCGTGGGTGCAGCTAATCCTTGCATTAGCCATATTCTCTCTTTGGTGAATGTTTCTTGTTCGGTGGACTTGTTTGTTTTATCAAATATGAGCAATTTCTAAATAAGTAGACTTTGTGGTTTAAAATCAGCAGTGGGGAGTTGAGTTAGTGAATGAGGTCAGTGAACTACTAGACTAAAACTCTGCTTGGAGTCCTTACTAAAATCTGGATTTTTCTTTGCTCAGAATCCTAGGGAAGATGTGAGAGATTGTGATAAAGAGCAGAAATGTTATACAATGATGAATCCACTATAGATGTACAATTTATATTACCTAATCTTCAAACTTTACTGAGAAAAGAGTTCCTTCTCCTCTTCTTCCTAGTCTGCTTCTCATCATCTCTTAATATCAGCTCCTTTACTACAATCAGCCAATCTCTCAACAAGTTTCTATTAAGTACCTACCATGTGCCAGACACTATGCTTGACATCAAAGAGACAAACACAATAAATTAAATAATCCCCTCAGGATTAACTGAGGAGCCAATAAAGACAAATATAAATAGAATATGGAATATATATAAAGAGAATTAATACAAATTAATACAAAGAAGTTAAATATAAGGTAATTTGAATGGAAATCAAGAAGAGTTCCCCTTAGAAGGTGATGATGATGCTTGAACAACAGTCCAAAAGAAGTCATGAGTGGGTCATGAGGAAGAAGGGCATCTGAAGCATGAGGGATGACCAGAGCAAAGACATAGAAAGAGGAGATATAGTTGGTGAGGAACAATTTGTCTGGATGGAAGAACACTGGGGAAGGGAGAAGGTGGGGATGAGAACAGTGAGGCTGGAAAGATAGGCTGGGTCGTGGTTATGTGGGCTGTAAAAGCTAAGTAGAGGAGCATCTATTTGATTCTAGAAAAGAGGAAGCTACAAAATTAATTAAGTAGGGGAGTGACATGGTCAGTCTCTCCCCAAGGCCCTCTGCTTGTGCTCTTCACTTCATCCCTGCCTGTCTCCTCTGAACTTCATCCTATCTCTATCTTCATCCTATCTCTATCTTCAATCTTGCTTAGAAAAGCTTACTCAACCCTCCCAACATCTCTAGCTTAATCCCCTCTTCTTTTCCAAACTCCAAGAAAAAGCTGTCCCCTTTCCTTGTCTCTACTTCTTCCCTTTTCATTCACTTCTCACCTACTTGCAATTTAACTTTTGATCTTATCTCTCAACCAAAACTACTCTCTTCAAGGTGACTGATGATATCTTAGACACCAGAGGTGATGGCCTTCTCTCCATCTTCACCTTCTTGATTTGACCAGCTCCTGGACTTGGTGAATTTTCAGTGTTTCCCTCCTGCCTGGCCCTTCCTTCTCAGACATTTGTTTATGTCCTGTTCCCCAATAAGGAACTGGACTCCAGAGCTTTCTTCTTTTTTCTTCTCTCTTCACTTTTTTTCCAATGATTTCCTCCATTCTCCTCAGTTCAATCATGATCCATATATACATAGTCTCTCCCATCACCAACTGCTCATTGGACCTTTCCAAGTGGATGTCTTACAGGCCATCAAACGCAGCATGTCCAGAATAGAGCTCAGTATCTTCTGCCTTGCTTCCAGCACTGTTCTTCCTGACTTCCTTCTTCTTGTCCAGGGTACTGTCATCCTTCTAATCACCAGCTTTGCAAAACCTTTGTGTCATCTTCACTTCTCCTCTTTCTCTCACCCTCACATCCAGTGGAAGCCAAGTCTTGTCTGCTCGTTTTCCTAGTAGCTCTCCTATCTCCTTCTCTCCATTCAGGCAATGGCCACTCAGGATCATCTCCTTCTCCTCTTTCACCTAGACTATTTCTATACTCTCTTAATTGGTCTCCCTACCTCTCTCCACTCATCAATATTTCACAAACCCGATAAATTGATAAAACAACAACAACAACAACAACTAGCATTTACTAGCATACCAGCATAAAGTTCTAACCACTTTACAATTACTTATCATTTGAACCTCATAACAACCCTAGCTGACAGATGCTGATATTGTCCTTATTTTACAGTTAAAGAAATGAAGACAGGCAGAGGTTAAGTGACTAGCCCAGGTTCACATAACTAATAAGTGTCTAAAGGCTAATTTGAACCCTGATTGTCTGGCTCTCACTATAGCACCACCTAACTATCTAAAGCTCAAATGGCCCCAGGAAAGCTTCAGTGGCTCCCTGTTGCTTCTCTGATTGGCTTTTAAAGCCCTTGTCAATCTAGTTTAGCCTACTTTCTGGGTCTAAGGTCTATTATCATTCCTTTTTTATGCAATCTGTGTTACAGGCTACTTGACCTATGTGCTGTTTCCTATATATGTCATTCAATTTCCCTTCTCTGTCCCTCATACCCGAAATGTGTGGGCCCCTTTGAATTCCTAGCCTTTTTCCCCCCTGAGGCAATCAGTGACTTGGCCAGAGTCATACAGCTAGTGTGTCTGAGACCAGATTTGAATTCCGGTCCTCTTGACTTCAGGGCTGGTGCTCTATGCTACTTGTACCATGCAGCTGCCCCAATTCTTAGCTTTCTTAAAATCTCAGCTCAAATGCATCTCCCATATAGACTCTCCTGATACCCTTAATTGTTAGAGTCCTCTTCTCCCTACCTAGTATTACTTTGTATTTACCTGCACAGGTCCTGGATTTATTTATGTCTACACCTTGTTTCTCAAGGAAATTCCTTGAGGGCAGAGACTGATTTGTTTTGCTTCTGTAACACCAGTGTTTAACAAAGTCCCTGGCACCTAGAAAGAAGTTGCTAAGTGCTTGTTGAAGAAGATCTGCCAATCCTGCCCTTTTGGATACTCCTTCAGCAGTGAGGAGGGGGACCGAGATTCTGGTTCTTGGATTGATCCTTGCTAAGAAGATACGGATGCTGAAACTCACTGAAGTTAATGCTGAACCTGACTTTATTTAAGGAAAGTAACAAGCTGTGCGTCTGGATGCTGGCAGTCAACTTCTCCTTGAACTTTAAATCTGACTGTGGAAACAACCTCTAATTATGTTTTTGCTGTCCAGCTGTTTGTTTCCTTATCCAATTGTCATCAGCAGGATCTCTGTAGCATTTTTTTTTTCCTTCGCTTCTGAGGCACATATAGAAAAGGCAGACCAGACTCGCCGGTGACCCAAAGCAAAGCCTGCTTTGCTTAGGGCATAATGATTTCCTTCAGTTCAGCTTGAATGGAAAATACTGTGTTTCAGTATACAGTACTGGCCAAGTCTTCTAGGCTCATGATTCTTATTGTAATAAGTTTCATTTTTGGCTCACATTTATTTTAAAAAAATCTCTTGTGATTGTGCTTCTTTGAAATCATTATCCTAAAAAAGACCTTTCCAGTATGCTTGTTTCCCTTTTTTGAGATGGGATAATTTTATATACCCTTGAGGATGATAGTTATAGCTCTAAGATAATGGAGAAAACTTCTAGATCCTGACAAGCTAGGAAATTGGACAGAATCTGAGAAGATGAGATTTAATAGAAATGAATGTAAAGCTTGACACTTGTTTCCCAAATACAAAATGAAGGAGCCAAGATTGATACAGCAGTTTGTCTATAAAAGATCTGGAGGTTTTAGTGATTTGCAAGATCAACATGAAGTTATAGTGAGATGTATAGCCCAAAAAGCTAATGTGGTCTTGGCTGCACTCAGAGAAGAACATGTCTGAGGAATCAGAAGATGTTATTTCTTCTTTGTTCTACCATGGTCAGAGAAGGTCTGAAGTTCTGGGTTCTGTTCTGGATATTACCTTTTAAAAATAACCTTTGTAATTTGAAGACTATCTGGGGGGCCAAAGTGTATAGTTAAGTCCAAGACATAAGATGATTACTTAAAGGAAATGGGAATAGTTATCCTACAGAGGAAAAGATATTGAGAGGGACATGATAGCTGTCTTCAGTTATGTTAAGAATTGTCATATGAAAGAGGAATTTAGATTTGGGTTTTTTGGTGGCAGAGGACAGCAAAGAGAGGAAATTACAAAGAAATAAATATGAAAAAACTTCTTAACAATTAGAACTGTTGTAGAGTGAAAAGAGTTGCCTCAGAAGTTATTAGTTTCCTCATCCATGGAGGTCTTTAGAAACAGGTTAGATGACCACTTGTCAGGTTTGTGGTGAAGGGGATTCTTTTATAGGATTTGATTGAACTGATGACCACTGAGACCCCTTTCAATTCTGAGATTATCTGATTCTGACTTTTGTTGAATCTGCCATTTTTAACTTTGCCTCAGAAATGACTGCTTCACAGCTATACCCAAAGAAAGAACATTGGGAAATGAATATAAACTGCTTGCATTTTTGTTTTTCTTCCCGGGTTATTTATACCTGAATCCAATTCTTCCTGTGCAACAAGAGAACTGTTCGGTTCTGCACACACATATTGTATCTAGATTATACTGTAATCTATTTAACATGTAAAGGACTGCTTGCCATCTGGGGTAGGGGGGGAGGGAGGGAGGGGAAAAATTGGAACAGAAGTGAGTGCAAGGGATAATGTTGTAAAAAATTACCCTGGCATGGGTTCTGTCAATAAAAAGTTATTAAAAAAAAAAAGAAAGAAATGACTGCTTCACATTAGGCATGTATCTATATGTATATTGATCCTATGCCTAATGTCCTTAGGATCAAAGAACAATCAATATATCCATGAGCTCCACTTCTATATATACTTTACTTCTAAAAGCCAAATGTTGGTTTGTCCTGCTCTTTATGTTAGTCACACTGGTTTTACTGAAAAGTGTTGTTCAATTTTGGCTCCATGTTAGAAAGCAATAAACTTGGACATTTAGTCTGACTTGCAAAATTAAACCTGTTTTCTTTGCTAGTGATTGTTGGTAGCCTATATTTAAGGATTATAGGTTAAATAATTGATTTTCTCCTTTGAAATGTTAACAGAAGATAATTTATTGATTTGCTAATTGTTCTCAGACTAACACTGTGTGACCATAAAAGTGCACACTTTTCAAGTGTGAGTCCAAATAATTTGGCATTATTTTTTATTGTAATATTCTCCTGTTTGTGTTATATGATGGCATGCATGGAATCTTCAAAGGATTATAAGTGAATATCACACTAAAGGTCCCAGAGCTGGGTGTAAGCTGCTGCAACAATGAACACTAGAACTTAAGTAAGGAATAGTAATAAAATATGTCATCAAGTAATGATAGGTCAATTAATAGTAGAAAATGGTTTTGTTTTATGGTGAGGGATAACAGTGGATAGCAGTAGTACTCTACTGGTATCCTCAAGGATAGAAGGATGGCCTTCTTTGAGCAATTTTTCAGCTAATATTTCAAAGGAAGAAGTCAGTGATTTAGATCTTTTTATTTTATTTTTTCAGGGATTTTAATTCTCAAGAATGATTTCTTAATTATACACCAATAGAAACCATTTATAAGGAAACAAGTTTCATTTTCCAAGTCTGCTAATTTTTCCCCAGTTTAGTGACTCCCCTGTGACAAAATCATAAGAAGACGTGAACAAGAGCTGTACAGGTTGGGCAGGCATTATTGGTGGGAGCTTCCAAATGGATGTGATTACAGATCCATTTGATAAATTTTGAGTAGAATTTAGTTGTCAAGTCCGTAGGACTTTTTTAAAAAAAAGGTTTTTATTGTATTTAAAATTTTAATCTTAGTTTAAATTGTTTTTTACCTCTTTTTGGTTGACAAAAAAGAGGCAGTATAGTATAGTGAACCAAGGGCTGGTTTTAGACTCAAGGAGACTGGAGTTCTTGCTATTAACTATGTGACCATATGACTCTTTGTCCCTTTAATTTTCTAAGTAGCAAAGGAAATACTAATTAACATTGATAGAGGGTATTTTCATGATCAGAGTTCCCTACACTAATGAAATCACAGGTCTAGATTGGGTAAAATGAAATTCCTCCCTACTCCCCATCCATCCAAAAGACTTTTTTTGAATCCAGCACGGTAGATCAAGAAGACTATTTTAAACATTTTAGCTTTCTTCGTCCTCATGATGTCAGTTATTCATTCAGACTAACATAGAGAATGACAACATAGTGATCCAAGGCTTAAATTCCACTTGGATGATCTGGAAGCAATCAGTACTAATTGCTAATAATTCAAGATTCTAGTCTTAGTTTTTTACCTTATTTTGGTTTGAGATTGATAATTTATACTTACTCTCCAGACCTATTACATATTTGCTTACTTCAAAGAAGTTCTTCCTTTTTCTCAATATTTCTTGAGGGTAAAATATTGCTGAGATTCTATTGTATACAGAACATTCCCTGGGTCCACCAGGCTAAGTAGACTATTAGGAGAGAATTTGCTTTAAAATAACTAGTAAATAATAATATTGATGCTAGGTGAACAAATGAGCTAGAGAGAGGAGTATTATCATTAATAATGCCCATAGATGAAAAGTGATGGGAAGATGGATGGGAGTTTGGGATTTGGACTTTCTAATACTTTCTTCTATTTCTGTTTTGGAAAGACACCAATACTAGTATTCTTGAAGCTACATTATGTCTTCCCACAAAAGACCCATTGCAAGGACTATTAAGGTGACCCTGGTTCTTGGAGACTGTTTTAACTGAGTCCAAATTCTGGCAGATCTTGTTAACTGGAAAGGATTCTGGTATGTGGCTTGTAACAGACTGAGTGCTTGGCAACTAAGGTCAGAAAGGCTCTCCCACTTCCGCAACCTCCCCCCCACCCTCTCCCCCGCCAAGGACTGGCTACTAGGGAAATTGTTGTTTTGGCCACAATTCATGAAGCCCATCCAGTAAACTACGGAGGAGCCATGCTCTGCATCAATAATGGGGGCAATCTTTTGATTTAGAAATGAAATATATGCATGTATGTATACATAAATACATACATATATGTGCACATGGATACCTACAGATAATAACTATAATAATGATGATGTTAGTTAACTTTTGTATCGTTCTTATTATATGCAGGCACTGTGCTAAACACTTAACACTTATGTACAATTATTACTATCTTGTCCCTCTTTCCTTAATACTTTTTTGCTTTCAAGATCTCTTTAGAAGAAAATCAGAAAAAGGTGAAAAGTATTTTGTCTTCTTCCTTTTATAAGCCAATAAAAAGAGGTGTGTCTTCCTAAGAGATCTAGATCCTAAGTCAAGTCAAGGATCAACTAAGTATGGGGAGGGCTATTGACATTTTGAAGCCAAGTGAAAATGCTTTGAAAGATTTTTAACCTATCTGTATTACTAGTGCAAGTACATATCTTAATTTCTGTTATATATTGACTTGTTGCCTCAGATCCCAAATCCTTGTGTTTATTATATTTTATTCTGTTTAGCTGAGATGATAAAAAAAGGGGAAATTATAGATACTGGAAAGGCAGTGGGAAAACAGATAAATTAATGTGCTATTGATAGAGCTGAAAACCAATCCAATCATTCTTGAAGGCAATTTGGAACTATGCCCAAAAAGCTATTAAACCATTGACCCAGCATTACTGCTATTAAATCCATACCCCAAAGAGAGCAACAAAAGAGGGAAAGGCCTCTTGTGTACAAAAGTATTATAGCCTCCTTTTTTTTGTAGCGACAAAGATTTGGAAAACTGGAAGGAATGCTCATGAATTGAGGCGTGGCTGAATAAGTTGTGATATATGGGTGTGATGGAATACTCTTGTGCTATAAGAAATAATGAAAAAAATTATTTCAGAGAAATCTGGGAAGACTTACGTGAATTGATGTAAAGTAAAGTGAATAGAACCAGGAGAACAATTTATGCAATAGTAGGGATATTCTAAAGATAAATAACACTGAAAGGAACTCCAATTTAAACACATTGACCAAGCACAATTCCAGAGGACTCAAGAAAAGACAATGCTTCCCATTTTTGTGGGGGGGAGGGGATGGACAGATTGCAAATTGAAGCTTATGTTTGTATTTTTATTTCTTGGATGTGGCTAAACATAGAAACTTGTTTTGCTTGACTATACTTGTTTATAATGGGTAATGTTTTTCTTGCTTTCTCAGTGGGACAGGAGAGGGAGTTAGGAGGAAAAGAATTTGGAATTTAAAATGAGTTAAAGAAATTGATATTCTATAGCAGAAGCCTTATAAGTACAGATCAATATGGCTTTCACTCACTTAACAACTTTGGGTGGTCCCAAGACTTGTATCTATTGAATAATCTAGTATTTGTCCCTTAGTTGACATCACTGCCTCTAAAATGAGTAATACATATAATGAAAACAATCTTGTTCAGTGTTGTTTTTTCCTACCTAGATATGTCTGTCTGACATGAACATAATTACCTTTATCACATCATGATATTCCCTGAGCTTTTGTACTTATTATTACCTTGTCTCTCTTCCCTCGATACATTTTTGCTTTCAAGATCTCTTTAGAAGAAAATCAAAAAAAAAGGTGAAAAGTATTTTGTCTTCTTCCTTGTATAAGCCAATAAAAAGAGGTGCCTCTTCCTAAAAGATCTAGATCCTAAGGTCAAGTCAAGGATCAACTAAGTATGGAAGGGCTTTTGTAATTTTAAGGGCCCAGAAGTATATTTCAACCATTTCCACAAAAGAGCCTGATAGTCTTACACATAGTTGTCACTCAAATGATAGTTATTGACTGGTTGGTTGAATTTTAGACAGATTCTATCATATAGCCCCATACATTTAAATTCAATTTAACAGTCAGCTAAGTTTATGAATCCCTCCCCCAAGAAATAGAATTAAGTTTTCCTCTCTATATTGATGTATATCCATAAAAATCTGATTAAAGACCCTACTTCAATCCTGCTTACATATTGGAAAATTTTACTAAACTGGATAGACTTTGAATATGAATCTGGTGATAGTCTGTCATCAGAGAAATAGCCTACAAATCAGAACAGAGGTTGGCTGGCTGCTTTTTATTTTATTTTTGGTAACAGCAGCATATGAAATTTTCTACTGTAGCCTAAAAGAGATTGCAATACTCCCTGAGTTATTTAAGTGAATGTTCATCTGGATATAAAAGTATATCAAAATGATATGAGTTATTATCAAGCTGCTAGTATAAGATCATAGGATATTGAGGTGCAGGGTTGGAGAGGCAAAACCTTAGGCTTCATCTCATCCAATCCCTTCATTTACAAAGAAAGAAACTGACTCAGAGAGGTAAAACAGCTTCTTCAAACATAACAATAAAATAGTAATAATAATTGACATTTATAAGGCACTCTAAGATTTGCAAAGTACTTTGCATATATTATCTCATTTGATTCTCGTAACAACCCTGTGGGAAGTAGATGTTATTATATTACAGTTGAGGAAAGTGAGGCAGAGAAAAATTGTCAGTTTCCCAAGGCCATATGGTAATGAAAGATTAAGGAAGAATTCTAATCAAAGTCTTTCTAACTCAAAGTTTGGTATATTATACTGTCCTGCTTCTTAAAATACCCAGTTCTAAACTGTATCTTATCAGTTCTTGCCAGTCTACATTGGTAGAGGGAGATTCCTACCTAACAATGAAAGTACAGGTCTAGTCCTTACTACTCTATATCAACAAATCTTTCTGAAAATTGCCTTGTGTTTTAAGAATAATAATTTCCATTCTTAAACATATTCTCTACATGTGACTTAGTGGTATATAGATATATACATGCACATATATACAAATATGTATGTACATTGTATGTTTAAGACAAATGACAAATTTCTTTTTTTCCAGACATCCCGGTAAAATTAACCCCATATAATGTTCTTCATTCTTGCACATCCATCACTTAGCGTTAAATGAATTTATTATCTAATTTGAACTTATTGAAATATTTTTGTGATGTTGTTCATACTAATTTTAAGTGTATTTTTCCCACTTTCTGAGCAACAAATGCTCCTTGAAAGAAGCAACTAAATCTTCTACCTCTTTTGGCACATCTCCAAACGCACATAGTAGTAATAATAATTCATATTTATAATTCAAATTCATACACTACATACGTGTTTTTGTGCATCTTATATGCACTTTCTTAATAACTCTGTGAGAGATTTTTCCCATTTTATAGATGAAGAAACTGAGGCATAGAGAGTTTAAGTGAAATTGCTCAGGGTCACGCAACTAATATCAGATAGTAGAGTCAGATTTCATGAATCCATGTGCAGGGTTCTTTTCATTCCTCTACCTTAGCATATTGCAGATAACAGAGACTTAGTAAAAGTTGAATGACATAATTAAGATGTGGTGTAAATCAAAGTGTCATGTCAGAACCTTTAAGTTATATTGAATTCAGCATTGTAAACTATATTCAGAGCATTGTGCTTGTCCTTGAGATGCAAAAATAAAAGCAATACATCCTCTATCCTCCAGGAGCTTCTGTTCTACTGAGGAAAATTCACAGATAAGAAGAGTGCAAAGAAAATTAAGGAAGGAGACCAGTAACAAGTGGGGGTAGGGAAGATTCCATGGAGGTGGTACCTGAGCTGAAACGGAATGCAACAGAAGCATTTTGAGAGGTGGAGATGGCAATGGTGTTAATTACAAACATGGAGGAGAGCCTGTGCAAATGCACGGAGGTGGGAGATGGAGGATTGAGATTGGGGAGCAATTATTGCTCTGGTTTAAGCAGGATGTAGATTATACAGATTCAGGGACTAAAGAAGTCCAGAAAGGTCGTGAAGGCCAGGCTGAAGGGTTTATATTTTGTTGTTGTCTGTCCTTCCTTCTCAAAGAGGATGTGATGGTGTCAAGGAGGGGAAGCCATGACATGCAGCTGGGCAAGGTCATCTGCTTCCAGAGCATGTGGGTCCAATCAGCAAGGGGCATCCCTCAGGATTTGGGAGAGGAGATCGACATTGTCAGGCATATTTTGTATAGATTATATTGGCAATTGTGTCGCGAGTGGATTGGAGAGAGACTGTAAACAGTAATCCAGGCCAAAGGTGATAAATGCTCAAACGAGGATGTTGTGTGCCTGGAAAGAAGGGGATAGGTCTGAGAGATGGTGGCCTGTGTATAGGGAGGTCTGGCAAGTGACTGTATCAAGGGAGTGAGGAAAAGGGAAGAGTTAAGAAATAATGACTCCAAGATGGCCAACCCAAGAGCCTGCAAGTGGGGATGCAGTACCCGCCCAGGAAAGAAATAGAGAAGGGAGAAAAGGGGATGGGGACACAGTTCAGAAAGAAAGATAACAAATTCTGTTTATGGCTGATGGTATCTGGAAGGAAATGCTGCTCTTAAATGAAACAGAGAAATTTAGGCTATTTTAAAGGAAGATAACAAGAGTTCTTTTTAGTGAGCTGCCAATAGAATACATGAGAGAGATCCAGACATCAGCTGATGATGCAGGATTATAATATTGAAGAAAAGGAGAACTATATTTGTAGATTGCAAGTCATCTGCATAGAGATGATAATTGAATCCATGAGAATCGATGAGGTCACCACAGAAGAGTGAATAGAAGAGATAAAAGAGCATGCAAAAAACCAGTGTGATCTACTGCTTCTATGTCATATGCCATCTATACTATATTAGGAAATATATTCCTATATTAGGAAAAGCTGCTCCTTGCTATAAAATTTATGAATTTTAAAAATGCATTTTCCAAAGATTCTTGTAAACTAATAAGTCGTTGCCTATAGGCAGCATTCTCGAGGTTTGTTTTCCTTACTTCATACTTGTGGTCACATAATCCGAAGAGACATGAGTCACTATGGGGGGATTCTCTCTATTCTTCCCTTCCCTTCTTTGGAGTGTGTGTGTGTGTGTGTGTGTGTGTGTGTGTGTGTGTGTGTACACAAGCACTCCTACAGAGGCAGGTGTAACCTTTCTAACTGATACTGACACTTTCTTTCATAGAGATCCTTGATCTCATGAAACAAACTTCCTTTTTTTTTTCTTCCCTCTTTTCCTACCTCTCCCCCAGCTGATAATAGGACTAAAAAGAAAGTGGCCCATCGGGAAAGGAAGCAAGATTTCTCTGCCTTCAAGCAGACAGACAGTGAGATGAAGGTTAAAATATCACCACAGTTGCTCCTGGCAATGCACCGTTTCCTAGCAACAGGCAAGTGCCGCTTATCACGGTTTGAAATCACTTATTTCTCACCGACCAGGACAGGGTGGGCTGTGGGGGGGGCGCTGGGAAATGGGGTGACAAATAATGCCACTTTTGTGTTTTGTTTTGTTTTGTTTTTCTTTTTAAACTCTCTCCTCTCCTGTGTTCAGTGTCGGCATGAACCCTCTGAGACATTTACCAGGGGTGGACCAGTAACTTTAAATTGGTCTGAAAGGTAAGGATGAGCGTTAGTGCTGCCACCTGCATGTACAGTTCATCAGGTTAACTGCTCGCAAATAAACCCCATGGTAGAACCTGCTTTTGTGGAGTAGGGAGCCGAGTCCTGAGACCTGGACATCATTGGGCCGGTCTGATTTAGGCAGTTGACTAATTCGCCTTTATTCAGCTTGCCTGGGAAGAACTATGGATACCAGTGGTAAGGTAACAAGGACAACCTTACCGATTTGTAAAGCAGATAGATTTTCAAAATAAAATCTTTGACTCGGCTAGTTGTCACGAAAACAAGAATTTCAAATCTTTTACATGGATTTCTTGATGGCCTCTTCAAAACAAATCAGCAAATTAAATCAGTTTCCATTAGGTGAATAGTCATGTTATCCAATCCATCAATATAGCCGGCACTGACTGATGCAGAGAGGTCAAGGTTGAAAACACCAAAAAGACCATTCCTGTGCTCCCGCAGTGGCCCCTTAGGGGAAGGGTGAGCTTTGTCTATCTAGCTAACCTTTCTAACTGGTACTGACACTTTCTGCCTAGCGACTCCTTCGAAGACTACATCCACGTCTGTCAGCACACAGTGTGCTGGGAAATATTTTGAAAAGAAGAAAAATGGGATTCACAATTTTTGTGTTTGAAATTTCCATACATATTCTTTTGGTTTAAGAAAAGAACAAACAACAAGCTTAACTCATTATCGTTCTGCATTTTTGAAGTTCTCATAACAGTGTTCTCTGCCATCTAGGAACCATTATTCAAAATGAAAGCAAATAAAATTGTTCATTATCTGACTTTTAGTTTGTGTTGTAGGCCCAGTCAAATACAGCCCTCAGAAGTTAGTAATTGATATTCATGCCATTTATAATGAAACCACATTTTTCCCAACTGCAATAACAATTATGATTTTTTTAAAATCATAAGTTGAATGCATATTAGATTGTGGTTATATGTGAGCCTTTGTGAGCCTCTATGCCTCTACATTTTTATTTCTAGTAATGTCAAAAGAAGGAAAAATTGTGAAAATGATATTCTGATATCATCTTGTATTTGTGGGTGTATGAGAGAGTGAGGAAGAGAGAGAGGTGAAAAAATGTGGGAAGAAAGACAAAGGAAAGGCGGAGAGAAAAGAACAAAAAAGAAGAAAGAGAGGAGAGGAAAAAGGCAAGGGAGAGAAGAAAAGAGACAGATACACAGAGGGAGGTAGAGGCTAATCCTGTATTTTTAAGTTCTTGGCCTTGACCTGTGTTCTTCTAGGTCATTGTCTTATGGCTCAGGGAAAGGTGTGCTAAGGATCAGGGAGGCTGCTTCTGGTTAATAATCTTTTTCTCTTAACTGGGAAGTCAGGTGCTTTTTGTGAAAATGAAAATTAATGAATGAATCAGGATGGTAAAAAAAAAAAAAAAAAAGAATGGAATTGAACATAAGAGAATTCAGTTTTTTTCTAATTGTCCCAGGACCTAGGTGATCGAGCCCTTAGTGGATCAACAAGCAGAAATTTCATTAATATATTAATGTATCATTTTGCATCCATGATCTCTTTTTACTCACATTAGTTTACTCTTTCTTTCCACACATTCAAAATGTAATATCAAGTTGTGTTTATATCTGTAGAAGTAGAAGCATTTAGCCCGTCCCAGATGTCAGAGAAGATCCTTCTAAGGCTGCTAAAACATCCCAATGTCATCCAGGAGCTGAAGTATGATGAGAAGAACAAGAAAGCCCCAGAATACTACCTCTACCAGCGAAACAAACCTGTAGACTACTTCGTTCTCATTTTGCAGGTCAGAAGAATTATTTAAAAGTAATTTCTCTTTTGGCATCCTTCTTTCCTTGCATCTGATGAGGCTTTTAAAATAAGCTTATTCTAGACAAACAAGAACCAGTGTTCCCATCTCCTGCTTCAACTTGATCTTAGCTATGAGAAGCTATAAGTGATATCCCAATTTTCATTTCTCTGTTCCTCTCTGCAAATAGCTCTAGGAAAAAGTAATGTCAGTAAATCTTTGACTGGAAGACTCTTATTTATAAAAAGTACTGAATATTTCATATGGTTGAACTTGCTGAAGAATTTCAGAAAGTAAATGCAATTGATCCAATTTGACCAGAATTGCCCAAACATTAAGAGTTTGGTTTTCATGCATTCCAAAGAGATCTTATTGCCTTTTTTCTTATCTCTACTATAATCCAATATACCTGATTTTTCCTTGGTGATTCCTACATACTCTCTAATCCCTTGCCCCCTTCACTTTGAAAATAATGATGATATTGCTCTAGCTTCATTGTGACATGACCTGCTCTAGCTCTAAGAAATTTGCTCTAAAGTGGGAAGATGGATTCACCTGGGCCTATGTTTGATGAGATGATGTGCTAGTGTACACAACAACCTGGTTGGCTGAAGAAACATTTAGCCTAGAGCAGCATGTGAGTGAGTATTTTGAATAAATTGTCCTACAGCTCTGTCTTATTGACCCAATTGATTTGGGCCATTTTTACAACATTTGAAAGATTTTCTGTGCAGCTTCACTGTCTAATGTGGTTTTCTAATTTCTGGGTCATGGTTTGTTGCATTCTAGAGCAGATAAAATAGGAGTGAGAAATGAAAATTAAATTCAGGGACCAAAATCATCTTTCAGAAGCAGGAATGGTTTTTTTGAAATAACTCTTAAATAAGCTTTTTCTTCTGGTTAGGAAAATTAGAATTGTATCCATTTGTGATCTTTTGCACAAACAGGGAATGAATGACCCTAAAAAATGCTGCATTTAAGAGAGAACCTGTAATTTTCATAAAGCTTTCCTGTGATGCCTCAGTTTAGAGGGTCTGTAACTCTGTAGTTACCTAGCTATTCCAGCTGCAGTTCTGGTTCACCCTTAAATTCTAAATGTATATTTGTTTTCCTTTAGAGATATAGAAGTTTCAAACTGACAGCCTTTGGAAATTCTGTTAAATTAACTATAGTGAGGGAGCAAAGCAAACCATTAATTCCTTAGGTAGTGTAGTAGCTGCTACTCTGAAATAGAGAGAAAATATGAATAATGGTGAAAGTCAATTTACTGTTTAGAAAGAGCCCTTTAGTTTTGTGAATCTCTGTAGTGTTAAACAAAATAGCTATTCATTGTTTTTCTATCCTCTACCTATAATTAGGATTTCATTTTCATAAGTGCTGTTTTATTATCCAATCTTACATATGGAGTTGCGTCTATGCCTTGAATGTAATCCATATTGATTTTGCTTTGTTGATTTTTGGGAGGGGGAAATGGATTCTGGACTTGTTACTTTTCAAATTCTAATTTTTCATTATGAACTCAAAAACCCAAAAGGATCATTTCTATATCCATACTAGAGCACAAAAAGAGAATTTGTGTATGAAACTTTGAACCTCCATGTGGTACAACTTGGTTTAAATAAAAAGTATATAATAATTCCACAAGTTGTTTCAAAACTATCCTGTTTGTGCTTCTTTCTCTTCCTTTCTATGAATTTAAAAATGTTTCAGTAGTGCTCTTTCTTTGGCATTATCATTCCTTCCATCCCCTCTTCTAATTAAAAACTTAGAGGAAAAAATACCTCTTATAACATATAACTACAATTAAAAAAAAAAACACAAAACAACTAGATTACACATTGAATGTATCCAAAAATGTATATCTTTTTCTGTACCTTGAGTCCATCAACTACTCTGTCAGGAGGTGGATAACATGCTTAATTATATGACCCCTAAAGACAAAATGTTTCATTGCACTGATAGGAAGTTTTTCAAATTACAATTACAATGTTGTTATACCTGTATGATTTGTTCTCTTACTTCTGCACACTTCATTCTATATCAGCTTATATTATCCAGGCTTCTTCTGCGGTCATCTTTTTTGTCATTTCTTATAATACAATAATATTCCATTACATACAGGTTGTTCAGCTTTCCTCAATTGGTAGGTACTCACTCAAATTCTGATTCTTTGCTTTTTACCCTGCTTCAGGATCAAGTAATTAGTTTTCCTTGGGGTTATTCTATTTCCAATATCATCATCATTCTTATCTCTGCCTCCCATCCCTCTGGAATTTGATGTGTTTTTGCATAAAACTGTATGTGTCTATTCAGTTCTCCTTTGTCTGATGCATGGTAACCCATTCTTTCCACCCTTTTGTCCATCTTTGTATATTCTTCTCATATATCCCAATTGTGAGAGAGCAAGTTTCAACCTCTTCTTCCTTTCTACACAAGTGTATTCATTTTACCCTCACTTCTCTTTCCCCTCTTAAAATTTCAAAACAGAGTCAGTTCACCTCCAGTTGCCTGTGATCTTCAAGTTTAGGGAACTTGGTTAAGTGACTTACTTGCTTATGGTCTCAGAAGTAATATGTATGAGAGATCGGGTTTGAAGCTAAGTCTCCCTGGCTCTCTGAATCCAGCCCTCCATCTACCACACCTTGATACTTCTTGTTTTATTGATGTACACGTGAAATTCTTATAAAGTAGTTATGCTTTCTTTTCTTTTTGAATAACATTTTATTCTCTTTTTTTGAATGAATTTATTTATTTTTAGTAATATTTTAATTTTCAAAATATAAGCAAAGATAGTTTTCAACATTCACTCTTGCAAAACCTTGTGTTCCAAATTTTTCTTCCTCTCTTCCCCCATCTCCTCCCATAGAGAGCAAGTAATCCAACATATATAATGCAATTCTTTTCATATTTCCACATTTATCATGCTGCACAAGAAAAATCAAATAAAAAAGGAAAAATGAGAAAGAAAAAAGTAAACAACAAAAAATGTGGAAAAAACTATGTTGTGATCCATATTCAGTCCCCCCTGTCCTCTCTCTGGATGCAGATGGCTCTCTGTTTCATCCATATTGGAACTGGCCTGAATCATCTCATTGTTAAAAAGAGCCACATCCATCAGAGTTGATCATCACATAATCTTGTTGCTATGTACAATGTTCTCTTGGTTCTACTCATTTCACTTAACATCAATTCATGTCAGCTTCTCCAGGACTTTCTGAAATCATCCTGCTGATCGTTTCTTATAGAGCAGTAACATTCCACAACATAGTATTTTATTCTTCCCAATTAAATGTAAACACATTTTTAACATGTTTCAAAACATGCATTTTGAAAATTTTTGAGTTCCAAATTCTCCCCCTGCTTCCCTTCCTCCCAACCCTGAGATTATAAGCAGTTTGATATAGGTTATACATGCGCAATCATGCAAAACATATTTCCATATTTGTCATATTAGAAAATACAGACAAAGAAAGAAAATGAAAAATAGTATACTTCAGTCTACATTGAGACACTGTCACTTCTTTCTCTGGAAGTGGATAGCATTTTTCATCATGAGTCCTTTGGAATTATCTTGGATCATTGCATTACTGAGAATAATTTAAGTCATTGCAGTTGATCATCATACAATATTGTTGTTATTGTATACAATGTTTTCCTGGTTCTATCACTTCACTTTGTATCAGTTCATGTATGTCTTTCCAGGTTTTTCTTAAACCATCCTGCCTGTCATTATTGTTGTTATTGTATACAATGTTTTCCTGGTTCTATCACTTCACTTTGTATCAGTTCATGTATGTCTTTCCAGGTTTTTCTTAAACCATCCTGCCTGTCATTATTGTTGTTATTGTATACAATGTTTTCCTGGTTCTATCACTTCACTTTGTATCAGTTCATGTATGTCTTTCCAGGTTTTTCTTAAACCATCCTGCCTGTCATTTCTTATGCCACAGTATAGTCTATTACAATTATATATCACAACTTGTTCAGTTATTCCCTAATTAAAAGATATCCCCTCAGTTTCCAATTTTTTGTCACCACAAAAAGAACTGCTATAATTATTTTTCTTCAAATATATTCCTTTCCTTAAAAAAAATCTCTTTGGGATACAGATCTAGTAGTTGTATTGCTAAGTAAAAGAGATGCACAATTCTATAACTCTCTGAACATTGTTCCAAATTGCTTTTCAGAATGTTTGGATCAGTTCACAACATAGTAGCCACGTTCTTAAATCTCTGTCCAGTAATTTCTCTCATTAATAAACATTATCCTTTTAGTAAAATATTTAGTAAGTATTCCTAACAAACTTTCCATTTTCTGATTCATATTGATAATGCTATGGGATTTTATTAAATGGGTATGTTTTTGTTTAAGAAGTCTTCCTAGCAATGAGTGCTAAGTTGGTGCTGGCTCTAAAATAATATAATTGGGTGATCTTAACTCTTTCAGGATAACTAACAGCTTGAAGAACCTGCAAAGTACTAGAAATTACTTTCAAGAGGTAGAACAAGATGGTAGAATAGAAGGAAGCACTGAGCTCCCTCTTCTCCCACAAAAAAAAACCAAACCAGCCCCAAAATACAACAAACCACTTCTTCCAAACAGGCACATAAGATCAAATCCCGATGGGGAAATCCAAAACAAAGTTATAGTGAGTCATTTTTCTAGCCTAGACCAGAATAGAAAGAAACCCTGGGGAATGGGTCTGTCTGGAGTACTACATGCATTCTAGTGTAAGGAGGATCTATTTACTTGAAAAAACAGGGATCCCAGAACCTTCCCAAGTTATCTCCAGAGCCGTACCAGACCATTTCAACAGGGACTGGTGCCAACTAGAAGCTTGGTTGCCCATTACCCAGTTCTAAATCATGGGGACTGGGATTAGTATTCCTATCTAGGGAAGCCAAAGATGGTACATCAAGAAAAAGGCAGATTCAGAAACAAGCAGAAGCTGTGGGACTCAAAAGCTAGTGGAGATGAATAACCAGAGCAAGAATTCCAGACCAAAGGGAAGCTGGCAGTTGTGTTCCTCTGAACTAGCAGAACTTCCCAGCTGGCTGACATTGGCTGAGTCTGGCCACTATCTACCATTTCTCAGACTGAAACCACCCAGGTCAGGATCTCCCAGAGCTTAGACAAGAAAGTAACAATCAGATTTTGCTCCCCTGTGTCAGGTACATAATAATTACTATATAAATGTTAGCTATTATTATTATTACTGAAAGTTTGTAGGAACTCAGTCTGAACTGTCTCTGAGATTCTGGAGCAACACAACATTGAACCCCCTAAGAATGTAGGATCAAGACCAGCCCAGACATTCCCTTTAGAAATGCACAGAACAGCACTAACATCAAGTCAGAAATCAAGAAGAAAGCTGGAAGAATTAGCAAGTAAAAACCCAAAACAATCCCACCATAAAAAGTTATTGTGGTGACTGGGATTTTCAAGATACAAACTTAGAAGAGAATGATTCCAAAGTATCTACAAGCAAAGCAAAGAAAAATATACCTTGGTCACAGAGTTCAACAAGCATTTGGGAAGAGCTGAAGGAAAAAAAGTTCTTTTTAATTTAAAAATATTTTATCAATGAAATGAAAGGAAAATTGGAAGAGAAAAATTAAGAACTTTAAAAGAAATAATTAGAAAGGGAATTGCCATTTTGGTCCAAGCAAGCATCAAAGTCCTTGAAAATTAAAATGGACCAATGGAAGTCAGTGACTCATTAAGAAAAGAAATATTCAAATATAATGAAAAGATTGAACAAAGTAGAAGAAAATATATAAAGTGTCTCATTGCAAATACAGCTTAACCTAGAAAACAGGTCAAGGAAAAACAGTTTAAGACTCATTGGATTATCTGAATACCAAACAAAGTGTCTAGACATCACATTTCAGAAAATTTTAAAAGAAAACTGTCCAGATGTGTTGGAACCAAAGGCAAAGTGAAAACAGAATCTACTAGTAACCTCTTGAAAGCAACTTCAATGGATCTCTTCGATAAAGAGAGCTTTAATTGATCAAAGATGGACAGAAGCAGCCACACCCAAAGAAAGAACACTGGGAAATGAATATAAACTGCTTGCATTTTTGTTTTTCTTCCCGAGTTATTTATACCTTCTGAATTCAAATCTCTCTGTGCAACAAGAAAACTGTTCAGTTCTGCACATATATATTATATCTAGGATATACTGTAACCTATTCAACATGTAAAGGACTGCTTGCCATCTAGGGGAGGAGGTGGAGGGAGGGAGGGGAAAAATCAGAACAGAAGTGAATGCAAGGGATAATGCTGTAAAAAATTACCCTGGCATGGGTATCAATAAAAGTTATTTATCAATAAATCAATTTTCAATTGATTTAATTATTGATTCAATGATCAATAAATCAATAAAAAGTTATTTAAAAAAAAAAAAGAAAGCAACTTCAAAATGTCAACTCCTGAGAACATTTTAGCCAAATTCCAGAGTTTTCCAAGTGAAAGGAAAAAAAAATGTGGCAAGCAGCCAGAGAAAATGCGACACTAAGGTTCCCATATGACTTTAGCAGTCATTAGTATCTAGGAATACAGAACATAGAATACTATACTGTAGAAGGCAAAGGATATGAGTTCATGTCCAAGAATAATTTATGTAGTAAAACTAAATATAATGCTACAAGGGTGATGATTGGGGGCAGAGAGAATGGCTTTAATGAAGTAGAGAACTCCAAACATTCCTGATGGAAAAACTTTGAAATCAAATACAAGAGTTAAAAGAAACATAAAAAAGTAATCACAATCGAAGTGAAAAAGGACTACACAAGGATAAATTGCTTATTTTCTAATATAGGGAAAATGATAGCTGTGTTCCTCACTGAACCTTATCACCATCAGAGGTCATAGAGGGAGTAGACTGAAGGCCTAGGAGTGATTCTCTTCTGCTTCGTAATCTTAAGAGAAGAATGGAAGAAGGAAAGAGGAATGCATTTGAAATAGTAGAGGAGGAAGAGAAAGATTAGGGAAAATTATCCCACATTATTAGGTATGCAAGTTGACATCTATAAAAAACCAGGAGTAGGATGATAGTGATGGATGGAATGGCTTCCTCATCTGAATTGGTCAAAAAAGGAAAAAGACATACAACATGGAGAAGGGAAAAGGAGAATTGGAAGAAAGGTAGTTTAGAGAGGGCTTAGTCTTAAACAAAATTTTGTTTAAGATGAACTCTAAGGATGTGTAAAAATATTTATAATTTTTTTGAGATGGAAAAAATAGGAATCTGAAGACATGTTTATGAAATGGGGGAATGGCAGTGGCATATAAATATCATGGAAAATGATTGTGCTTTAAGAAATGAAAAGGGGTGGTTTCAGTAAACTGATGCAGAGGGAAGAGAACAGACCCAGAACATCAATATAGTAAAGAAAACCAAGTTTGAAAGAACGAGGAACAAGATCTTATCATCATGACTGTATGCTCTGGCCCAGGACTAATGGTGACCTATGCTCCCCACCTCCAGAGAGGAGTGTGGGTGAAGCAGCATTCGTGTGATGTGCCAGGCCCTTCAGAGTACAGATATTATCTCATTTAGTCCTCACAACAGCCCTGTGGGGTAGGTGCTGCTGCTGAGGAAACGAGGACAAACAGGAGGAGAGGCGACTTGCCGAAGACCCCGTGGCTTGCCAGTCTCTGTGGCCAAATTGGAGCTCTGTCCTTGACTCCTTAGGGAGCCCCCTCCAGGTAGAGAGCTGAAGGGTGCAGAGTATCAAATGGGATGTGTTTCTCTGGATACATGAAGGCCAAATAATGCTATTTTCTTTGCTTAACTACATGTTTGTGACACAGTTTTATTTTTACTTAGTCCTCAATGGGGAAGGTTGAGTTTTATGAGGAAAAGATGGATTTTTGCTTATTTAAAAATATATATAATTAAAACTTTCTGAAATATTCTTTCTGAAATATTCTCTTAGAAAGTGAGTTTAGCTTAAGCTGAGTTCATGGAATAGTAGGACTTAAATCTAAAGATTGTTTCTAATCTGAGCATTTTATAGCCTTTACTAACAGCTAAGAAATACATTATATGAAGCAAAATTGGAAACAAACACACAATCTGAACATTAGAAATTAGAATTAGAAAATGTCAGAACCTATAAGAGTTCTCTTTTCTTTAGATTATGATATGATCACAATCTGAGTACATTGACCCTCTGACCTCTCCTTCTGCACAGGCTATCCTCCCACCCTGCTCCTTTCGGCCCTTTTTGTAAACAACTTAAAAACCTCAACCTAACAAACACTGTCCCTTCTTTGAGAGCTGAATCAATGGGTTTGTGTTTTATCCACAATGATGCTTTTTGCACAGATTTAATATAGAATTATAGCCAGTATTTATCATGATTATGGTGATAGTGATTATCATGTTTTATTGTTATTTAGTGGATTAATTTTATCCAACTCTTCGTGATCCTATTTGGGGTTTTCTTGACAGAGATATTGGAGCAGTTTGCTATTTCCTTCTCCAGTTCCATTTATAGATGAGGAAACTGAGGCAAACAGAATTAAGTGACTTGACCAGGGTCACTAGTAATTGTCTAAAGTCAAATTTGAACTCAAGTCCTGCATATTATCTTTACAGTGGTGAAGAATCTGTTAACTAACTAATTATGTTTCATTATTTACTTGAAATCTCAGGACTAATTGTCTATAACCTTCTGTTTTAGTCAGAAAAATTTTCATATGAAAATGTTTGTTGATTCTGGATTCTTGGAGTTATATTAAGGAAAATATAATAGAGTTTAAAACACATTTCTAAAATTCAAACTCAATTTCAGCTTTTTTTTTTATGAATTTAAGTAGAAGAAAAGTTCCTCAGTTAATTGACAGAGAATAGAAATATAAATAGAAGTGAGGTTTGTGAATTTAATTAATCATCTTTGACACAGAGATAGTCATATTTTTTCAAATGAAAAGAAAAAGGGAAAGTTTTATCAACAAAGGACATTAAGGTGTTGGACTAGTTTCCTTTCACTATAAAATGTATACTCAGTAACAAACAGTGACTTTTCTTACCAGAGCCCCAGTTCTTTTTTTTTTCTTTGCAGGTTTGCAGTATCTAAGAATAACACCAAGTTTTCTTCATTGTAAGCTCCTGATTCCCTGCTCACATCCCCAGTTTGGTGGTTTGGGATGTGGCCCTCAAGCAGCATTGTAGCTGCAAGATGCAAGTTTTCTTCATTGTCACCATTCTAAGAAAGTACAAACGTCAGACTGGGTAAAAGGAGGCCTGTTCCCTCTGGATAAGGTAGCTACTGCTTCTGGAAAAGGAGCGTACTCTGTGCTGTCAGAGAGAACTTGGAGGTGGAGAGGCTAGGGACTAATGTCCTCATGTGTCCATACTCAAGAATATGTATATTCTTCCATATGAAATATTATGGAACCTGGAACCTTTATGTAATGTTTAATTCTTCCATGGGAAGTAATTGGCTATTTTCCTCAGCAAAATAAGGAGTGATAAAACAGCAATTAACCAAGGAAGAGAGAAGTGAAAAAACCAAGGTTGTCTTGGATGAACAGTCTCTATCTTTTCTTTACATCTTAAATATCTTGACATTAATTGTTCTGGCTTTTCTTTCTTTACATCTCAAGGAGGGAACCATCTTCCTTTCCACAGCTAGTTCTTGTACTTGTGCCCTTGAATCTCCCCCTCCTCTAGTGTCTTCATCACCCCAACTCTTCATTGCTCCTTAAACTATGGCTTCTTCCTCATTAATTCTAGTGAAACTAGATTTTTCAAGATTTATCCATTCTAGTCCCTTTTTAGTTTACATTTTACTTAATATTGTGTAGAAATTGACTGCTGTCTCATTTTAAAATTCTTCTCATCCCTTGACACTTTGACACTACATGAAAAAACAACACATCTTCCTTATTGTCATCTATCTTATATTTATTATCCAACTGAAATCATGGATACATTGAAGCATTGACATCTGGACATTAGTCTTACCTATATATCTACAGTGAGCAAAATCTACCACTTTCTTGCTGTTTTTGAAAATTGGATTGTTTCCCATGTCCAATTCCAGTACATTGCTTCAATTTTCACCATTCCTCAAAAATCGCAGATAGCAATTCAGCAATTTCAGTACTCTAATATGTAATTTGTCTGAGCCAGGTGACTTGAACTCATTAAAACAGCTGTCTCCTATCTCCTTATCTTGAGTTCACTGTTAAAAATTTTTGTTTTCAGACTGAACTTTTTTTTTTTTTTTAAAGAGAAAATAGCAGCTAGGTTATTGTGATTTTACTCTGTCACTTTTTAATATAATCCCACCTAGCCCAAATAGCAGGCCTATTCCTTTGTTATTACTTTTCTTGATGAACATAATTCTAGAAGTATTTTTGTGGCTTTAGTGGTTTTTATAAGCTTTAACTCATTCAGGATTTAAGCATTCTATACACAATTCCAGTTCCATTCCACTTGTGAATTCATTGTTATGTACCATTCTCTTTTATCTAGATGTTCTTTTAAAATCGAATTAAAAAACAAACAAACAACTGAATAGTCTATGGCAACTAAACTTGGTGTAGGAGAAAGAGCTGAGAAAATAGATTTCTCCCCCTCCCCACCATTCTTTGCAGAGATAGAGGAATGTATGTATGGAATATTTCAAATCTTGTCAGACCCAGTTGATGTTGGTTGGTTTTTCTGAACTTCTTTTTTAAAACGACCCTCTAGGTGTGGGCAGGAAAAGAAACATATTTGGAAATAAAGGAAATAAATAAAAACACAAGATTCAATAAAAATAAAATCCAAGTTCATCAGAAAGTTCCCCATGTAAACACTTAAACACTTAGATCCCCATAGGTAGACATACTGTGGTTCATTACTAAGATTTTTTAAAAGGCTTCAGAGAAGAATTAGATGAACCAATCAGTGCTGAAAGAAGCAGCAGTAGTAATAGCATTTATATAGGAATTCAGGATTTGCAATATGCTTTACACATGTTATCTCATTTCTTATAAGGTACGTATTAATAATATTCCCATCTTACAAATGAAGAAACTATGGCAGAGAGAGGCCAGATAGTCTAAATTTCTTGGAATAACATAGCTAGTAAATGTGTGAGATCTGAATTCATATCTTCCTTACTGCAAGTCTGGCACTCTACCTACTGCACCACCTCCCTGCTCTTTTAGATGTGGTAATATAGGGATAACCATTTGGCTTAACTATGGAAATCCCAAAGTGAGCAAAACCCTTCCCCAAAACATAACAATCCAAAACAGAAAACTGAGGCATTGTTAAAGCTAAAAGACCACCACCTTCCTGTCTCCCTCTCTTCCCCAGCTGATTTAAAGAGTCTATGGTGGGATGAAGAACAGCAAAGAGATAAAATTGGGGATATCGCCAGAGATCTTCAAGCCTAATGGTCTTTAAACAAGAGCAGGAAGAAGGATTTCTCCATAAACTTGCTAGAAGTTGCTATCAGGACTTGGCATATTTAAGCAATTCTAGAAATGGGATAGAGTAAGAGTATCAAGCAGGGAGAAGGTGTGTGGCTAAGGTTGGGATGTCCTGTTATAGAAAAACATTCAAGTTTGTAAGACATCTTCCTTTTTTATTCCTTATTAGAATTTCTCATTCTAATTGTATTAGAATTGTAGTAGTTTATTTAGCCAACTTCTCTTTTTAGGGTTTATTCTCATAGACCATAGGATTATTCTCCCTCCCCTTTGTCTTTACCAATCTAAATCCTACCCATCCTTTAAGTCTCAATTCAAATCCTCCATAGTCAGTGAGACCTTCCCTGATCTTCCTTTCCCCTGAATTTCTCTAGTCATTACTATCTCTCGTTAAGTATCTTCCACACATGACCATATGGTATTTGTAAGATCTTATTATATTTGGTTTGTGGCATAGGATCATAGGTTGCATCTCAGAGGTAAAAAAAAAAAAAAAAAAAACCCTCAAAAGTAAACTAGTACAACTGACAACCTGAACAGAATATTATTGAGGACTGGAACTGTTTGTTTTTGTCTTTGTATTCCCAGAATTGGTATAATACCTGGCATAATAGTGGTACTTGGATAAATGCTTATTTTAAAAAATTATTGCAATCTTTTAACATCATCTTCATTTCCTAATATATTCCTCTGCACATCCTTTGTTTTAAAAAAAAAAAAAAAAGAAAGAAAGGAAAAGAAATCCATTGAACAAAACTAACCAACATGTATGTGTTGGTTGGTCTATGATATGTTGACAGGATATGCTATGTCTGCTGCTCACTGATCTGTTGTCCTGCCATTCTTCCTCTTGACATGCTCCACTTTGTCAATGTTCTTCCTAATACATGAAGTCCAGAAGGAAAAACAATTCTTGTCAGTGAGATTCTGAGTACCTTGAGGTTAAGGGTTTCTCTTCCCTCCTTCCCCCTTCACATTGTCTAGTATGGAGCCTTGCATATAAGCATTCAATGAATGTTGATTGATTCTGTTCTACCTGTAATATAAAATCAATCTAAGATCTCTCCTAGCTCTGCCATTCTCTGACTCTTTTGTCGTTTGTGATAGAGATTATATTTGTAGAATGCCAATGAGAGGATGCTTGTCATTGAGTAAAAAAGACTTTAAGAAAGCAGAGTTTGAGAATGGGCTTGGGAGAGGGAAAAGATTTAATGAGGAAGGGGTGTGTTTATGTGTGGGGGGAACGGAGGAACTCTGGGAAGACCTTCCTTCCTGGACAACTGTTTTGCAGATGCCATTGGTTGCAGGAGTCTTTTTGATCCTTTCTTTAGAGGCCCAGAATTTTACTTTTCACCCAAATGAATTTGAGCTAGATAGCTAGCAGAAAGGTTGCTATAGACAAGGGTAAGTAAGGAGATGGAGAAGAGACGGGCTGAGTCATCTCTGCTGAACTCCATTTGCTGGAAGGATACATTCTCAAATTACCAGTGCTTGGTTGTGAACAGAGAGAGAGAGATCTTGATGGTGCTGGCACTAAATTAGGATGCAGATGGTTGTCTGGAGGAGGACTGACTACAAAGCCTTAGTATCATTTGATCAAGGCCGGAACAGGTTCCTTCCACAGCAAAGTTGCCATCCCTACTTTGTAGCCGATGGAATTGGTTTGCTTTTTTCTAGAGCCTCAAGTTAGAGCATTTCCCAAGTGTATGTCTCATTCCCAGGAGACACTTGGGAATAAGGGATTTAGAATTGAAGAACCTAGGTTAAAATTCCAGCACTTCCTTTCCCACCTAGATGACTTTGGACAAGTAAT